>NW_022589722.1:25517962-25879740 GCF_004348235.1 Phoca vitulina | reverse complement strand
CATCACCACCAACATCACCACCACCACCATCATCATCATCACCACCATCACCACCATCACCACCAACATCATCATCATCATCACCATCACCACCACCACCAACATCATCATCATCACCACCATCACCACCATCACCACTCACCACTAACATCATCACCATCATCACCACCATCACCACCACCACCATCACAGCATCACAGAGCCTCTGAGTCTGACTCTGGGCCAGGCAATGAGCAAAGGGCTGTCTATGCATCATTTATGTAAATTTCTACCACAACCCCCTAAGGTACAAACCATCCTTATTTCCACTTTATGGAGAAAGAAACGGGCCCAGAGAAGTCCAGTGGTGCCCAACGTCACTCAGCTCGTATAGGGCAGATTCAAGGTCCCAGTTCAGGCCTGCCACTCCCGAGCTAAGCACCGAACCTTCACAGACACCACCCTAGGACAGGGAAAGGTGCCCTGGAACCAGGCCTTCCCTCCCAAGCTCAGTCCCCAGACAGTGCCGATAGAGCTGCTGGTGCAGCCAAGACCCCCAGTGGGGACAAAGACCCTCCAAGTCTGTGGGGAAATCTGCCTCCCAGAATCTTCCAGAGCCCTTGGAGTATGGTGTGGAGAGGCCTTGTGTCTGCAGAGCTCAGAGCCCTGGTGGAGAAAGACCTGAGGCCTCTCCTGGTCACCCCAGGCCCTGTGTGAGAGTGTGTGCGTGTGTGTGTGCACGCACACACGCACATATGCATACGTGTGTGTTTGTGTATTCACCAGCACACATCAGCAGACAACTTGTTTATTCCTTTATCAACAACCACACATCAGCTAACGTCGCAACTAGGAGAATAAGCAACAAATTCATTCTGGAAATAGTAGAATCTAGGAATCTCAGAATCAGAGTATCTTAGAATCACCCAGAACCTTAGAGGCCCAATATATTAGCTACAATAACCTCGGACTCTGTAGCGTGGCATTTAGAGCACAGGCTAGAGCCCAGCTCTGACACCACTCTGCCCTGGCACCCCACTCAGCCCGGCGGTGGTCCATGGTGAGGACAACACTGCGCCGGACTGCCGGGAGGATGGAGTGGGGTGACACCCACGAGCACCTGGCCGCACCACCAGACACTGGGTGCCGTCGGCCGCGGAATCCCAGAACCCCGCAACTTCAGAGACCAGAGACACCGGCCTGGTTTTCGACTCGAATGGGCCCCAGATCCCCACACAGGGAGTCTCTGAAAAGAATGGGATCCCCAAAGGGGCGTGGTTGGTCACCACGTGCTCATCAGCACAAAGATCACACACTCACACGCATACTCACGCTCACACACCCCCATCCACCCACACAAACACACTCACACACTCACAGATGTACACAACCGGGCATGTACGCTCACACTCAGACACACACACACACACACAGCGTTTGCTCGCACAGACCCAAACACGCACCTCACACACTCATCGTATCTACACAGACACACACTCACACACACACACAACGCCAATGCATGGCCTACATCCGTCGGCCTGTAGAAAAGTCTCTGCGAGGCTGCAGGAAACGTGCCTCCCGGAATCCTCCAGCCAGCATCCCAGAGGCTCTGGAACTCTGTCTGCTCCCTCTTCCGCATGACAGCCCTGCAGATGCCTGACAACAGCCCGCCCACCCCGGAGCTTCATCTGCCCCGGGTCTCTTGTCACCAGCTCCCTCCTTGGGTGACATTTCCAGATCATCTACTCCTTGGGACCCGTCCCCAGTCAGACTCAAGTTTGCCTACATTCCCCTGCAAGGGCAGGACCAGACTGGCACCGAATAATGCAGAGTAGAGCAGAGAGGTCACCTGTCTAATTCTGCAGCGGCGCCGTCTCTTGATGCAGCCTGGGAGCCCCAGAGCCTGGGTGGCAACCCAATCAGACTGCAGCATTTAAGGTGCATGTGGTCCACTGGTGCCCTCAGATCCTCTTCAGAGAAACTGCAGCCAAGGCAAGTCTCCTCTAGCCTAAAGATGAATGGCTCAAGGATGGCCCCAAATGCATGACCTGATGCAAAACTTGCTGTGGTCTGCCCAGCCGAGCCTGCACACACCTCAGTCATCTCGGTCCTGTCACCAAAATCAACAGCCAGCCCTCCCAGCTTTGCAGTGTTCAATGAAGTGGATCGGAACCCCTTCCCATGATGGCTACCAAGAGTCATAGCCAACATTATTAGTTGAGCACTTACTGTGGGCCAGGCCCCTCATTACAATCCAGCGAAGTAGGTGTTTTGACTCTCTCCACTTTACAGGTAAGGAAACTGAGGCACAGAGAGCCTAAGGGATTTTCCCAGGGTCAAGGGCTACTTAGTGAAAGAGCTACGAGCTGGCTCTGGAAGGCCTTAATCCATGTTACCAGTTAAAGAGTCATCCCGACGAGGCGGTGGACAGGACACTGCAGCACGCCCACCCCCAGGCCCCGGTACCTGTCCACACGCCTGTCATTACACATTGTCACTGTCGCCAGCTCTCAGCCTTATGCCTAGTGCCAGCCAGCGACACTGTATCTGAATCTCCATCAGTGTGTTTGAACATTTCCCAGCAGGTGACTCTGCTGATCATTTTTTACTCATTCTGCAGTAATGAGGGCCTTGGGTCTTGCTTCAGCGAAAAAATGAGAGTGAATGTGGTCCCTGGAGGGAGGGAGGTTGTTCTAGAAGGAAGAGCACTGGGTCAGGAGTCTCGGGGCCCAGGTTCGGGTCCCAGCGCCACACTCACCGCACCAAGCCTCACCAAGCTTTTCTCGCTCCTCATCACTGACTCTGGCCCTTGCAGATCTGCGGGCATATGCGTCTCACCAAGCTTCATGGCCTCTTGTATAAAATGCAGAACAGGACTCCTTCGCTACCTCACTAAAGGGATAGCAAACGGGGAAAAGAACTGGAAAGTACCTTCATGAAAGAAAAACAGCTTCAATTCGCTGCACCAGGCCCCCCACTAGACACTGCAGAGACACGTCTAAGCCGCACAAAAATCCTTTAAGGTGAAAGGTATCATCCCACTTGTGCAAGAAGCTGATCCCCCCCGTGATGCTAAGTGCCCTCCCTCTCTGGGCCATGCCCATGATCCTGAATGTTCTCATATTCCCCCCCCACCCCCACCCCGGGACAAGAGCTGAGTGGTCCAGGGAGAAGGTCTAAGTCCCTGGACCAACAGAAACCTGCCCGGGGCCCTCACAGCTCATCAGGGCCAGAGTCAGTGATGAGGAGAGAGAAAAGCCTGACATTCTTCTCAAAATGCATCACCAGTGAGACCACCGTGGCCAGAGTCCAGGAAGACGGGGAATTCGCAGAGGCAGGGCTTCTGAGCTGAAGGGAGAAGGTCTGTGAGGCAGGGCCAGGTCTGTGCTGACTTCCAGCCCCGGAAGACCATGGCCTCCATCCTGGAGAAACCACTTCCCTCTTATCCTCTCCTGCTCAACGAGCCCCCCCAAGCCCCTCACACTTGTTCAAGGACATCCAAACACCTGGGGATTTCAAGCCCTCCCCAGTCTGCACCACCTACATACCAAGGAGAGCCCTCGTTCTCCCCGGCAAGGGCACAAGAGAAAACCAGGCCCTGTAGCCATCTGCCCACACAGCAGCCGGCAGAGGGGAGCCCAGGCTCCCTCTCAGGGCACAGAAGCTCCAATAGGGCAGAATTGGTCTGCTCCCTTTTGTTCACTGCTGTGTCCCCCCAGTAACCGGAACAGGGCTTGGCACATAGTAGGTGCTTAATAAATCTAAGAGAGAGACAAGGAAATCAGATGTGTTTTCTTCCTTCCCTAGGCTGGCAGCCATGAGGGGGAGAGACTCAGCCCACATCTTCCTGGATATCAGGATCCACAGGCCCAAGGACCTGCAGACCCATGGATCCCAAAATCCACACATCCACAGATCCACAGACACATATGCCCGCAGATCTATAGATCCTCAGACCCATGGGCCTGCAGACCCACAGACCCCCACACACACAGTCCCAGAGGACCACAGAGCGTGGATCGCAGAGCTCAGACACACGGCATGCACCCTCATAGCTCCCTGCACTGTGGGCACGAGGGCTGAGGTCACAAGGCAAGAGCAGGTGCTGGGGACGTGTTTGAAGAAAGCGTTCTGCAGAAAAGAACTGGAGGGAGGGAAGGGGTCAGAATGGAGCAGTGGGGAAGGAAGGACGAGGAAGAAAGCTGGGAGGAGGAAAAGGGATGGAGAGGAGGGAAGGAGGACCCTGCTCTCCCTGCAGCCTGGTGGGGGCTCCCTGGACCACCCCCAGCCTGGCATCCCATCTTTCCAGACGGAATGTTTGAGCACCCTGAGCTGGGGGCTGGGCAACTCAGAGAAGAAGCGGGGCGGAGGGGAAGACAGCCGGGAATCCAGGAGCCCCACAAGAGCCGGCTTTGTTACCCTGGAAAGCACTCAGAAGCTGCCTGGGGGCGGGAGCTCTTCCAGGGTGGGGGAGAACCGAGTGGTGTCTAGAAACAGACTTTCCTGGGAGGGCTGAGGCCCAGGGGAGTCCCACTTGGGGTGCGGGGTGTGGGTGGTCGAGCCGGCAGTGGAGGGGGCATGATGAAGGGGACTGGGAGAGTCACAGGTGGTGACGCTCTGAGCTCAGTGTGGATCCGGGCCCGGGACACGGAGGTGCTGCAATCACCCCAGTCCCTAAAACTGCTCCCAGCTTGGCTGTGGGCTCTCCGGAGGAGTCTGTCTGGAGCCGGTGACAGAGGGTGAGAGAGCAGCCGTTCTCGTTCTAGTTCTCACAGCCACCTCTGCACCCACCTCCCCACCCAAGGTCAAGGGGAGTCGGGGCCCAGGGACTCAGGAACTGCTGCTTGGTGCCCTCTGGTGGGCCTAGAAGATGCCCTCTCAGAAGCACCTGGAATGGGGGTGGGGGGAGGAACCAGGAGGGGCCTTCTGCCAAGCCCGTAGCCTCTCCCCAGAGCTGCCCCTCAGGGTGCCCCGGGGCAGGCCTGGGCTGCTCTGAGCAGCCAGCAAGAGAGTGCAGGGACTCGGTGTGGTGCCCAGGCCCTCCCGGGTGTGTGCGCCTGGGGCTAGTGAATTTGGTGCCAGACTGGCTCAGCACCACCCCCCAGGATGTGCTCCTCCCTCTTCCTCTTCCTCCCCCGACTGCAGCCTCAGAATTGGTCCCCACTCTGTGTCGCCCTACCCTGTCACCCACCGGCATGCCCTCCCTCTGGTTCAGCCTTGATGGTGGAGGCGGGAAGGGGACAGGGACATAGCTAGACTCCCCACCCTGTCCCCGGCCCAGCCCGGGTCCTGGAGTCTGAACAAAAAGTTTATCCGGAAGGGTGGACAAGAGTTTCCAAAGCCAGTCCTGGGGGCCGAGGGGAAATATCGATCCAAGAGGTGACCCGACAGTGTGGGCAGGGCCTGAGGTTCGCAGCCTCGGGAAGCAGGCCTGAACTCCTCAGCCAGACCCTTTCCCACGGGCCCAGCCCAGGGACCCACATCCCTATGGGCACAGCATCCCAGGTCCTGGGTGCTGCCAGCATCTGCTGCGTGAATCCTCAGGGCAGTGAGAGACAGAAGGACGGACTGGCCTCCTGCTCGGCCAGCCTGAGCACTCCAGCCCTAGGGCATTCCTCACATGGCGTGTCAGACCCCATCACACCACACGGGCACAGACGCAAGCAAGCTTTCTCTTTCTCTCTCTCTCTCTCTCTCTCTCTCTCTCTCTCACACACACACACACACACACACACACACACACACACCTGGACCCAGAACACAGACTCGCACAGCCAGAACATAGCTCAGGAGTCTCCCCACACACCAGTCTCATCCCCAGCTCAGAGCCCCCAGGACCCGGAAAGGAGGAGAAAGGCACAAGCAGAGGGGCTGACTGATGCCTCAGGCTGGGCCCATTCAAAAGCCCCCTCCCCCAGGCATCATTCCCCCCCAAGAGGCCTTCCCACCCCCTGCCAAGGCCTCTTATCCCCCCACGTCCCCCCCTACACACACCACCCAGCAGACAATTAAAACCCAATCATCATAAACACTCATTATATAACCAGCCCCAACCTGCTGAGGATTCCTTTTACCCCCTAGAGTCCCAGCTCCAGCCCCTGGCCTGGCTTCACGAAGCGAAGCCTTGCGTACCCCAGGGGTGCTGGCCCAGGAGGGGGCCCACTACCACCTCTGCCTCCAGGAAAGTTAACGCTGCTGCCTGGGATTCCCCCATTCGATCCCCCCACTGCTGCTCTCCGTCTCTGCCAATTCTCCCAGCTCAGCCCTCTGGACACCGACACCAGCCCTGGTCCAGCTGGCCGCAAAGCCGCAGCAACCGAGGGGCAGCGGGACAGACAGACACAGACTGCACCCCCCCCCCCCCCCCCCCCGGCCGGCAGCCTGACTTGTTGAATAAATTTCTGCAGCGCTGGCTCAGCCGGCTTCAGCATTGGCACCGAGAGAACTTTCGTGGCCTTGGAGAAGGGACCGGTCAAAGTTTCCCGTCCTTCCTCCCAAGGCACCTGCCCGAAAGCACGGGTTGGGGGCCGACCTGATGGGCACGCGTGTGTCGGGGGGGAAACCGGTCCCCAGAAATAAACGAATAAACGCCTCGGTAAAGAAAGCACCCGACGCGCTAAGAAATTGGCCTCGGAGCGGAGCCCTCCCTTCCTTCCCCCCAACCCCCACCTACCTTGGCATGGACTTGGCCGGGCTGCAGGGGGTCGTCCGGGTCAGAGATGCGGGAACGCCGCGTGCCCCCGAAGCCGGAAATCGAGGGGGACCCCCGGCCCCGCCAGCCGTCCCCCCCCGCCCCCCGCCAATTCAGGATCAGCTGAGCCCCTGGGGCGCGCAGGGCGGCGGGCGGTGGGCGGCGGGCCCCGGGGCCCGGGCCATGGCGGGAGGAGACGGCGGGCGGCGGGAGGGTCGGCGAGGCTGGGGCGGCCGCGAGAAGCCGGCGGCGCGGACGAGCGGCGGACGGCGCCGGAGTTGGAGCGCGCGGCGGGCGGGCGGGCGGGAGCGCGGCGCTCCGGGGCCGGGGCCGGGGCCGGGGGCGCTGCGGGGACCGAGCGGCCGGGAAGTGGCCGGGGAGGACCGCGCGGCGGCGGCGCGGGGTCGGGGCTCGTCCCTCGCCCGGCTCGGCTCGCGCCTCCGGCCGCGGGCTCGAGGCGCGGGGTCTGCGCGCGGCGGGGGCTGCGGAGGAGCCCGAGCGCCCGGCGGTGCGGGGACGTGCGGCGGCGGCGAGACCGAGCTGCGCCGCGTGCGAGGCAAAGCCGTCCTTATACTGACACCAAATGTCTTCGGGGAAAGCTGCAGGCGCGGGACGCTGGAGGGGGGAGGCGTGGAGGCGACAGACAGACTCACGGCGGCGGCTGGTGAGCCCCCACTCCTCGCCAGAGGGCAGGAAGCCCCAAGCCTCGCGGCCACCCCCCTTAAGATTCAGGGTCGTGTCTGGGGGAGGGTCCTACCGAGGGGGCTGCGTCATGCGTAAAAAGGGAGGGACCCCCCACATTACTGACCACCCGCGTGTCCCAGGTCCCTGCTTGGCCACGGAACACTTTGGATTCTCAGTGAGGTACTGTGAGATTGGGGAAGGGGGGGCTCCCCCACTGCCCAAGAAAGGCGCTGCCCCGCTGAGGCCACAGCTCTTAAACGGTGGGGCGGGCTACGATTGGACTCCGAAGGGGGCTCCTCAGCCCAGGCAGCTTCCCGCTAATCTGCATCGGCGCCTCCTCCCAACCTTCAGGGCTTGGCTGAAAGGTCACCTCCTCCAGGAAGGCTTCCAAGAGGGCTCCCAAGTAGAACAGAGGCTTCTTTCTCCAGCTTCAAATGCCCCTTGCCTCTCCACTTCCCCAGGGCAGCCTGGGCCACAGGAACCTGAAGCATATAAGAGGCACTCAGCTCAGCCCTCTCCATCCCCACCTCATCCCTTTGGAAAACTGGGGCCGGGGGGGGGGGGGGGGGGGGGGGTTCCTGCATTGGGCTGGGGCTGGTGGGAGTGGGGCGGGGGGCTGATACTGAGGATACTGAGGCCTTCCCTGGGGCCACTTGGCCTGGCAGACGGGCAGAGCTGTGAAGGAAGGGGCACTCAGGTTTGATCCCAGCTCTGTGGCTTCCTGTCAGAGGAAGCCCCTTTAAGGTCTCTGAGTCTCAGGTTCCTCATCTGTGAAATGGAGATAGAAGTCCACACTTTGCAGAATGAGAACAGTCTATCCAGGCTTAGCACCATCCCTGGCACCTAGTAGGTGCTCAGCAAATACTCATCCCTTCCTGCCCTTTAATCTACCCAGGGAGACAAGACAAATCTTTGTTACCAGAGCACAGTGAAAGGTGTTGTAGGCACACCTAGGCTAGGAGGTGTCTCATGATAGGGAGTAAGCTGGCCAGGACGAGTCCATTTGTGGGGTGGATTTATTTCAGAACAGAGCGGGCTTCAGCTCAGGAGTCTTCAAGGGACAACCTCACCAAAGGCAAGAGGCTCGCACTGCGCCCGGAATGCTCAAATGGGACTGAGATAAGAGGAGAGGTGATGGGTGGATAAATGGTTTTCAGGAGGAAGAAAGGACACAAGCAAAGGCATGGAGGTAAGAAATAAGGTGGCGGGGTAGGCACTCCAGGCCCTGACCCACAGAGTGCCCAGCTGGAAAGCACCAGGCCCAGGAAAGTGACAGCGGACAGCAATCGGACAGCAAGGCAGGGAGAAGCGACCAAACGTTGCTCACTTTCTGTCCATTGTCCTCTGGCAAACATTTTCATAAAGTTCAAAAGAGGAGCACCTGGGTGGCTCACTCGGTGAAGCGTCTGCCTTCAGCTCAGGTCATGATCCCGGGGTCCTGGGATCGAGCCCCGCATCGGGCTCCCTGCTCAGTGGGGAGCCTGCTTCTCTCTCTGCCCTTCCTTGTGCTCTCTCTCTCTCTCTCTCTGTCTCAAATAAATAAATAAAATCTTTGTTAAAAAAAAATAAAATTCAAAAGACTGGACAGGACCTTGACAAGCCACCAGATGGTGAATTCTCAGGACTGGGTCTTTTCAGCTCCAGCCTCCCAAAGTGGCCACCCAGCCCCTGCCTGCCTACCTGGGGTGACACTGGGCTCCCCACTTCCCCGGGCAGCTGCTTTGCTCCCTGAGCATCTCCGATCGTTCAAAGTTCTTTTTCATATTTAAGGAGAAATTTGCTTCCCTCCATGATTATAGTGCATTCCTCTGTCCTCGAGGGACCCACACCCCCTCCCCAGCATCCTCAAGCATCCACACTGGCAGAAAGTTCTGCTTTATATCCACCCACACTACTTGACGCCTTCTTTGTCCATTCCTCCATTCTTCTGCCCTCAGCATAGGGGTGGGCTCTGTGCACAGGGAGGCTGCAGACAAACCAAAGGTCATAGAAGAAGTGGGGTGAGGGGTGACCCTCAAGCCGCTGGCGGACGGGATTGCAACTCCAGGTCTCGGCCAGAGGCAAGGCTGCAGCCGTCCCCCCAGGGGCCCTCGCTGGCGGTGGGAGCTTCATTTATTCATTATTGCTATTTATATTGTGTCTGGTATTTGCAGAAGGCTGCAGCAGCCGCATACACTCATTAGGCCCTGCCGTGCCCTGGGAGCAGGGGGGCCTGCCAGGATGGGGGGGGCCAGCCTGGAGTCCCTTCATGCACCCACCTGGGTGGACAGCTGGGCCAGGCTCCCCAGCCCCTCCCCCCGGGACCCAACCAGGGCCTCCCTCCCTACTCCCAGAGCAGCCCAGGCTCACTTCCGTTCCCAGGAGAACTTTCCAGCAATAGAAGTGGCTAGAAGTGTCGGGAGAATCCATTAAGGGGGATGAGCAAGCTGGGGCAGAAAAAAACTGGGGCAGAATTCCTGCTCCAGGACACACGATGAGGTCCCCCTTCCAGGAGCAGAGATCCTAAACACACAGAGACAAAGTTGCCGATATCCTCAAAATCCACACTGATTTATTTCTCAAACACAAAGCATTTATTTGCGCCAGGCCCTGGTTTAAGCCCTTGACAAATATTAACGCTTTTAATCCTTTCCACAATCTTGTAAATCGTCGCTCCTGTTTTACAGATGAGGAGACTTCGGCACAGAGAAGTCAGGTAACTTGCTCAAGATCACACAGCTGATAAACGGCAGGGCCAGTATTTGAATTGAGGGCATCTGGCTGCAGAGTCTGTGCTCCGAGCTACAATTAAGGAATCCTAGGATTCAAAAATTCTGAGAGTTAAAGGGTCCAGGGTTCCAAACTGGCAGAGTGGCCCCACCTCTCAGAGTAGAAAGGGACCAGGCCAGTGATACCCTCCCGTAGGCCGCCCTGTGCCCCTTCAGAGCACATTCCCCCTGGGGCACGGGAAGGGACTGCTCTCAGCGCCCAGCAGCAACCTGAACACCGCAGGACCAGGCCCCAGGAGCAGCCCACTGGGAGGAGAAAACCCATGGCAGAAAATGAACTTCAATGCTCCGAAAGCTTTATTAAGCAGCCACTAGGTACTGGGCCTGTGCCAGGGCCGGAGGACGTGAGGTGAAGGGTCCGGAAATGCTGACTGTGGGTGAAACAGGACGGGGATTTGGATGCAGAGGGATGGGTTCCAGGAGCCCAAGAGCCCAGTCTAGGGGTGGTGGCTGAACTGGCGGAGGGAGAAGAACGGAAGTTTCAGAGGGAAAGTGTGGAGAGTGAAGGGAGGGGGAGGAGAGATGGCAAAATGGAGGAGGTGGGGTCATACGGGGCGGGGGGGGGGGGCAGAGAGGGATAGAGGACTCCGATGTGAGTAGCTTCCATGGCTGGAGCGCTGGCTCCCCTTGCCCTGCCCCCTGGAAAGTCAGCAAGACACACACACACACAGGCCTAGTGCAAGTGGGTGTCCAGTGTGTGGATGTCAAGGTCGGAGCCCACGCGGACGACCAGCCCCGGGACCAACCAGTCCATCCCCCAACCGGACTAAGCTGGCAGGAGCAAAGGCAAAGCCAGAGAGGCCCAGGAGGACATTAGCCTCCCCCCAGGGTGGCTGTGGCCCCAGGAATCCTGCCCAGGCAGGAAGGGTGAGGTTGTGGCATTCTATCCAGATAAGGAGCTAGGGGAGCCTCCCTGCCCGCTGACAGGTGCCTATTTACTCCATTAGCCCACTTAATCCTGGCAAGAGTTCTGGGTGAGAGGTAACATGAAGCTCATTTTATAGATGGGAGAACCAGAATCCAGAGAAATTAAGTAAATTATCCCGGGTCACTTGGCTAATGAGCGGCAGGTGCAGGATTCCATGCCAGAGTGTGTGTGTGAGAGAGAGAGAGACAGAGAGAGACAGAGACAGAGATCCTTCTCCCACCTGCCCAGGAAGGAGGCTAGAGACAGACAGAAGGAAAAGGGACAGATCACAGGATCCTCAGGTTCCTGCCAGGTGGGAGGTCCCTGACTCTCAGCCAAAGAAGGCCACTGATGCCCTAGAAACTTCTGGATGGGGCTTGAAGCATCCCCACTCTGGGTGCATCTAGAAAGGGCTGCTGATACCCCAGCAGTCGACAACCAGCAAGGGTGGGGATGAAGCAGCAGTGGGTTTATTCCAGCATGAATGTCAGACAGAAGATCTGCAGCAGGGAACTGCCCAAACCCCCACCCCAGCTGGAGACACCAGAAGCCCCCATCACATTTGACTGGTGTTTGACCAGTGACACATCATCTCCTTGGTGCCTCACAATATCCAGCATGCACGACCTGGCATGCAGTAGGTGCTCAATATTTGCTGAGTGCATCTTTTTTTTTTAAAGATTTTATTTATTTGACAGAGAGAGACACAGCGAGAGAGGGAACACAAGCAGGGGGAGTGGGAGAGGGAGAAGCAGGCTTCCCGCGGAGCAGGGAGCCCGATGCGGGGCTCGATCCCAGGACCCCGGGATCATGACCTGAGCCGAAGGCAGACGCTCAACGACTGACCCACCCAGGCGCCCCTTGCTGAGTGCATTTCTTGAATGCCAGGGCTCTGAGCCATCATTTCCAGGTCCATTTTACTGATGAGGAACTTGAGGTCATGAGAGGTGCTGCGGCATGCCATCGGTCACCCCAGATGATTGCTCAGTGACATTTATTGACCACGTACTATGTGCAAGGTGTTGGATATACAGCAATGACAAAACCCAGCCCAGTGGGGAACAGCCATGTTTAGATAACCCAGGTCAAGTGGAGTAGAAGAGAAAACCATTGTTTCTGGCGTGGGAGGGTCAGAGAAGGCTTCACACAGCATCGTGACCATTTGAAGTCTTGGAAGGGGAGGGTGCGCGCTGGTAAGAGATTTTCTGCCAAAGCATCAGAAGAAGGTCATTCTAGGCAGGGGGAAACAGCAGGAGCAAAGGATCGGGGGTATGAAGGAGCAAGGCTTGTTGTGGGAACAGGAGGAAGTCCCGCATGGCCGCATGGCCAGGCCAAGTGTCTGAATGCCAGGCTGAGGGAAGTGTGGGTGGGGAGTGGTGAAGTCAGGCTTGTTGAGGAGGCCCTGCCTGGGTGATGTGTGAGCTGACTGCAGAGGGCACGATGAAGGCCTGTATTAGCCTGGGCTATATTGCTGACAGGAGGGATGAGACTGATTTGAAGGATGTTTCAGAGGGCAGAGGAACAGGACTTGGAAACTTAAGGAGGGAGGGAGGGCCCTGGTTTCTGATCCTTCCTGGGGTGGATGGTGGTGTCTGATGTCTCCCCGAGACTGGCTCCCAGAAACTCCCCAGCCTGGGAAGACAGACGCTGTGGTGGGGGGTGAACCGGGCACAGAGAGGGAGAGACAGCGAATCAGGGAGGCCTGGAAGCGAGAGACAGGACAGGGGACAGGAGAGGTGAAGGGAGCCGAGCTCAGGCACGGTGGAGCGGTGGAGCCCGAGGGGCAAGAGAGGGGAGGCACGGAGAGCAGTCAGCTCAGTTGTGGGCATCCCTGCCCGCTGCTTTCTTCCCTCTGCTTCTGTGGGTGTCTTTCTCCTTCTTCTGTTCCTCCTGGCCGCTCCCTTCCTTCTGGGCTGTTTCTCTCCTCCTTTCTCTGACTCTCTCCATCTTTCTTCCTCCATCTCCCTCCTCTCTCTCACTTCTCCCTCTCTGTGACTCCGTGTCTCCCGGTGTGTCTAGCTCCCTGTCTGTCTGTCCCACTCCCTGTCCTCATGCTCTCTGCGTGTGTGTCTCTCATGAACGTGCGCGTGCTCTCACGCCCGCTCTCTCTGCTGCTCCCGCTGCTTGGAGAAAGAATAATAGAGCAGGCAACCCTTCCTTTTATCTTTGGCTGGACAAAGGCCGGCACCCCAGCTGCCGAGCCTCAGGAAGCCACCTTCAATGTCACCATCAAGGAGAGATGAGTGTGGGTTTGTGCCGGTGCGAGCTGGCTCAAGGCTGGAGAGGCTCGCCCAGGTTGGCCTGGGCCCCTGCCCTGCAACCTTCTGACCCCTGGTGGCTCAGGATGGGCATTTTAGGGAGCAGGCTGACTTTGCCCAGAGGCAGGGTGGGCAGCCCCTCAGCCTCCCAGAGTGCCGGAAATCCCACCATCAGGGCTGCAGTCCTTTTCAGATTTTGATCTTTGTTAAAACTGGAATTACCCCCATACCCCGGACCCCCAGGAAGGATCACAGAGCTAGTTCCCCGGCTGTGAAGTCTGCTCTGTGCCAATGCCAACTCTGAGTTTTAAAGAATAATCCCCAGCTGCCCTCTGTTTGGCAGTGGTCTTGGGGGAAGGGGGGATAGAAAGAGCCATAATCAAATGTCTCCACCTAGAGAGTGCCTTTGAATCCTCAAGCTCAGCTGAGACATCTCCTCCTCTGGGATCACACCAGGTCAAGTCAGGGGTCCCTCACTCTACCCCCCCACCCCCTCACCCCCTCCCAGTCTTGATCGCCTGCCTCTCTGCTCTGCCCTTGCCAGGCTGGGAGCCCTGAAAGGAGTGGGGCACAGTGTAGGTACCAGAGGTCTGCTGAATGAATGAATGAATGATTATCACACAGGAGGATATGGCAGGGCATCTTTGTCTCTTCAGCAGCTCCTTTTTTTTTTTAAGATTTTATTTATTTATTTATTTATTTATTTATTTATTTATTTAGAGAGACCGCATGTGTGTGTGAGCTGGGGGAGGGGAAGAGGGAGAGAGAATCTCAAGCAGACTCTGCTCTGAGTGCGGGGAGCTCCATCTCACAACCCTGAGATCATGACCTGAGCCAAAATCAAGAGTCAGATGCTTAACCGACTGAGCCACCCAGGCACCCCTTCAGCAGCTCCTTCTGAGCCCCAACTGTGTTGTCAGGCACAGTTGTAGGCCCTGGGGGGCACAGCAGTGAATAAAATGAGGTCCTTGCCCGCATGGAGCTTATATTGGAGTAGGTGAGTCAGAAAATACATAAGATAAATACATGAAATATATAGGACATCAGTTGATGATCATCCTATAGAGAAAAATAAAGCAAGGGAGACTGGTGGGGAATGAGGATGATGGGGTCATTTGAAGTGACAGATCACCCTGGTTGCCTGGTAGAGATTGCCCTGGGAGGGGCGCTGTTCATCAGTCCCCACTCACCCTGGGGCCAAAGGAGTGACGCTTTCTCAGCCAACTCCTTGCTCCCTGATGCAAAGTCTGAGCAAAGCGACCCATTGAAGGCCCAGACATGTCCCCATTCTGGGTGAGCAGCCTCTCAGCCCCTAGCGCACCCCTGCTGTCCGTCTCTCATCCTTCTTCTACACCATCCCTAGGCCACACGCTCTCACGCATACATGCACTGTTCCCTTTTATAGACCCTTTCCAGGAATCCCCACGTTGCAGGCAGAGACATGGACCATGGTGAAGGTATTAGAGAGGCCCAAGGAGCAATGGAGGAGGCAGATGCACACCTCACAGATATCTGGGGAAGTTTCCTGCAGAGAGCAGCTTTCAAGATGCATCTCGAAGGTGGGAGTGACATCCACTGATTAAGATGGGGGAACACTTCCAGTGGGGGCATCCAGCCTCCAGTTCTGTCTGAACGTCTGGGGAGGCAGCATGAGCCCCACTGAGGCAGAAAAGCATACACCTACCACAGAGGCCTTGGGTATCCCAGTGCCCAGCCTGTCCTCACCACCATGCTCCTGCACCTCTGCACCCATGAATTCCCTTGCTCCCTGCCCCCACCCTGGTGACGGAAGCAGGGTCATCACGTTCCTCTGGCAGTTGCAGAAGCAAGACCCAGAGAGGCCAAGAGACTGGCCCAAGGTCACACAGCAGAAAGTGGCAGGGCCCAAAAGCCAAGCCTAGGTCCATTCTCGAGATAGCCTAGAGCCTGCAGCTGCTTTGCTCACAGTCTGTAAGGGCCAGAGATCCTCCTGCACCACAAACACCCAGAGGAAACTGGAGAAGGGGTTCTCCACTGCTTAACCCTGAGCATTTACTTCTGGGGCACAGAGCTGCCCTTCCCCCAAAAGGGAAGAAACACACAGAGACACTGACACACAATCGTCACACTCCCATGTGTGCACTCATAGACACACAAACCGACACATTCACACAGACTCACGAACACTGCAGACACCCTCACACTTACACCCAAACAGATATCATTTTTGTTAAATACAGCCTCTCACCAAGACACAAATTCACACAGACACATGCACACCCCCTCTCAAGTACACACAGACACATGCATGTTATTATTACTAGGTTCAAACAAATACAAATGCAAGAGTAAAAATACCCGTTCCCAAATGCACTCAGGAAGAGGGAAAGACATATTGAAGTGTGAGAGAGACAGAGGAAAGAGAAAAAGAGAAGAATAAAAATGGGGGGGGAAATCAAGGAAAAGAGAGAGAGCATGCAAGGGGAAGGGCAGATCAGGGAGGGATGGAGTTTAAAGCACCCACGAGGAGAGATTTAGGGAGAAAGGTGGGAGGGGAGAGGCAGGGAGAAGAGATAAGGAGATAGGAGGCAGTAAGGGGTCGGTGTGAGGAAGGGGAGGGAGAGGGGAGTGCAGAGAGGAGAGGGGAAGGGGGAGAGGGGAGAGGGGAGGGAGCCTGTGATTGGAGCCTAACTTTAGCTGCAGCAGCATTGATGACTCACGCTTGGGGGGGGAGCATTGAGTCCGCTCCAGGTTTCTGTTTATATACCTCGATGAGCTAAATATACAGGCTAAGGGGTTCTTCTGTTCTAGTCCAGCAGCTCCTCTGCGTTCTCCCTCCGCCCTCGCCTCCCCTCCCCAGCACACACACAAACACCCTTGGAGCCCCTGACTCTCCCTCTCCCCAGCCCGCTGGGCCCTGTCTGTGTCCTCCCGCAGCAACCAGCACACATCCTGCCCTTGCCTACAGCTCCCCCGCACCAGGGTAGTGGCTGCCAAGAGCTGACCATAGGGTTTGGCTCCAAGTTCAGAAATGACATGGTCTAAACCGCCCCTTTCTGAAGCCAGGAGGTCAGGTGGGAGGGGCGGGAACGCTTGCCCAAGGTCACACAGCATGCAAGTAGATGAGCCACACCAGATCCTCCTGTGACTACCAGGCCAGAAACTCCCCCCAGGAGCCAGGGGTGAAGGCCTGGGGTGGTGGGGCGGAGTGCTCAGGGACAGGCAAGCTGGGGGCTGGAGAAGGGAGGGTGGGGCTGGGAGGGAGAGAGAGCACAGCCAAAGCCTGCAGAGCAAGGAAGGAATGGAACTGGGTGTGTGTGCTGGGGGACGATGGAGAATGGGATAGTCAAGAGTCTTGGGAACAAAGGAGAGAGTTCCACTGGAAAAATAATCTCTGGGCCTGGGGAGAGCTACTCTGACAACATCAGCCCCCCCGACCAAGCTCCCTGCACCCTACCTCCTGAGTCAGCATTCAAGGCCACCCACCCAGCCTAGTCCTAAGCCTGAAGAGTCACCCCCTACTGAGCGGGTCCGGTGTCGCTGTCCGTGGTGCTGAACCTCCCGCGCCTCTCCCCAGCCTGGATAGTGTGGGCTCCCACCCAGACCTCTCCCAGCAGTCCAGTAGGGTTGGAGGGGGAGGTGGTGGTGGATAGGAAGGGGGAGAAGGGGACTAAGGAGAGGGACTGTGACGGAGGTGGTCCCAGCCAGAGGTTTTCAGGGAGAGAGAGAGAGAGCGATTTCTTTTTTGACATCATTCTCAAATAACCACAGTGACCAAGAAGAACTTTGGAAGCGAAGATGGCTGACAAATCAAGGAACCAAAGTGGAGTGAATTGTCTGCAAAGCTGGGCAAGTGTTAACACGCACAAACAAATCCAGGCCAGAGGGCGGAAACTGGGCAGGCTGAGAGTAACATCCTCAGCAGAGTTGAACCAAAGCACTTCTAGTTTTCCTGTGTTTTTATGACCCATCTTGGTGAAAAGGCTGTGAGTTTTCACACTGTCAGAACAAACAGCCGTGACTCGTTTCCCAGGGTACGTAGCTGTTTCATGAACTCCTCACAGCTACATCACATTTCTGACAATTTCAAAATTTTTGTTTTCCTCTGGGAATGTGGAAGAGCTCTAACCCTCTCTTTCCCCATCACATGCCAGCCTCAGGAGCCTCATTGCCTGGCACACACTTGCCCCCCCAATGCTCCAGTTACACTTGCCCCATCCCTGCACACTTACTCCGTGAGCAAGGAGTGTGTCGCAGGTGTTCAAAGGGAGAAAGGTCTCCAATTTCTCAGATAGAAAGTTACTACCTAAGGCAACCTTAAAGACAATTTAATACCATCTTCCCTTCCCACTTTGCCTCATTTTGCAGATGAGAAGATTGAGGCTGCAAAATGAGACAATGTGGGGAGGGATCTGTGTAAGGTTGTCTGAAGAGATCGTGGACATCCTGAAGTTGCCTGAGACTGCGAAGAGCTCCTTCTTAGTGGGAACAGGTGGGGAAGAGGCCAGTTCTCTCTCTCTCCCAGGCCCCCAGGCCCCAGCTTGGCCACACATGCCCCTCAGGAGAGAATCTTTGGGCCCTGGCAAAAAGATGGCCCCACCTCCCCTTCTCCACCACTCTACCTGCCAGAGACTCCCAGCCTTCAAATAATGAATGATTCCTAATTTAATTACATCTTTAATTCATATGGGTCTCTGAGGAGCTTTGAGCTGGAGTCTGAAGAAATGCTCAGTAGTTCCCAAGAGGGAGAGAGGATTTCCTTTCCTGTTTGGAGAAGGAAGAAGGAGAAGCGAGGGTCCCATTTTCCTTTGGGACTGTGTGTGCCTCCTACTTCCCCTGCAGGGGATCCCTCCATCAGACTTGGGCTTTGGGACAAGCAGGATGCTGGGCAGAGGTCAAGGAGGCAGCTGGGTGGGGGGAGGAAACAAGGGGCAGAGGGGAAAGGCCCCTCCTGGTATTTTAAAATGTAGTCCTCACCCACACAGCCAAGGAATTGGTTGCAGATTTCCATGCACTGGAGCATCATAACTATTGTGATCACTTCTTGTGGGTCTTCTCTCGTCAGACACTTTATCTGACTTAACTTTAACCTCACAGTTTTACCACCTGCTTTTCTGCAAAAGAAGAAATAAAAATAAAGGAGAGTGACTTGCCCAAGGCCACAGGGTAGGTAAAAGGCATGACCAGGACTCAATAGTGCTCTTCCTGGCTTGAAGCACCTGCCCACAAGCCCCATTCCCACAGGGGTCTCTAACACACACACACACACACACACACACACACACACACACACGTGCACATCTCTGACAAGGAATCCCAGGGGGTGTCTAATCCAAGGATGCTGGCACTCCAGGGATGAACCTCCTGGAAGTGTTTGGGAAATCTTGTGCTCATGTGAAAATTTCCTCAATGAATAATAATCATAATAATAGTAGCAAACACAGAGTCTTAGTTATGTGCTAGGTGCTGTTCTAAGCACTTTCACATATTAACTCATTCAACTTTCCCAACAGCTTTAGACCCATTTTCCAGATGGGGAGACTGAAGCACTGAGAGGCAAATAGCCTGGCTAAAGGTCACATAGCTAGGAAGTGGTGGGTTCTCAAAATCCTGCAAAGTAAAGCTTATAACCCTGATCCTAAAGATCAGGAAACAGGGTCAAAAAGGGGAGGGCACCCCCCTCTAAAACACATAGGAAATGACAAGGCTTGAACTCACAGCCAGGTCTGACCCCCAAGTCCCAGCATCTCCACTGCCCTGAGTAGGTGGGAATCTCAATTTCCACATTTCTCAAATGGGTCTGACACCTGCGTCATGGATTAAGTTTGTGGACCAGACGTTAACTGGAAAAGTGCTCTGTAAATGGATGGGCACCAAAAACATGATAGCTACATTGATAAAGCACTTAGAATGTGTTCATTTAACCCTCACAATAACCTACAGGGTTGGCATTATCATTAAGCACAACGAAGGCTCGAGAGTTTAAGTAATTTGTCCAAGGTCACACAGCCCATAGATGGGGGAGTCAGGATTTGAACCCAGGCAGCTGGTTCCAGAGTCATTCCCTTTTTTTTTAAAGATTTTATTTCTTTATTTGTCAGAGAGATAGAGAGCACGCAAGCAGGAGGAGCGGCAGGCAGAGGGAGAAGCAGGCTCTCCGCCGAGGAAGGAGCGCAAAGCAGGACTTAATCCCAGGGCCTTGGGACCATGACCTGAGCTGAAGGCAGATGCTTAACCAACTAAGCCACCCAGGTGTCCCCAGAGTCATGCCCTTAACCACCATGTTCTGCTCCCTCCCTCAAGGAGTATCAGGGAAGAGGTGGGAGGCAAAGGAGCATGTAGGCCTGGGAGGATGCAGGAGGAGGTCATCTAGCAAAGAAGGGAGAGCAGAGTCAGAAGGAGTGATCCTGGGACCAGACCCATGGTGGGGTCACAGCCTAGCTCCCCACCCCCAGGACTGATGGGGCCCGTGAATCTATCTGTACAGAAGCCATGGGGCTCCAAGCACTACTGGTTTGTATGGGGAAGAAGGGGTGTTATCAACCCAAGGGCAGGCAGATGAAGCAGCAGAGGTCCCAAAGGTCATGTGGACCACCACCTGGGCAGGAAAAGCTACCCTCCATTTGGGTCTGCTCACCAAATGGGCCTCCCAGCAACTCCTTCCCCAAGGAGATATCTCAAGGAGGCAAGCCCGGTGGCAGAGGGGAGGTTGTGTTGGGAAGGGCTGGTAATCTGGGCTGGGAGCATGGTCCTGGGATGGAGAGATGGGAGAATCTGGAGGGTGATTTATTTTTTTTTAAAAGACTTTATTTTATTTATTTATTTGAGATAAAGTGAGTGAGAGAGAGAGTGCACCAGCAAGGAGGAGGGGTTGAGGGAGAAGCAGGCTCGAGCCTGATGCGGGGCTCCATCCTAGGACCCTGGGATCATGACCTGAGCCAAAGGCAGACGCTTAACCGACTGAGCCACCCAGGCGCCCCTGGAGGGTGATTTAGAAGTTTAAATCTACAGGACCGGGGCACCTGGGTGGCTCAGTCTTTGGGAGTCTGCCTTCAGCTCAGGTTATGATCCCAGCGGTTGGCTCCCTGCTCAGCGGGGAGCCTGCTTCTCCCTCTCCCAATCCCCCTGCTTGTGTTCCCTCTCTGGCTATCTCTCTCTGCCAAATAAATAAAATCTTTTAATTAATTAATTAATTAATTAATTAAATCTACAGGACAGATGACTTCTCTCATGTGGGGTGAATAAAAGGGGGAGAATGGTACCCCAGTTTCTGGCTGGGGTGAGACAGAGGAAAGGAGAGAAGGAGCATGTTTGGGGGAGGAGAGTGAGCTCCATCTGGGACAAGTTGTGGCTGAGACGTCTGTGGGACACACAGGAACAGGAGGACATGCCCAGGGGGCCGTGGAGAGCCTCGGGAGGTCTGAGCTCACGGGGAAGCTTTGCAGCCTGGGTGGCTCAGCCAAAGGCCAGTGGATTCACCAGTCCTCCTTGTACCTGTTTCTCAGGAGAGGAGTTGAGTCCAGCTGCCGGGATCCTCTGGGACATCTCCTGCCAGTGTCCACCATGCCAGGGCCCCAGCAAGGGGTGGCCACTCTAGGGCTCCCTCTTGGAGCAAGGCTGCCAAGGTGCACTGTCCTCAGACCAGGTTGTGCCTTCCCTCTGGGTAATTCCAGGGACGTGAACTTGAGCACGGAAGCTGGCAGACACTGTGGGCACCGGGGGTGGCCCTCAGCCCAGCTTCAGGGAGAACTTCCCAAATCTGAGGGCTGTCCTGCCAGGGAACAGGCTTCCCACTAAAGAGTGAGCTCCCTGTGACAGGTTACAGGTTACAGCCACACAACCGACCTCCCGACCAAGCCTTTCTGCCGCTCTTCCCGTCCTGGTTCTGGAGTCTGTGGCCACCTTGAGTCAGCTCCCCGACACGCCCTTCCAGGCTTTACCCCCTCTCACGCACACTGCACCCCTGCTCCCCCACTTCGTGCCTTGAACCTCGCTCAGGCTGAATTCCCTGAAGATCCTTGGCACCTTGTAGGTGCTCAATAATTGTTTGCTTAAACAAATGGCTTGACATTCATTCATTCACTCATTCAACAAACATCTGTCGTGCACCTACTATGTGCCAGAAACCATTGGAGTTTCTGCAGCTACAGTGAGAACAAGATATATAGAAGCTCTGTGGTCCTTATATTGTGGTTGAGAAGACAGACAACAAATAAGAATAAGAAGTAAGGGGCGCCTGGGTGGCTCAGTCCAGTCTGGGCATCTGCCTTCGGCCCAGGTCATGACCCCAGGGTCCTGGGATCGAGTCCCTCATCGGGCTCCCTGCTCAGCGGGGAGTCTGCCCCTCCCTCTGGTCCTCCATGCAGCCCCCCGCCCCGCCACTCGTGTGTGTGCTCTCTCTCTCTCTCTCTCTCTCTCTCTCTCTCTGTAAGCACTGTGGAGAAAAGCAGCACGGGGGGTGCGGGGGGAGACACAATAATTTAAATAGGCACCACCCGTGGAGTGATTACTGCCCTAGGCCCAAGACTCAGGACCTAACAGGAGCATCAGACCACAGAATCCTCACAACAACCTTTGAAGGCAGGTGCTATTATCCTTTTCATTTTGCAGATGAGAAAACTGAGGCACAGGCAGGGAGTCAGGATGTGCTGGCCGCTGCCATGTTAACTGGGGTGGGGTGGGGGATGTGCAGCCAGCTGAAACCCCAAGGTCCCCCCTGCCCTGGGGCAGGACAGCATCAGTGGGGTGTGACCGGTGCAGTCACACAGGTTCCCCCCCACCACACACACACCCCGAAAGGCTGCATGCTGGGTTTAATGCTCTGCTGTCACTGTCTTGATAACTTCTGAACAAGGGGCCCCTCGTTTTTATTTCTCGCTGGGCTCTACAAATATGTAGCCAGTCCTGCCCTCAGAGAAATAAGGCCACCAACAGATGCCCTCCTCCCTCCCCTCCTCTCCCTCCTGACTGCCGGCCCTCATCACGCCAACCAAAGGGCCCTGTTGGCCAATCTCCCCAACAGACTCCTTGACAGTAGGGACAGAACAATTCTTCTCTGTCTCTAAAGACCAGCACAGGGTGGGCACAGAGCAGAGACTCGGAGACTATTGGCTGGGTTGGACCAGCTGGGATGGGATGGAAGGAGCTGGCCCCTCTTGAGTGCAATCTCTAACTTTGCTTCCTCCTCTGACATCCTCTGATTCCCCTCTGGCTGCCTCCTGACTCCTTCACCTACATGTGGCCTCTCCAGACATACCCAGTTAGGGCCTCTGAGGTCCAGAGAAGTCCCCACCACCTGCCCGGCCCCTGTCCCCTGCACCTTCAACTCCACCAGTGTGGGCTGAACACATTCAGACCTTTCCATGCTTTCTCTGGGTTGGCGAAGGAGGCCCAAAGGGGATGGACTGTAGACTGCCAGCCAGGACATGCAGGAGCAGAATGAAAGCCCCAGCCTCTGACCCTTGTTCCTCTCTGTGCCCCCTCAAGCCCTCTTGGGACCCTTAGGTTTCCTCCTCTGTGGTTGAGGAAGCCCCAGGAGCCTGGCTGGAGGCTCAGTACGCCTACAGGCCTCAAGCTCCTGGCCAGGAAAGTAGAGGATCCAAGGCCCAGGCTCCATGGTCCTTTGCAATCTTTAAGCCTGAACCCTCAGGGAACTGAGGTGTTCACAATGATGTGGGAAACAAAGGCAAAAGAAAAATTAAATTTCCTGACTCCCTACAGCCCACTGACAAGTCCTTGGAACAGGCAGCGGGACATTCCTCTAGGAACTCAGCTGCCTCGATGTTACTACTTTGCTAAGGGCAAAAGGCAATCTTAGCCTGACCCCCAGGATCCTGTGAGTCTACTTTAACATATAAAAATTCCTTTGGAAACTTCCTTTATCTCTACCCCCCAAGATATGTTTTGGCCATCATCCCCCAAGCATATGGCCCACTGATATATGATATACATCTGAAGGGTCTCATGACTAAGGTTTTCTTAGACAGTAATAAATGACCTTTTCCTAACAATACTTAGCTCCCTCAGGTCCTGGACACCTTGCTTCCAAAATTCCTTAGAGACTTACACTATCCCTAACCCCCTTCCAATTTGAAAGTATATAATGGTGCAGCTTTTTCTGCCCACAGGTTCTGTCCCCATGCTTTCATAAAACCACCTTTTTGCACCAAAGACATCTCAAGAATTCTTTCTTCCATCAGCTCCGAACACCAACATCTTTCCTACATCAACAAGGGATGACACAGGTCATCCCAGAGCCCCAGCCCAACCTCCTGGGAGGTCCTGGGGGACTCTCAGGAGGGGAACTGGGGGTATCTTAGTCAGGATACCATAGACCATGCTGCCATAACAAACAGATCGCCAAATCTCAGAGCTTTATCAGAACAATAGTTTATCGCTTATATGTGCCATGGTCCGACTGGATGGTGGCCTGCCATCCACCGCACATTGTCCCCGGGTCATGGTAGCAAGAAAAATGAGCTGGAGATTGCAGGGGATGCTTTCAAGAGCCAAGCCAGGTCATCCCCTCCACCAACATTCCACCAGCCAGAACTGGGTTCTGACCCTGCCTAATAGCAAAGTAAGCTGCAGTAAAGGGAGGGGAGATGGTGCAAACACAGAGCACTATCTTGTCTTGAACGGTGAGAGAACTAATGCACATTCTCTGGCCTCTTCTGGGAACTGACAGGTCCCTCCAAGACCATCCCCTTCAGCCCCACCCCTGTTCTGGCTGGGATGGGTTGTCCCCAGCCTGATGTGAAGAACTCAGAATCAATCATCAGCCCCGTTTCACAGCCACGCCCCCCAGCCCCCACCCTTCCCCTCCTGGCACTTAGCACAAGGCCACAATTACGCAGAGGTTTAGGGACCGAAAGGTTTGCACAGAACAACCCATGCTCATTCTTTCTGTCATCACTGTTAATATATAATTTATATTCCCAGCTATTTCTAAGGAGGATTTCTTAAAAAGTAAAATAAGAGATCAGAAATAATTTAGGGAACAGAAAGGAGCTAAATGGATTAGAAAGTTAAAACGAACATTTATTACAGTTGAATAATATAGCATTTATCACAATAACACAGTAATCCTACATTTCAGTCTGAGCTTCTTAGCGGCAGAGGCAAAAAGAGAAATCACCTCTTCCTCCATATATTCATCCCTTCCTCCTTCTTTTGCCAACTCTCTTTTCCCTTTCCTTCTTTATCCTCTCTTATTTTCAGAGTCAATCAGGGCAGGAAGATCCACACACACCCCTCAGTTTTTAGGTATTCATATCGCCCTCGCAAGATCAAATGGTGACAGGATTAGAGTCAGGGAAGCATCAGCCTGAAGAACGGAGCCTACACGGCACTTGAAGTTCACTCCCAGGCCGTCTTTAGGCTCCTTGAACCCGGATGGAGCAGATGCTAGAACTCCAGGGCGGGACACACCTTGAGCCACATGGGGAAGGGTCTGGTACCTTCATCTAGTACCTCTTGCATCTCCCCCTTCCCTGATGCCCTACACAGTAACTTTTTTTAAAAAGATTTTATTTATTTGCCAGAGAGAGCACGGGAGCGAGCACAAGCAGGGGGGAGTGGCAGAGGGAAAGGGAGAGAGAGAAGCAGACTCCCCACTGAGCAGGGAGCCCAATGTGGGGCTCGATGCCAGGACTCTGAGATCATGACCTGAGCCGAAGGCAGATGCTTAACGACTGAGCCACCCAGGCGCCCCTCCTACACAGTAACTTCCTGAATCCCCAGGATGACCCCGCAAGAGAAACCTATAATGTTATACCCAGTTCACAGATGGGTAAACTGAGGCCAACAAGGGGAAATGATTTGTGCAGTTACCCAGCTCCTTGTCCCTGAAGACCCAGCCTCAGGGTAGGAGACCCCCAAGCTGTGGGTGAGACGCTGAGTTTGACAGGGTGAGCAGGGGGGCCCCCAGCTTGGCAGGAAGGATCTGAAGATGGAGACGGGTTCCCCTATCCCCACACCCAGACTCCAGTTGCCACGACAACGGGGCCTCCATTCCCGCATTCCTCGGAAATTTGCATTTTAATGGAGATGTAATTAGAATTAAAAAGCTGAGGCTTGACGGAACAAAACCCTGCCCTTCCCCTTGGGAGCCAGATACTGATCCCCTGACTAGCCCTGCCCTGACACTTAACTACCGCAGATATCCCCGCTCTCCTGGGGCCTGTTTCCACCCCCCTCCCAGCAGAGAAGGGACTTACTCAAGTTCTCACAGTGAGGCCAAGTCCCCAGAGTCTTACTCAAGGTCTCACAGTGAGGCCAAGTCCCCAGGGACTTACTCAAGGTCTCACAGTGAGGCCAAGTCCCCAGATGGGGGATGAGTCCCCCATCCACTCTGTCTCGGGGACCCCCTACCATCTGACTCCGTCCCTGCTAGGGAGTGCTCAGGGGACAAGGTGACCGGGGAAGGGGTGTTGGCTTGCTGAGGACCTCTCAAGTCTTCCCCTGAGTCTTCCAAGCTCACCCTTACTCTCGCCGTAACTTCCTGACGTCTCAGTGGCCCTGGGGACCTGGTAGGGCTGGGAGACCCTCCTACCTGGAACTGAGGCCCACGTGGGGAAGGCTGTGCCAAGGTTGCATAGCGACTTAGTGACAGAGCTGTGAGTTTGGCGGGTCAGGATCAAGCCTAAGATGAAACAGACCTGACCTTTGACCCCCACCCAGACTCCCTGTCTGACCTCAGATCTCCATGGAGGATTTTCAGCAGCTTCTTCCTGTGTATCCACTAAGTTCTCAAAATCGGTCATGCCAACAATTTCATCTTTTCAAATCGTTAAAAAGAATCCACTCTGCCTCTGCCTGGACTCCCCAGGTGGGGCTGCCGTCCCTGGGGCCTGTATCTGGGCGACCACCCTGAACCCTGAAAACCCTGGGGTCATAAACACAGACCCTCAAGGGGCATTTGCTTAGAGTGTAACACGAATGCATGAGCCTCACCCAGCCCCTCCTTCACCTGGAACCCCCTCCCTGCCCGCTGCCTGGGGGGCATGTTCAGCAACTGTTTGTTGAGTGAGCAGATGATCAAGTGTCCGGACCAGTGCTGAGCTTTCCACGCAGCCTCTCACCGCACCCTCCAACAGACCTGGAGGGAGACACCACCAGTCCCCCAAAACCCCCACGAAGCTCAGAGAGGTGACCGTAGCCTCCCCAGGCCACACGCTGAGAAGTGGCAAAGGCTGCATGTGAACGTACACCTGCCAGACTCCAGGCTCCTGAGCATTACTCTCTGTAGCCCCCAAGCTCCCCATGTGCTGCTCACAAGAGCACGGAGGTCCAGTGGCTACATACCTGTGCAGGTCATCCCCACGGATGTGCGCACAGGTCCCCCAAACACAGTCTGGCACCAATGCCCATCGTTCATTTACAAACATACGGCACTTACTCTGTGCCCAGGTTTCCTTTCTAAGCTCTTTGCACTCAGTCCTCACGGCAACCCTCCTCAGGAGGTAGGGACTATTATTATAGTCAACTCACAGATGAGGAAACGGAAGCACAGAGAGGTTGTGTGCCTTACTCAAGGTCACACAGCTAGCGAGTGGCAAAGCCATAATTTGAACCTGCACAGCCCTGCTCCAGAACCCAAGCTCCCCCCAGACCTCAGGACCCAGGAATGAGGAAGCTCTGGCCCCATCCCGCCCTCAGCCCTGGGAGGAAGGCTGGACAGTACTTCTCAAAGCCCAACTGGCAGAGGAGGCAACAGGCCCAGAGGAGGAGGGTGGCTTGCTCGTGGGCACACAGCCTTGTGAGCCCAGTCTGCGGAACCTAGAGCATCTGTGTCAGCCTCGGACCCCTGGGGACGCTCCCTCCCCCAGCTCTGTCCTTGATCTGGGAAACCGAGGAGTGACTGCCTGGTGACAGCGTGGTCAGGAGGGAACGAGGCATGAGACACAAGCCCAAGAGACCCCGAGAGGGACAGGGGAGACCAGAGCCTGAAAGGAGCCCCCCCACACACACCCATCAGCTGAGAACCAGAGGGGGCAGAAATGGATTCCTTCTGGAGCCCTCAGGTAAACACACTTCAAAGCCACAGGGGGCAGGAGTCAGAGGCGGAGGCGAGAGGGGGGGACTGGGCAGTAACTCAGGGCCGGGCGGCACAGACAAGGGAGGGCTGGACACGCGGAGACTGGCAATCACCACTCGGAAAGGCAATTGGAAATTCCAATTTGGGTTTTCAATTTGAAGGTGGAGAGAGGCCAGGAGCTTGGGGGCTGGGGGTGGGTGCGGTGAAGGAGGGAGAGATGGAGAGAGGACTCAGGGACAGAGAAGGGAGGACGGAGGCACAGACACAAGGACAAGAGCCAGAGACAAGGACAAGGAGACAGAGATACACAGAGACGGAAGAAAGATGGAGAGAAGCAAAAGCAAAGCACAGGATGCCAGGTGCCCCCCCCCCCAGCACGCACGCTCACACTTGCACACACACACGCACACACACACATACAACCTCATACGTACTCACACACTCTTGCTCAGGACTCAGAGACCCGGGTTCTAGTCCTGCCTCTGCTCTTGAAATACTGTGTGACTTTAGAACACCTCGCCTCCCTCTGAGCCTTTGGTCCCTCTGAGGCCTGGTGAGGTTAAGCTGTTCCAGGAAGGCCAGGAAGGAGACAGGGATGAGGTAAATGGGTGACAGGGGATAGGAAGGCGGCAACCTCCTGGGCGCCTCCTGGGCGCCTCCTTCCTGCCCAGAATGGGAGTGCACCTCTGTAATAATCCACCGCAAACAGTCGCTGGGTGCTTACCCTCCAGTCCCTGTTCTAGATGCTTCACCAGTATTAATTTACCAGCTCCTCACTCCCACCGTATTAGGAAGCCAAACCCCATTTAACAGATGAGGAAACTGAGGCACTCTCTGTTAAGGGACTGCCTAGGGTCACTGGAGACTTCCCCACAGTGAGTGCCCACCTGCTGCCATTTACAACCCTTTTCAGAGGGGGGCCTCCTCCTCCTCCGCACCCCCCCCCCCGCCGCCCCTGCCCAGCCCGGCCTGGTGGCTTGACCTCAGCAGGCCCAGGAGGGGTGTCTAGGCTGGTCTCGGAAGGCCGCAAGGCAGAGGCGGCAGGAAGCCGGGGCCACGCGGTGCTGGCTGCAAAGAGCCAGCTGAGGCCGAAGGGTGCCCCAACCCCACACTCCTACCCCGAAACCCCAACCAGGATCGCGGAGGCGCGCTGTGCAAGAAAGCTGTCCTGCGGCGCCACCTAGTGGCCGAAGGGGCAGCCGGCCCCCTCCAGAGTCCGCTGAGCAACGGGTTGAGCTGAGGACGCTGCAGGAATCCAGCCATGACTGGCGTCCCTGTTCGCCGGGACATTGGAATACAAAGAACTCCTCCACCCTGGGGACCGTGTGCTGACCACCCCAGATGGGGAGGAGGAAGGGAATACGATAGAGCTTGGTCCTTTGCCCTCTTGAGAGACAGACTCACACATCTCTACCTAGCCTCCCACAGGCATCCCAAACTCAAACTTCATCCATCTGATCCGTACATTTATGGAGTGCTTACTATATGTTCCAGGAGCTAGAGACATAACCATGAACAAAACAAAGATTCCTGCCCTTATGGAGCATACAGTGGGGTGTGGGTGGGGGGAAAGACAATAAAAAATAAACATGGTAAGAAAATAATCTGGCTATTTTAGAAGCAGATAAAAAGAGCGTGTCTGACAATGTAACTGTGTTCCACGACCCCCCACAGTCCTTTAGGCAAATTCATGGAGTTGAATGCAGATTAGAACACCTTTCCCTGGAGTGCCTGGGTGGCTCAGTTGGTTAAGCTCTGCCTTCAACACAGGTCATGAGCCCCAGCTCCCTGCTCAGCGGGGAGTCTGCTTCTCCGTCTGCCCCTCACCCCACTCTTGCTCTCTCTCTCTAGCTTTCTCTTTCAAATAAATAAAATATTTTTTTAAAAAAATCAAAAAACCCCACCCTTCCCTAGTCACCCCTCTGGGGCCACTCCTGTCCCAGGCATGTGCCTTCACTAAGGGGTCCTCCTTCCTGGGACTCTCCCCTCCCACATGAGCAGCTCCTCTTCTCCAGAGATCTCTTGATCCTGTGGGCTTGTGAGGCACTTGTGAGGCACAACACTAATCTCCTGGGAGGCTGGGGCAAGATGCAGCGCGCACACACACACATACACACTCAGCTCTGTGTCTTGATTCCCAGCACGGACACCAACGTGTGTGACCTGGACAGGTTCCTTGGCTCTGTGCCACTGTTTCCTCATCTGTAAAATGGGGGAAACAGTTGCTCCTACCTCAGAGTTACGGGTGGTGGGAGGTAAATGAGTTAACAAATGCTAACAGTACCTTAACATAGTGTTTGCTATTATTAACGTCTATTTAGGTGTTCTTTCCCCCCAGGCCTAGCTCATGGCGGTTAGACAGTGAGGTTCATCCAGGAATGTCCAGCTGAGTCATCCGCATGCCCCACCTCAACAGCGTAGGGCATACGAAAGGCTCTCAAATCATATTCCTCATCATTCACCACTCATCTATTGAGTTCCTTCTGCATGCCAGATACTGGGCTAAGAGCTGCAGATGGAGCTGTGAATAGGCAGGATTCTTCCCCACTGCAAGAAGAGTAATTTCTAGGGGCACCTGGGTGGCTCAGTCAGTTAAACAGCTGCCTTCGGCTTGGGTTGTAATCTGAGGGTCCTAGGATCAAGTCCAGCATCAGGCTCCCTGCTCAGCAGAGAGCCTGCTTCTCCCTCTCCCTCTGCCTGCCACTCTGCCTACTCGGGCTTCTATCTCTCTGTCAAATAAATACATTTTTAAAAATCTTTAAAAAAAAAAAAAAAAGAGTAATTTCTAGGCCAGAAGTTCTCAAACTTTTTGGTCCAAGAAATTCCTGACACTCTTAAAAAAAGTTCAGGATCCCAAAGAGCTTTACCATGTGTAAATACCTACTGATATTTACCATATTAGAAACTAAAACTGAGAAATTTTTAATTTTTAAAATTTAGTAAGTTAATACGTTTTATTTATTAATTCATTTTTAAAAACAATAGCAACCCCACTGCATGTTATAAATAAAGGGCTGTGGGGGACCCTGTGGCCCAGTGACGTCAGACATGCTTTTTGCCTGCTCTATGTTGAACAAATATTTCTAATGAAAATGGTTGTATTTTCCAAAGCAAAACAAAATAGCGGGAAAACACTGACACGGTTTTGCATTTTTTGGCGAATGTCTTTCAGGTCTGACATAATGGAAGACAAGTTGGATTCTCATGCCATACTCCACCGATATGTTGCTTTGGTTGATGTACGTGAAAAAGAACCCGGCTGTACACTTCCCTTTGTCGAAAAAATTGATAATGCGAACACTCTGCTCCGGCCCCCGCCTCGCCCACCAGGGAGCTTCGGGACTCGGGAAAGTTGACCAACCAGCCCGGGCTGGTTACGGACGGCTCTGGAAGAAGGCGTGGCCTTCTTAGGATTGGACAACAAATGTGTCCTTCTGCAGGTTGGCCCCGCCTCCAGCTCCCGCCCCCATTTCCTCTCCGTAGTAAAGTGGCGACCCCAAACGCATGCGTCCTAAGGCAGGCGGGCACTTCCGCCCGCTCACTCCGGAACCTTCTGTTCTCGCTCGGGTTTCCGCCGAGAGGACCAGGGCAGCCAAGGCGGAAGTAGCGTGGTGTGTAGGCGGAGCTAAGCGTAGCCATGTCGGCCGCCCTGCTGCGGCGGGGCCTGGAGCTGCTGGGGGCGCCGGAGGGTGAGACGGGCCTGGCCGGGGCCGCGCAGCGCGGGCGGAGGGACGGCAGGGTCTGCGGGCGGGAGCCCAGAGGGTACGGGACGATCCAAGCCAGGCTTGGCCCTGGTGGGATGGAAACCCTGCGCGCCCTCTGACCCGGGTCGGTCCCTCTCTCTCTTCCCCTGCAGCCCCCCGGGCCGCGCCAGGCCAGGCCAAGCCGAACGGGGCCTCGGCGAAGCGGACCCGGAAGGCGAAGGCGACCCAAGCCCAGAAACTGCGGAACTCGGCCAAGGGAAAGGTGCCCAAGTCCGCGCTCGGTGAGCTCGGGAAGGGGGCGGCACCCAGGAGGAGGGGGCGCTGGAGGCTGAGCTTGAAAGGGTGGCCGGGCATTTTCTGGAATAGCAGGTGTGCGCCAGGCGCGGAGCCGGGTCCTGGGAGTACGGAGGTGGACGAAACACGTCGTCCCGGTCCTCGCGGGCTACTGCCCTAGTGGGGAGAGAAGCACCAAAGAATTTCAGAGGCAGGGAGTAATTGCTCAGTGTGATGAGGCCTGTGGGGTAAGACTGGAGTGCCCTGGAGGGCTTTAGAATAAAAAGCCAAATCAGACTGCTCTGCGGAAGCGACATTTAAGCCCGTACCTGAAGGAAGTGTGAGAGTGAGCCAGGGGAAGAGCGCTCTGGAGAAAATAGCTCATGCAGAGTTAGGAAAAAGTTCGTTGCTTTGAGAATTGGCCAGAAAGATGCCTGGACAAGGTGACGGAGCGGGCAGGAGTCAGAGATGGAGCGCTTAACAAGCCGTGAATGGTCTGCGTGCCTGGTGCGGTTCTAAAGCCTGTATAAATAAATATTCCCTCGTTTGGTTCCTCACACGACCCTGTGAGGTCAGGACTGTCGTGACCCCCATTTGTCAGATGCAGAAATGGGCACCGGCCCAGATCGCACAGGTGGAAACCAGGCAGTGTGTCTGCGGAGAGATTTGCTCTCACCTACTCGGTTCGGGTGGGAGGCACTGTGGCCTGGGCAGCCGCGATGGTGCAAGGATATGGGGGGGTGGGAGAGGGAGCATTGCTGGGCTTCAGTGGTGAATTGGCCGCAAGGATGGAGGAAGAGGGAGACACCGAGGACAGAGCCCACTTTCTAGTAGAGCATCCTGGGAGATAGGATGCCATGTATCGGGTCAGACAGCCTTGAGGAGGGACAGATGTGGGCTGGATGGTGGGGTCTTTTGACATGTGGCAGGGCTTGGTGAGCTCCTCGTGTGTCTTTGAACCCCCGGAGCCTGGTACATAAAAGGTGATCAGATATTTGTTGAAAGAACTATGAATTCCAAGCAGGAAACGGCGTGAGTAACGGTGATGTTGGTGTGAAACAGGAGCCTAGGGTGCCAGGGGTCACCTCTTGTATCCCAGCCCTTGTCCCCCCTCCCTGTCACGCTACCTAACGGATGATGAGGGGACTCTGGGGCCACCTCGGTGTGAGCCGCATCATTTCTTGCTTGGATTATTTCAGAAGCCTCTTAACCTCCACTTCCCCACCCGGTAATCTTGTTCTCACCGAGGCAGCCAGAGTGATCCTATGAAGTAGTAAGCGGGACCTGTCTCTCCCGGCCCCACACCCTCCGGTGGCTTCCATCAGACTTGCTACCCAGCGAGGCCCCACGTGGTCTGCCCCATCTCCATCTTCATCTCCTACTGCTCTCCCCTCCCCGTTCTAGCCATTTTCTGTTCTCCAAACACATTAATCGCACTTCTTCAGGTTCTTTGCACTGGCTTAGGATGCTCTTTCCCCCGATATCCACACTCTCTCCCTTGAGTGTTTGCTAAAACCTCATTTCACTGAGGCCTGCTCAGACCTTCGTATTTAGAATTGCAACCCTCCACCGCTGGCATTCCTCATTTCTCTTTACTGTGGTGTTTTTCTTCATAAAATGTATCACTCTCTAAAATACTATTTATCTTGTTTACCGTGTTTCTTTGCTCTGGAATGTAAGCTCCATGAGGGCGGGAGTTTTTGCTGTTTTCTGCTCTATGCCCTGCCTCTACAACAGTGTCTGCCGCACAGGAAATGCTCAGGACTTGTTTGTTGCATAAGCCCCTTGAGCATCAGGGAGCCGGGGGCAGGGGTGGGGGATGCTTTCAGTAGGATCTAATGGAAAGTGGATTGGACAGAAAAGAGCCCCGCGTGCTGGAGTTAACCTAGGGAGGGGACACAGGGCCTTTGGCATGGCTGGTGGGGGGACGGGGAAGAGCTGTCGGAAGGGGACCCAGCGGCTTCCAGGGAGTACATCTGAAATGATGCCTCCCTGCCTGCCATCCACAGCTGAGTTCCAGAAGCGAGAGTGTCGAGGCTACCTTGGAGAAAACCTGAAGTTTATGACCAGTGCAAGAAGCACCGTGGCGGAGTCAGTCACCCAGCAGGTTTGTCAGGAGTGGGCTGTGGGGCAGAACCTGGGTGGGGAGAGCCAGGGCTGTTTCTGGGACCCATGGGAGTCTCTGCCCTAAGCACAGAGCAGAGGTTGGGCCACCCCTCTAGATGGCAAAGAGCAGAGCGGGGCTGTTGGGAGGCTGGGCCTGGCCTTACTCCCCTGAGACCCTTGTGGGCCTTGGTTTGTTCCTCTGTGAGTGGAAATGGTACACCCTGCCTCCTGGAACAGCGTGAGGGCCCAGTGAGAAGGTGGCACTCAGTCAGCTCTGCTAGGTTGCGCAGCTCCAAGGGGCGGTCCCTCATGTGCAGAGAGAAACCACCGAGGGATCCTGACACCCCCCTCCTCCATCCCCAGATTGTGCGTCAGAACCGGGGCCGCAAGGCTTGTGACCGGCCTGTAGCCAAGACGAAGAAGAAGAAGAAGGCTGAGGGCACCGTGTTCACCGAGGAAGACTTCCAGAAGTTCCAGCAGGAATACTTCGGCAGCTAGGCTCCCAGGAGGACACAGTGGGAAAGGCACTCAGCTGCAGTCTCCTCCTCGGACCTCACAGCCTCTGCTGGCCCCGTGGCCGGAGCAGGGTGGCTCGCGTGGAGCTGGGGAGCCGACGCCCGGGGGAGGAAACGCACTCAGACCGGAGCTGACATCTGCAGGCTCGGGAGGAACCGTCTACCTGCTAGAAAACATTTCTGACTGCTTTGTTTGCTTTGGCCCAAGTAGGGCCTCTGGGCTGTCCGCTCCGGAGAGGCCAGTTCCTAGGCCCTGGGGGCCACACCTCTAGGAGGGAAGGCTGCTGGGCCGGCTTCAGGTTCTAATAAACATGGACCCAAGAGCAGAGTGTGTGCTGCCGGGGCGTCTCCCATCTCCTCTGGCACCAAGGGCCTTTCGCCATCCCCCATGCTTCTTAGGGCTCCGGGTCAGAAGTCCTCCCGTCCAGCCCCGGTGCAGCTGGCCCCGGAGAGCACCCAGCATCTGCTCATGGGCTGAGAGGAGCTCTCCTCCCCTGGGGGTGGCGGCCACAGCTGACCAGGCAGCCCTTGAGGCAGAGTAGTATCCACTGCGGCTGGGGGCTTCCGGGGCAGCCGACTCGGGGTTCGGGAAGCGGGGGTGTGGCTGCCCTGGCACCCAAGGCTTGTGCTCTTGTGGGGAAGGGGGCAGCTCAGGAGGTGACCTCAAACGGCGTCACGCTCAGGCGTGTGCCCGGGCAGGAAGCCGGGGCTGGGGTCGGGCTGCACCAGCAGGAGAGGGCGGGTGGCCCCTTCCCAGCAGGCACGTGCCAGGGACGGGTATGTGGAGAGCCAGTGCCTGAGTGAGCGGGTGTGCTGGCCGGCTGGGTCTTCGCTGTGGAGGAGACGACAAGTTCTGGAAGTCCAGGAGCCCCTTCTTCCCCGTGCAGAGGGCCCAGCTTGCCTTTGGGCAGCTCCGTCCAACTCTCTGCTCCCCCGTGTCCCGGGCTCCTTAGGTCAGGGCCTCGTCTGGCAGAGGACTTGCGGAGGGGCCCTCCTGTGGCTGGGCCGGCTGGGGGGCCACAGTCTGCCCACCCCACAGTGGGTCCTTCTGGCCAGAGGGGAGAGGGTGCCGCACCCCCCACGCTGCCCCGGGGGGTCTGCTCCTGGTGGTTAACTAGCTTTGCATCCTAAGTGGGGACAGCAGGGGACCGCGGACCTGGCTGAGGCAGAGGGGGAGCCCGTCCTGCCTGCAGGTGGCCTCCGTCCCAGCAGCAGGAAGCAGACCATCCATCCAGGAGGCCAAGGGGGCCGGAGAGGAGGGAGCTGTGACTCCAAACCCTTACGGACCCACCTTCCTCGCATGGGCTTGTTCCAAAGAAGGGAAAGGCTGGTATCTCTCACATTCTCGCTCCTGCCTGCTGAGCTTTCGTAACCCCTGCGGGGAGAGAGGCAAACTTGGATATCCCCGGAGACTCCTTCCCTTCATCTCCGCTGTGCGGGCGCCCTCTTGCTCACCTCACCGGCCCTCGAGCTCCAGGCCCCTTTCTGACAAGGACACGCCCACTGTGCCCTAATCACCTACGGTTGTCCCTTCCCAGGCGTAGAGTGACGGGCCCGGCTCCGGGGCAGGGAGTTGGCAGGTGTGAGAGCGGGGTCTGCCACTTCTCTGCTGGTGGGTACGTTCCATTCGTTCCACGTAGCACCAGTGACGGTGTCCGTGCTCCCTTTGAGTGACCAAAGTTAGTGCTCACTGCTGAGATTCTGGTCCAGGAGGTCGTTGTAGGACTCTGGGACGTGCTTGTAACGGTCACCCTGGACAGAGGCGCCTGCGTGGCTCAGGCGGTTAAGGGTCTGGCTTCGGCTCAGGTCGTGATCTCCGGGTCCCAGGATCAGGCTCCCTGCTCAGTGGGGAGTGTGCTTCTCCCTCTCTCTCCCCCACCTTGTGCTCACTCTCTCTCTCTCTCTCTCTCTAACAAATAAAATCTTAAAAAAAAGAAAAAACAGTCACCCCAGACAGTTCTGGTGCTAGGGCTTAGAAGGCGGCAGAGGGCCTGGGAGAGGCGCCGGAGGATGGAGGATGTGCCACCGTTAGGGGAGGCGTGTGTGCAGAAGTCAAAGATGGGGCTTGCTGACCATGTGCTCCAAAACCTGGCGACTGACAGACCAGCTGGGAAAGGAAGGGACGGGGCTCAAATAAGAGGACACTGAGTTGCCACCTTCATGCTGGGTCTAAAAAGACCCAGGAGGAGGAGGCCCTCCTCAGTCGAGACATCGCGAGTGACACGGAGCGCCTGGAAGCATTTGCGTCCCCTGTGGTTTGGGGCAGCTGGCCGATGTGGACCGCCATGAGCAAAGCTGGAGGAACGCACGTGGTGACCGGTGGGAGGGCCCAGCCAAGGCTCCCTGTGACTTCCCAGCGGGGTGGGCTGTTTGAGGCATCCACACTTCCTGGTCCTTTGTGACCGGACGGGTTGGCCGGGGCGCGGGGCAAGAGTGGGGCAGGCCTGCCCGTGGGACCCGGCTAGGGCACAACCACAGGCCTGCCCACCGGGCCTGCGCAGAGTTTGTGCGGACAGAGGCCTGAGTTCCTGCAGGAGCTGGGTGGGTCCCCATCAGGTGACTTCCTGTCGCAGAGCTGGGGTGGGGAGCCCTCTTGGACAGGTAGGTGGGACTGTGGCACTCGCAGCACGTGCCCCTTCGTGAGTTTTCTGGGCCAGCTTTCGTGGGGATGCCTCCCCATTCTCTACATTCACAGCTTCCGAATCCTTTGAAGCCCAGAACAGGCACCCTTTCCTCCAGGCAGCCTGCTGTGACCTCCCACCCAAGAGTCCCTGCTCCTTCCACTGGGGTCACCCAGCTTCACAGTCCTGACTCCCGGAGCTGTCACTTTCCACTTGGTGTGAGCATCTACCTACTGCCCTCCCACCGGACCCTGAGCTGCCTTCCCCTCAGCACGTGGTCCCCGGCACAGGTGTGCGGCACTCAGGTGCCCCTACGGGGGCTTTGTGTCTCCAGCTGGACCTTCTCCTGGTCTCCGGCCTAAGTCCGCTGCCCGCTCCGTCCCCACCTGCTTGCCGAAGAGATCTGCCAAGACCAGACACACCCTCGGCCAGCATCCAAGAGTGGAAATGAAGAGTCCCTGCTCCTCACCTCATTTTCTCCATCTCAAGAAATGGAAACTCCGTCCTTCCAGTTGCTCAGCCACCATTCTGTCCCTTCTCACACATCCGCCATCGGAGCCTGACTTGCTTGACCTTGAGGATCTATGCAGGCCCTGACCAGCTCTCCTGGCTCACCTGTGCTGACCCCAGCCTGGTCCTCTTTCCCTGCCCCCCCCCCCCCCCGCCATTCACAGGCTGTCTGAGGAGCCCTCTTCAAATAGCAACTGCTGTATCACTCCTACTCCGGAGACTCCCCAAGTCACGTGGAGACTCTCAAGTCCCATCACGGTGACAAGGCCCTGGACCACGTGTGCCGGCCCCCGCTACAGGCACTGCGGGCTTACTCACTCCCTCACCTCCCAGAGAGGGCCTCCCTGAACACCCATCCTGAATGGGCAAATCCAGCCCCGCCCCAGCGCTCAGCATGCCCACTGCCGTGGCACGTTAGATGCCTTATTGGCGGCCTCCCTTGCCAGAACGAGAGCGGAGATTTGTGTCTGTTTTCCTCACCACTGAATGCTCAGCACCCAGAACGATGTCTAGCCTGCGGTGGGTGCTCGTGAATAGTTGTAGAGAAACAAGGCCTGTTTCTGATCTCCAGGACCCACAGCCTCATCCTAGGAGTCAAAACAGGCGTGCAGTGGGGAGAGCTGCGCGGCTCCAGCCTCTAGGTGCAGGCCGCAGAGGGCTTGGCGCTGAACCAGGAGCACCCTGTCCCCCACCGCAGCAGGGGGAGAGCCCAGCCCCGGGGCTGACCAAGGCCCAGCAGGGCCCCACAGCAGTGGAGCTGGACTTCGTCTCATTCCCACTCCCTCTGTGGGGGGCTCTCAAACACTGAGACCGCACGTGCTGAGCAAGGCCTCTGTCACGGTCTATACCGGCTGGCCCTGGGCCAGCGTCCACCTGCAGGCTTGCCTCGTTAAAAAAGGTGCAATCGTAAGATCCTCCTTACCACTCCTAATGCGGATTATGAGCTAATAACCGGAAAGCACTCAGAACCGTGCCTCAGAACTCTTAAATAAAAATTGTTAGTCAGAATCATTATCACTTGCCAGGCACTGTTGTAGGTCCTGGAAATATGGGAATGAACAAGACAGCAAGATCTCTGCCATCAAAGAGCTTAATTACATTGTCATTGGGGAATGGGAAATAGAAAATAAACATGTATGCAAATAGGTTCAACTAGAGATAAGGTTATGTAAAAAATAAAACGGCAAAGCAGAGGGGCTGGGACATTAGCAGAGTCATCTTGGAAGTCGTTTGGGGTGACATGAGGCCTACATGAGAGGGGAAAGGAGCCCTGGAAAAATCTTGCAGGCAGAGGGAACAAGTGCAAAGGCCCTGAGGCAGGAATGAGCTTAGCAGAGAACTGCAGGAAGGTCATAGTGGCTGGAGCACAGTGAAGAGTGAAGGAGGGTAAAGGCTGAGTGTGGTCTGAGCCTACACGTAGCTCTACAGGGAACTTGCTACCCATCCCATCCCTGCCTTTTGGGTTTGGGGAGTCCTTAGCCACAGGGGCCTGGGAAGGGGCATAGCTCAGTGTCCTGGCCTTCGGCCTCCAGCCAGCACCACCCCTCAGGGCACCCCAGGGAAAGGTTTCCCATCTGTCAAATGGAGAAGTGGGCCACTGTCTCCGAGGGCCTGCTCCAAGGGCAGAGGGTCCCACTGGCACTGGATGCGGCAAGGTGGCTGGGTCACTTCCAGGGCCTCGGTCTCTCTCGCCTCAACTCTCCATGTCCTCCTCCTGCCCCCACCCCACATGCCCCAGGCTTGGGCAGCTGCCCGTTGTGCAAAGCCTAAGACACTGTCGGGGGTGGACAGAAAGAAGCAGTGTTTGTGGTTGTAGATTTTTATTTCCTATCTTGGATAAAAAACTCTAAGGTCACAACACAGAAGTGAGGAATAGAGCAGGGATTGCAGATGGCAGTCGTGCTCATGTGTGGGCCTTTGGCAGTGGCCTTAGGCTCCCCACTCTCCTCCAGCTCCTCGCCCCACGAGTCATGTGGAGAACTGATGTGATCTTAAGCCTGCACATTTGTACTGATCTGTAACACACATTAGCACCCACACGTGCTTTCTCTGAACCCCCAGCTTTGATGAGTATCCAGGGTCCCCCTCTAATCCTGCCTGTAAGGAAATCTGGAGCCACACTAAGTGCACTCTGAAGTCAGACTGCCTGGGTTTGAATCCACCTGGCAGCTGGGCAGGTTACACAACTGCTCCAAGCTTTAGTTCCCTCATCTGTAAAATGCAGATGAGGTGATCCTTATGAAAAAAGCATTTTGGGGGCACCTGCTAGACTCTTTGATCTTAAGAGTTGTTTTGAGTCCCACCTTGTGATTATTAAAAAATAATTTTTTTTAAAAAAAGGTATTGTGAATAGAACTTTCACAACATCAGTGCATGTAGCTGAGTAGATGCTGTTTTTCCAACCAGTAAATCCCCACATACTTAGCTGCTAACAGTTCAGCTGCTTAGAGGTGAGAGATCTTGTCTGTGATAATTTTACTACCTAGATGGGTGGTCCCTGCTGAGTAAGATGGAGGCCCATGGCCTTGTGAGGAATGCTACCACCTCAGGGATAGACCTCCACTCCCTCTGGCAGATGTCTGAGGAAATGTTCCCATCCGGGTCACAGCTGGTTGTATTCCAACAGCAGGCTGGCTCTCTCAATGCCCAGCATTGGGAAGTAGGTCAGGGAAACGTGGGCCCTCTCCCCCCTTGTTCTCAAGTTCTTCCAAAGGCAAATGGGTCAAGAGCCCGATGCTTCCTCCTGCACCTATTTCCCACAGGGGAAAGGCCCCACTGGGTTACCACAGGAACTGGGAGAATGCACGGAGTAGAGTGCTTACAACACTGCCTGGTGCCACACTCTGGGGGGTCCACATTGCCATTCAGATGAACATCAAGGCTTCCTGGTGCTATCCTGACATCACCTGCGGACAGATCTGCCAGCCTTTGAGCCCAGCTCTGGCCAGGAACTTCTGCAAGCTATGTCTTTAACCCCCAACTCGTAGTTTATTCCAGCAAAAACCGAAGACCTACTTTTCTCTAGAGTTCTGGGGGAGCGCTCTACAGAACAGTAAAGAAAGTGGAATTTAATCACTTAGTGCCCAGGTGGGGCCTGTGGCTCCTGATCACCCAACTCCCTCAAGGGTAAAGCTCCCCCGCCCCACCCAGCCACCTATGGGGGCCCAAAGCCCAACTCCCTCCAGCCTGGGAGTCCAACAGAATCCACAGTGGTCCTTACCTATGGCCCAACAGGGCTGAACCAACCCCACTCGCCTTGCAACAGCCAGGCCAAGGTGGATTGAAACCAGAAAGCAGGCACACGGCAATTCAAGTACTTTCACTACAAAATAATTTATTACAATACACAGCTTTAGCGCAAGCCTATGTACAAGCGCACACACTCCTGACTACCCCGACTAGGGGACCCTTTTCTTCTCCCTCGCCTTTCGGACCTCTTCTATCAAATCTTTCAAATACTGGATCTCCTTGGCTAAAGAATCTGCCCTCTCTTTCAGAGCCTCATTCTGCTTTTCCAGCTCTTTACACTCGCCAGTGAGGGCCTCCTGCTCAGCCCTCTTCTTCTGGCGGTACCGAGTGGCTGCTGTCTTGTTCTGCTCCATTTTTTTCAGCTTCTTATCTAGTTTCTCAACCTTTACTTTTGCTTCTGTCTTCTCTCCAGGAGGGTCATAGGGTTTGGGGCGGGCAGAGCCACAGAGGGAACTTGGAGACAGCAGGCTCCTATTTGGAGAGCCCCTGGAGGTAGAGGGGCTATGCTGGGGGGACCCCAGATAGGACTCAGGACTCATACAGATGCCACTATCATTATCTGAGGGGGCATCCTCCTCCTTGATGCACTGAGGGATCACGTTACCGTAAGTGGCAGAGTCTGACTTTCTATCTCCTTCAGAAATATCCACTTCACTGCCTAGCTCTAAACTAAAGGAATGATCTGGAGTGGAGGACAGGGCCCCTGGGGAGAGCGGAAGTGGTTGGAGGAAGGTAAAGGGGGCAATCTGGTCTGTTTTTTGTAAACTTTCTGGAAGATGGCCAATTGGGTTCACAGTCTGGGGGGGCTCCTTATTAGTCTCCTGGACTACAGGGTCAAAGAGATCACACGTGTCATCCAACGTGGCCAAAAGCTCATCTGGCATGGTTTCCAGGTCATCTATACTGAACAGAGAATCAAAATCAAACTCCTTCAGATCCATTTTCTCCACCATCCAATCTGTCCCGGAGAAGGCATCCTCTGCAAAAGAGAACCAGTGAAGTCAGACGCACATGCCGCAGCAAAGCCCTAGACCAGGCCCCAGGGGCAAACGACTCACTCACCCTTGCCGTTGTCTGAGGCACTGACCAACCCATCCACAGCCAGCCATTCGGAGGAGCCCGCCTTAGCCTTGTCGCTGGAGAACCCATGAGGTTTGAAGTGCTTGGCCACCTCCAGGTAGTCGTCTAAGAGACCTAGGCTTTCCTCAGCCCCCAAACCCGACTGGTCGAAGGGGGACATCAAGTCCCCCACCAACACCTCGCTGCTCAGGAAACTCATCTCGGCCATGTCGCGGTACTTTACTGGAATCGAGGAATGTGCTTAATTCGAAGGTGTCTTTGTCGGTTACAGCAACGCTGCTGCTGGATGCCGTGAGAAGCCTGAGAAGCAATCAGAAACCAAGTCCCCTCAGACATCGGCCGACCCGAGAAGTTCATCTCTCCGTCCCGGAGGGAGGATGGCCAAACTAGAACCCCACTCGGGAGCAGAGGATCCGGCACAGGCGGCCCCAGAGCCATGGCGTCCACCTTCCCCGCGGCCCGCTCAAGATGGACGCCCTCGGGGCCGGGCCGCTCCTCCCCTCGCCGCCGCCAGAAGAAGGCGCGCCCTGCTCATGTCCAAATACGGCCCGGGCCGCCCGGCCCCGCCCACGCCCGCCCGGGACTCACGCCGCGCTGCTGCCGCCTTGCCCCGCCGCCATCTTGGCCCCTGCCACGTTTCGCGGGACGCCGCCGGGTTCAGGGGCCGGGGCCGCCGAGAGCTTCTACCCCCACTCCCGCCGGGCCGCGGCCTCCCCACCCAGAAGCGTCGGCGTCTAGAGGACACCCAAACAGGGGTCACGCGTCCCGGGCGCTCGTAAAACCGCTTCCCCTTCCGCGACGCCGCCCGGCCGCAGGCCGCGCCCAAGCGAGCTGACTGCCCTTGCCGACTCAGGGGAGCACGGCCGGGGCGGCCCGGTACTTACGCCATGGCTTAAGCCGCTGGAGGGTGCCGCTGCAGAGCCTGGTGCTGCTGCCGCCGCTGCAAAGGCCAATGCTGCCGCAGGCACTGCTGCCTCTAATACGCCATGGCGGCCGCGGACCGTGCGGGGATTGGAGGGAATGCGCGCACTTGCGGGAAGAATCTACATTTATAGGCGGGAGGAAGAGAAATGGCGGCGGGGCGCCGCCCGAGGGTCCTTTATAGACTTTGCCTCTATGAGGACGCATCACACTGCACATCCTTCCGCCGCGGTCACGTGACCCGCGCCTCCCACCCGCTCGTTTTCTCCTATCCGATGCCCCACCGTGTCCAACCCACGACTTTCATGCCCAGGGCGTAGCTGTGAAGAGAATAGGAGTTATTTTCAAGGCCTCAAGAAAGGAAAAAGGCGCACTACTACTTTGCAAGGCTACTAAGATCAAAGTGTCACTCTTCCCTCCGCCGCCGGATGGCGCGGAGGGATTCTTCAGACGTACCTCGTTTCCGGTGTTAGCTTGGTGGGCGGGGAGAGAAGTCTTTCAGCCCAAGGAAGGTTTTTATTGTGAAGTCCGAGGCCACCTGGTTATCGCGCGAGATACTGCCGGAGAGCGAGCGTCGAGCTGATTGGCTAGTCACGGTGAGTCATATATATCTCGATTTTCTATTGGCTCAGACCCCGAGATGGGCGGGCTGCTCGGTGAGGGACGCCCGGTCAGAGCGGGAAGGAGGGGAGCAGCCAGTGCGGTTCCCTGTCCTGCACTGGCCTCCTCAGCTCGGCACACGCGTAGCCGTCCGTGACTGTCCTGGCTCCTTCTCCGGGCTGCTTTAACCTGGGTAGTCCCAAACGGTCGCGTCAGGTCCCTTCCTGTCGCCCTCCGTCAAGCTCCGAATTAGCGACCAAGTTCAGGCCGAAACTAGGCAAAAGGAAGTGGCATTTCGTGTCACGCAAGCCCTTAAATAGCTGAAAGGGGAGACTGAGGACCTCACTCGGGATCTCAAACGCTCCGCGCGCACCTACGATCAAGGGCCAACTCTGCATCCTTACCGTGAACTCTCAAGGCCAGTCGGGAAGATACATAATCTCTAGCCCAACTTAGGGTATTTTTACATACGCAGCCTGCTAAAATGTTTGCTGTTTTATTAGAGAGTATTCAGTCTATCACAGGGCAACTTCTTTTGGTTTATGCAGATGCAGTTCCCCGACGAGATTTTGTTAAACTGGTATCTGTCTCTCTCCCAAGTCTGCAACTGCCCGGTGTATCCAGCCGAACCACTTCCCAGCACGTCCGCCTAATGGCGCTGATGTGGCGGGAGAAGCTTGAGGCTTCTCGCGGAGCATCGTGTTTGGAAGCAGCAGTCCAGCTCAAGGCCTGCAACTTGCTCTCTACTGGGGAGCTGTGAAGAGTGCCAAGAAAGGTCTCCATCATCCTCCCGTGTCCTTCACAGTCGGTCGGGGCCTGTAGGGGCAGAAACCTTTTTTCTGCCTCCATTTCAGTGGGCCATTCAAGTATCTGTAGGAGGGCGGTGAGGTCAGAAAATTGGGGAAACACTGTCTTTGATAACTACAAACCATTCATTGCTTTGATTCAGTCTAGCTAGCCCAACAATTTCTTTAGGCCAAACAACTAATGGGGCGGGGTGTGTGGCCCAAAGTCACACAGTTGCCAGTGGAGGCGGTATGGGGCAGGCCTTAGAAGACAAATTTTTGAGGCAAACCCAAGAATCCTGGCTCTTCTTTTTAGTACTAAGACGTTTTGGTTAAGCAGTTTATCCTTGCTGAGCCAGTTTCCTCATCCGTAAAATGAGGCTAATGATGAGTATCCTTCTCCTTAGAATGAAGATCATATATGGAAAGCACTGAGCAAAGTGCTGGTAAGTGCTCAATAAACGGTTGCCTATTATTACCATTATTAGAACTCAGGTCTTCTGATCCTGCACTCCCCACTCCACATCTTCCTTACATCATCCTGCTTCCTCAGAGGCCTCCTCTTCTTGACTGAGATGAAACCAGCAACAACTGGTACATGCAAAGTACATTGCATACTGGGACAAGAATGGTTTTTCTACTGCCTTGGAGAATCACAAATGTCAAGATGTAACGAAGTTGTCTGGTCTTTCAGTACAAAGGCAGTAAGTATCTCTGAGCCATTACACAAGTCTTCCAAGGTGTAACTAAGGACCCATGGGGCACGTCCTCCTTTTGCTGTATCAGGAGACCTGCCAGTGCCTCCTTACAGACGACCATGCAGGAGGTTGAGAATTAAAGTAATATTGCCCCAGTTTTGACACTGCAGGAGGTCACAGATGAATGACTCCAGTGGCAGCTTGTCCCATCCATTCTATCATGAAGACCCAGATCAAGCACTTAAAAGGTTCTCCTGGCTGAAAATGGAGGAGGATCACTCCTGTAGGAAAATGTTTCATACCACACACAGAAGTCAAAGCTATTGGAAAGGAGACTTTTATTTTTTTCTTTCCATGCTGTGGAAGGTCCTCATGTTCCCCAGCTTTATTTCCTCCCTCAAGGAGAAAAAAGATAGAGTTCTCTGGGTCTCAGGGCTAAGCTGCTTCTATGTGGACCTAGCCAAGGTGGGACAGAAAGACCAGTGACGGATTCCAGATCTACCAGCTGAATGCAACCACTGCTACTGAAGGGCAGGCAAGTGACTAGAAGGCAAGTTGTGTCCTTGGCCTCAGGGAGCAAGAATTTAAAGACTACAAGGTGATCCGAATGAAAAGGTAAACACGCTGGACACAGCCTCAGAACCCACATCTGGTGTTTTGGCCACTTAGAATGAGCAGTGTGTAAAAGGGCCACAGCCTGACAGCTCTAGTCCCAGGAGTCTTTACCATTCTCTTTGGCCTTGAGCTTTAACAGGACGGGCAGAGTGCTAACCAACCCTGTGAGCAGTTTTCAGCCAGGGTCACAGTGTCAAGGAAGATGTACCACGGCAGAGGACCAAGACACATGCGGGGTTCCCTACTTGCAGAACTCCTCCTGGTGCCTCTCCAGGACCTTGTGATCCTGAAGCTGATTCCTTGTCAAAACATGTGAGTTCTCAAGGGGTGCCTAGGTGGCTCAGTTGGTTCAACGTCTGGCTCTTGATCTCAGGGTCCTGAGTTCAAGCCCTGCATTGAGCTCCATGCTGGGCGTGGAGCCTACTTAAAAAAAAAAAAAAAAAAAAAAAAAAGCTTTTGGTCATGATCTCAGGGTCCTGGGATTGAGCCCTGCATCTGGCTCCCCGCTCAGCAGGGAATCTCCTTGTCCCCCTCCCTCTGCTTCTGCTCTTCCCCTTGCTTGTGCTCTCTTTCAAATAAATAAAATCTTAAAAAAAAAAAAAAAAATGAGAGTTCTCAACTTGAGTGGAGTACAAGGGAGCAAAACCAGCTAATCTGGAGTGTGAACAGGGTGACCACCAGGGGCTGAGACCAAGGAGGAAAGACTGTAGGCCTCAACAGTTTTTCCAGACATTAGTTTTTGATTATTTATTTGAGGGAAAAAAAAGTCACAACCAAGCATATAAAATACTGTTATCCTGAACTCATTTTTTAGGACGGGCCAACAGGAAAAAAACCAAAATACGCTTTGGAATTGATTAGGCTTTCAAGGTAATGAGTATATTTTTTAAGCATTAGGCTAACTCATGGTTTGCTAACCTAGACGGTGCGAAAAACTTCAGGCAAAGGTGGGAGTTACTGAGTAGAAAGGCAGAATGGCAGGGAGAGGCAAAACATCCTTCCCCAAAGATTAAAAAAATTGGACGGAGGGGGGGCGGAGCGGGGGGTGGGGGTTGGGGCAGAGCGTTGCCCTCTTCCATCCAAGAACCTCCAAGCACTAGACTATCTTCCATGTTTTACAAGGCTGGCCCAGCCTCAGTCAGCAAACCCACCAGGACCAGGGCCAAGAACTCCCACTGCTTCTAGTTCTGAGGACTTCCGGGTGGTTCTTGCTTGTGAAATGGGAAAGTTACGGTTTCTGGTTTTGTGAAACATAGTTAAGAGACAGAGATGCCCTTAGAAAAATGCTCTTTTAAGAAAGGACATAAAATCAAATCACAATTACACCTGGCTTTGATAATTGGGGACTTCATCTTTAAAACCGCTTGTTGGGCAACCCTGTCGGGACCCCTTTCACTCTTGAGAGCTTTCTCTGTATCTTCACTTTAAATAAACTTCTCGCTTTACTCACAAAAAAAAAAACAAAAAAAACCGCTTGTTTTTTTCAGCTCTCCTTCCAATGTTTTAATATGGAATTTGGTCAGAGATGCCAGCTTGGGAAAACTAGGTCCTCTAATACATTAAGAAAACCAAATCCTTTATCTCAATGAAGCCTAACCCATGCTTTTGCAACCTCCCCTCTTCCTTCCCTCTAATGGATACCAGACAGGTGCACGGGAACGTTCGATGCCAGGTCCTGCCCCGTACCCTCTCTGCCAGTCACCTGGGTAGCACTCAGGCACAGAGAATTTCTTTAAACTCTAATTCGATTCTGATGAACAGCCAGGATGGGGATCTCTCTCGGGGTTCTGGGCTTTATATTTTTCATTCTCTCTCAATGGCTTCATACAAATGGCAACTGAACCACTTTAAGGAACCTTTGCAGATCTGAGAGGAGCAGGAAAATTTTCCAAATATAGCCAAGGTTAACCCTAGTTCACAACCTCCTAATCCATGACAAAAAGGGTACAGGAATCTCTACCCTAAATTCAAAGGACAGCTGAGGTTTCAATGCTATTTAAAGAGTCATTTCATGCTGCTGTCATTGGGAAGGAATGAGACAGCTGCGGGGAGCTTCACCAGAATCTCACTGATGGAGAGGTAGTAAGAGAAAAAATAAAACTTGATGGGAGAACAAAATACTGGCAGATCAGAAACAGAATTATTATTGGCTTCTTGCCACGAACAGGAAGAAAGCACAAAACAAGCAGCTGCACTGACGTGTGTGAGACCCTCCTCCCCACCGCCAGGATACCTTTGTCGTTGCAACACGCAGGGCAGTTTTAGCAGCAGGAAACCAGAGGGAGGGTAGGAAGCCCCGCATCCCTCTGCTATGTGTCTTATCCATGCGCGCTCTTCCTGGGTAGCACCAGTCTCCCCAGGTGCGGGGTGAGACAGGATGGGAAAGAGGTCAGCGCAGGTCTGCTTGCCCTCTGGCCTCTGGCAGGGCCTGGAGAGTTCAGCAAATGCCCCCTCATGTTCCTATGGCAGACACTGGGGAATGAAAGGCTGGCTGTGGGCCTGTTCCTGCGCTCAGGCAACGTCCTGGAAAGGCAGGGCCTCATGGGGAAGAAACACGGTCGCCAAGCCTCAACCGGTGACTGGATTTTTCAGCTGGTGTTTGCTGCCTGTCAACCTCCCTTCAACCTCTACCACAAACACTGTGTCCTTGAAGGCTTCGTCCTAATTGGCAATAAGGCAAGGAAGGGGCTGAACAACAGCCTCCTCCCTCCCCGTCTTCCCCCAGCTGCTCACACAGCAGCGCTGATCTGGACCAGCCAAGGGTGAGGCTCAGCCATCGGGCACACACACCCTTCCCTAGGCCCTCTTCACCACCGCCGGCTCCCCCACTGCAGTGTCTCTGGTGGCCACCAAAGAACACAATCTCCAAGCAACCTGGCATCCAGTTTATATTGAGCCTCCCTCCTGTGTGGGTCAATAACAGTGTTCCCATGAGACCTTCTCAGCACTTAGGAATTGGAGCTGGTCAGGAGGCAGGGGAAATGGGCTTCTTCTCCAGGAACCTGGGTCAAAGGCCAGCTCTTCCACCAGCTTTACTCCCAGAAACTCTAAATACTGTCTGAGCACTCACTCTGCAGAGCTCAGCTTGGAAACGTGCAATCATAACTCTCCAGTGACATTCAAGGAAAAGGCAACATCTTGACTAGGCAGATACGCTCCAGGGGAAAGAGCAAAACAGAAGGCGTGAACAACAGGAAAAGACAGAGAAGACACTGAAAAGAAACAGGCAAAAGGGCAGGGCAGACAGGGACAGAAAACCTGGGCCACAGTGCAAAACACCAGCTCAGGCCAGTGCTCCACCTTCTCAATTCATTCCAGAAAAATTAGCCTGGAGCAAGGGGGAGGGGAGGAGTAGGAGCACAGTGTTTGGTAACATAAACAGAAAGGGCTGGGTGAGAAAACAGGAGACAAGGAGATGGCATTCTGATGAGCATGAAGTGACCGGGGCGATGACCAGCAAGATAGGAGGCACCTAGGGACCCCGTGAGGCACCAACTACGCAGCCCCGTGTTGCTAACGGAGCAGCCAGGGTGTGACCGCCTTCACCCGCCCTACGTGTGCAGCAGCACCTCCGGCTCAGACAGCGAGCAATAGAGAGTATAGCCCAGTTCATCTATTTCCTCAGGAGTGAGCTCTGCAAATAAGTTCACCTTGGGGTTTAGGGCACTGGGCAGGACTCCGGCCTCCAAGTAGCTGATGAGTCCCCTCAGGGCCTGTAAGAATCGGTCTGCCAGCATATCTGGAGACCAGTCAGCCTCCTCCTGGGCCAAGTGGAGGATGACGTTAGTGAGCTGGCTGGCAGTGAGGTGGCCCAGAGCCGGAGTGGACTTGCATACGGCCTTGAGGATCTTGAGGCACAGAGATCGGCAGCCCGAGTCGGCCTGGTCCAAAGCCCGCAGGCGGGCCGTCTCTGCGGGACGCAGGCTCAGCCGCCATAGGTTGTCATACTGTGCCAGCCGGTGTGGTCTGGCTACCAAGACGGTGTCGCCAAGGGTCACTGATGGCAGGAAGTCAATGACAAGATGCTTGTCACACTCATACTGCACTTCCAAAGTCAGGGCTTCTGGGGGTGGTGCTGGTCGGATCACATAGTCCAAGAGGGACCCTATGGCTGGCCAATTGATGGAGCCAGCCACCACCTTCTCAAACGTGTCTGCCACTGTCTTTGGGGAGAGGTAGCCCCCTACTACACAGCGGTCCCAGTAACTGCTACCCCGAGGAAAATACTCTGGATTCTCACGACGAACCAGGTAGAAGCCAGGGATGTTCATGATGGTGTCCTCACCAGGGATACATGACCACAGGTTCTGCTCCAGCACGAGGGGCACGATGAGTTGGATGTGGTCCGCTGTCACCACCTGTTGGGGCAGAATTAAAAAGCTTTTGAGGAACTTAATCTGCTCAAGAGACAAGCATTCCCAAACACAGGTCCCACCATCTCATTTTCCCCCCAACAATAAAGGAAACTAGGAATTCATTCATGTCACCATTACCAATTCAAATAGAGTGACGATTTAAACCCACGTCTGTCAGGGGCACCTGAGTGGCTCAGTTGGTTAAGCGTCTGCCTTCGGCTCAGGTCATGATCCCGGGGTCCTGGGATTGAGCCCCACATCGGGCTCTCTGCTCAGTGGGGAGCCTGCTTCTCCCTCTCCCTCTGCCTGTGCTCTGCCTACTTGTGCTCAATCTCTCTGTTAAATGAATAAATTATCTTAAAAAAAAAAAAAAAAACCATGTCTGTCAGAACAAGAAAGGGTTAAGAAGACCCAGTAAGTGCTACCCCAGTGGGCAGAATCCAGAAGCAGGAAGCCCTTGGTCTTTCTGGCAAGCCTGGGACGCTGATCTTTGGTACCAACAACACTCCTGAGAAGCATCCCGGTCAGCACCCAACCCTACCCTTCGTGGGAACCGCCTTGTTACCTGCAGGTCATCATAGAGGCTGCCACTCAGGTACATGTCCCGAAGTGGCATGTCAGGCAACTTGGCCCGCAGGAAGCTCCGGAGCTCGGCACATATGTCCACCGCAGCTTGCTTGGCCCGAGCCTGCTCGCCAGCAGGGATGGCCGCCCGGTTCCGGTAGTAAGTGAGAAGTTTCTCCTGCAGGGACATGCGGAGTCGTGACTTCTTCAAGTCTACCTGGCCCTTCCTGGCCAATGGCTTGGGCCGGGGCGGGCAGAATGTATCTGCCAAGGCAAGAGAGAGAGGCACGTGAGCTCTTCCCATGCTTGCTTAGTCCATAGCTGCCTCGGCCCCGGAAAGAAGGGCCTGGCACAAAAGACAAGTGCTTGCACAGTGCCTGCACACACGTGCTCAAGAAACATTTGCTGAAGGCAGATGTAGTACTGAGAGCCCAGAGAGGAGTCCCAGAGGGGTGACAGCCTTTTCCTCACCCGTGTCAAAGGCTGAGGAGTCTGTGGGAAGGGTCTGCAGGGACCGGCTCAGGCCTGTCTTCATGTCCTTATTCAGCAACCGGGGGGAGCCCATCCAGTTCGGTTCTTCCCAGCTCCTTTTCCCTGAATGGCTCAGGCGGGTGGGGCTGGTAGGGGCACTGATGGCCCGATCGTACATCTGAAACAGCAGAGGACCGGCATAGGTAGCTTCCTGCCCGTTGCCCTTCTTCCCAGCAGCTCTGCCCTCAGGAGTTCAACTACTATTTTGCAGTAACTTCGTTTTATTTTAGATTATGGAATACTTTGCTTCACGTGGAAAATCTCAGGAAATACTAAATGATACAAATAAGAAACCAATCTACCATAATGTCACAACACAGAGACCACTTAATATACTGGTCTAGTTCTTTCTGGAAATATATATTTATATAATTAGGATCTGACTCTATATATACTTTTGGAACTGGATTTTTTCACTGATCACTTTTATCATTTCCCCATGCGACTAAAAATGAACCAGCGTTCAACATTACAGCACCTTTTCTGACTATACTACATTGCACCTTACGAATGTACCGTAACGTTAAACACGGATTCACTTACTTCACAGACACTGAGTGGACACTGTGTGCCAGGCATTGTTCTAGGCGCACAGAATAAAGCAGGAAACCAAAGAGACCCAACCCTGCCCTCATGGAGTTTCCAGGCCAGGGGACGGATACAGGTAATACATAATTAACAAGTTAAATGTGAAGTATGCAGACAGAGATAAATGTTAAGATAAATACAGTAGGAAACGGAAGTAGGAAGTGTATATGTGGTGGAGTGTTGCTATTTTAAATAAGGTAATTAAGGAAGAATGTTTTGGTTATTTGCAATCTATTTGTATCTCCAACGATTTCTTTAGGGCAGAGTCCTAGAAGTGGACTTAGTGAATTCTCCTCAAGGCTCATCTTATAATGCCACATGCATGACCAGCCCATCAGCATCAGAGTCCCGTTCCAGGTCAGCTGCACTGTGCAGGGGCAGCCTCAGCCCCTCTCCCAGCCCTGCCCCGGCCCCCGCCCCGGCCACACGCACTTACCCGCTTAACCGCCAGTGTGGCGATGCCCAGCACGGCCGCCCCGCCCACCCCCAGCACCAGCCGGGCGTTGGAGAGCACAAAATCAATGGCCGTGCCGATGCCATTGTCATCCTTCTTGCCCTTGCGCTCACCAGAGCCTGCCATCGTTCACCTGAGGACAAAGGCACAACACAGCCATCACCACCTGGGACTTCGAGAGCCATCCCCCACCTCTCCCCTGCGAGGCCAGCCCCCAGCAAGCACAGGGTGTTCTGTGAATGCCAGAGACCCAAATCCTCCTGCCTCTAGCAGTGCAGGCTCTCGGGTCAAGACAGAGACACCAGGCTCCATGGCGTATCTGCATGCGAGGGGGAAGAGTGGCTCACGCTAACTGTGAAAAAAACCTCTCCACCAGTCTACTGAGATTATAGAACTAGAAAGCCTCAGCTCACTGTCAATCCTTTCTTATATTAGTGTGAAGGACCCGCCCATGCAATTCAACCCTCTCCCTCTCCCTCCCGGTCAGTATAATGTAGATCGTGTTTTGATCCTTTGGCTACTACTTCCTATAAGGTGAGATTTGAGAAGGTCTCATCTACTAGATTAGGATAGAAGATGCTCATCCAGTCCTGTCGCTTCACACATAGGGAGGTGACTCCCTCCCTTGCCAGAGGTCCCAGCGACAAGGAATGGCAGAGCCACCTCCAGAACTCAGGACTCCCAGCTCCCAGTATGATGCTTTTCCTACCACATCATGTTTATTACAATTACCCACAGCAAACTTTCCTATTCTACTTTCTGCAAAAAACAAGACAAAACAAAACAACCCCCACAAGATAACACGGACCAGACCACTGCACACGGAGACATAACCTCAGGTCCATACATGAGAAAGGTCCGAAGGGAAAAATAACTCTCTGTGGACACTCCCACTTGACAGATACTTTGCTTCTTGGGGAAGGTGTTCAGGGGGGCTACAAGAAGCTCAGGTAAGGCTGGCCCCGTGACAGAGAATAAATGCCAAAGACACTGTAATCTTGGCTGTTAACCGGGGGGAAAAAACAAAAAAACTCCATCTGCCCAAATGCACTTGGAAAATGAACTAAAAATGTGGTCACCTAAAAGGGAGTTCATGGGCTCCACACCAAAGAGGCTGGCCTCTCGTCCAGCGCTCAAGCAAGGGGAGTGCACATGTACTCCCCAACAACAATGGAGTCATCCCGACTGAAGTTCCCCAAATAAGCCCAATTCCCAGCAAGTTAGAACCCTGGGCCCCACACAGATAAAGGATGGCAAAGTGGTTCAGATCTGAGTACTGCTCCCACCACTGCTACCCTCCCTGCCTCCCGTGTCCAGTTCACCAGGAGTTACACGGGGAAAACCAGCTGTATGCCAGCCAGGGTCCCAACACACCCAGAATGGGAGGAGAGACAGATAGGATTCCTGGGTGCATTTTCCAGTGTAAGTAACCTTCTTTCTAATACCACTGCAACTGGATATTGCTGGCTTCACATCCCCTTGCCTCTATCCTCCCCCTCCCCAAGAAAGAAAGAAAGAGATTTCTGACTCTATTTATTCCAACAATTGAGTTATTAAGGAAGACTCACTGTCGCGTCCAAAAATATTTATCCCTAACTAGAGTTCACAACCTTGGTGGCTCTTACAGTCAGAAGCTTTAGGTTTAGGGACATAATGGGAGACTACTTGGCCAACTGAAATAAGTTCCCACTTCATAATATGCAAAGAGCAAGCAAGGCCAGGGAGAAGAGTTCAACTATGTTACAGGTGAGGTCAGGCGAGAACGCTACTGCCCTCCCTCCAGTGGCCACAGAGAAAGATCAAACTCGGCCAAGGCAGAGCAATCCAATCAGGACAAAGGAGAACTTTACACAGCTCCCCACACCTAACAATGACCACTGTTTTATTTTTTAAAAACCACCAAAGAACCTTTACTGATACAAGAGAACCCCTGGATATAGGCACTTCCTGCATGTGATGCAGCAGGACCAGGAGATATCCTCCCCCAAGCAAAAACCAGAAGAAGCCTCCCTGGGCCCATGTGATGACTGGTAAGAACGAGGCAGTGACGTGGCATAATAGAAAAGAGCCTGAGTTTTTGAGCCGGAAATCCTGAGGATGAGTATTTGTCTTTGAGCCCTGACTTATTAGCCGGGTGACTTCCACCAAGTTACTTCACCTCTCAGCTATGAAAAGGGGATAATTATGCCTGCATGGCCTGAATCATAAGGTTGTAGCGAGGAAAGAACATCCACAAAAATACTACACGTGAACACCTTATAAACTGTAAAAGTACTCCACGAATACTGGCTATCATTAAGTCTTTTATGATTTCCATCAACAGGACAAAAGGTCAACTTCCAGAAGGCAGTCAGCAATCCAGACTATCCTGAGTTACATTTCTCCTTCTGAGATGGAGTTAAGAATGACCTCTAAAATGCACATTGATGCTATTCTGGCTTGAGACCAAAACGATTAAGTTGGGTAGGCCTGAGAGAAGGCCTTTCCTCCTCTAGAGCAATGTGCTCCCCCATCCAAGGACCAGATGATGTCAAGACTTGGTGACCTGGGAGAGGAGAGTGCTTCCACGAGCTTCAACAAGGAGATAAAAGTTCTTGTTCTTTTTTTTTTTTTTTTTTGAAGACTTTACTTATTTATTTGTCAGAGAGAGAGAGAGAGTGAGAGCACAAGCAGGGGGAGTGGCAGGGAGAGGGAGAAGCAGGCTCCCCACTGAGCAAGGAGCCTGATGCAGAACTCGACTCCAGGACCCTGGGATCATGACCTGAGTCCAAGGCAGACGCTTAACCGACTGAGCCACCCAGGTGCCCCTAAAAGTTCTTGTTCTAAAACTAATTTGTTCCAGTTGAACCTGCTTATCCACTGCACATTGTCCACTCAGGTTCTGCTGCACTAGCTTGCCTATTAGGAGACAGAAATCCACCCTGCAAGGAGGGGGAGCCTGGCTCCTCAGTGCAAGCAAGGAGAAGCACTGTTGTTTAATGGGTACAGAGTTTCAGTCTTGCAAGATGAAAAAGTTCTGGAGCTCTGTGACACAACAATATGAATAGTCCTAACACTACTGAACTGCACACTAAAAAATGGTTAAAATATTTTTTTAAAAAAGATGACAAAGTAGGAGGAGAAGGAACACCAACATGGCAGGCAGGGCTGGGGATGGAGAGTCTCAGCACCACCAACTTTTTAGGCAAATTTTTAACCTGTCTACCCAGATACAAAAATGGGAATAGAAATACTCATTACCCTGATGTAGTAGGGATGATGAGTCATGGTGGTCCAGTAGCTTCCCAGGATGACAGCACAGAACTATGAAAATTCCAACTTATTTTACTTGAGAAAGTCCTAGGACTTAAGCTTGTCTGGCTTGAGTACACGTGAGGCCAGCGAACGTGGACCGAGTGTGCACCACGTGCTGGGCACCTGACACATCTCCTCACACCACCACCACCACCACCACCACCACCACCACCACCACGAGGTCAGTCGTAGTGCTCTCTCCAACTTACAGATGATGAAACGGAGGCAGAGGGGAAGTAATGGCCCAAGGTTATGGGGTCAGTAAGCTCCAAGATTGGAACCTGGAGCTCCTGCTGCTGGGGAGAAGTAGTTTAAGGAGTCCCAATTGGCTTGCAACCCCACCTGCTCACATCTCCTCTCTATTAACCAGGAGACCATACACTTCTTGGAGGCATTCCGGCACACTCACTGCCATGTCCCCAGGGCCAGCAGTGTTTGACACTTAGTACGTGTTCATTGCACAAATGAGCTATTAACCCTATGGGGTTATTTTTGGTTTTTTGAGGAGATGGTGATGGCGATTTATAACCCAACTCAGAGTCAAACTAGATTAAGAACGCAAAGACTCAGTAACTCACTAGTTCCCTTCTAGATCCACTACCCTTCCCTGTGCAGGCAGGCTCCCATGGGCATCAGCCCTCCCTTGGGCCCCCACCGCTGAAGGCCAGTCTGCCAGTCAACCTAAGTGGCTGAGGCGAACCAAAAGCCATTACACAAGGCTCCCCGCTCCCCCCACCCACTTTCCCTCTCGATCAAAAACAGCATCCTCACCCAGCTGGCAAGCCTCAGTTAGTCTTCATTTTCCTTTCTCCTCCTCCAGCCTCAGCCAACTGGTCACCAAGCCCCACTGCGGCGCACACTGTATTTACGGGCAGCCACCCTACCCCCTCCATCGCTCCGTGTTGTCTGGCCAGATCTGCTGCCTCTAAGATCTCTCACCAACTTCTCCATGCTGCCACTGCCACAATCCCTCTTCTGTGCCTGTCCCCCTCCTCTCAGATGTCACCATCTCTTCAATAGGGGAGTCAGTGTCCTTGCCAACTTGGCCTAGCCTCAACTCCGGCCCTTGCTGTACAGGTCTGCCATTCTAGCCACAGCAGACTACCAAATACAGTTTCCACCACCGTATTTGCTTATTCTTGCCCATCTGCCTGGCAAGCTTTTCTCACTTGAGGCAGTCCTCAAACATCCCCTTTTCTACAGCCACCCATGATTCCCCTACCACCACCCAACTTCAGGCAGAATCCTGTCCTCATCCCCATCTCCAAGGGTCTTTATACGGCCCTCTAGTACGGAGCTGCTTTCACTGGGATTACTTCCTGTTGATCTCCACATTAGACTCTCTCCCCTGATGGACCATATCATTCACCTTTATCCCAAGGCCTGCCAGAATGCCAGGGCCATAGAAGGCCCTCTGGAAAAGTTGCTGAAATAGATATACTCATTAGGTTAGAGCGGGACTTCTTGAGAACACTGCTATCAGGAGTAAACAGAGCTAACACACCACCTACTAAGCACCATTCCAAATGCTGTGTGTGCACGGTCTCATTTAATTTTCAAAATAACTGGACAAAGAAGGTACCGTTCTCTCCACTTTACAAATGAGGAAATGGAGGCCTGGAAAAGTCTAGTGATTTGCCCTAAATCCCACAGCTATTAGCAGCAGTGCTGGGATTTGAACCCAGACACGGTCCTTTGCAGCCTACACACTATGCTTGCTTTATAGACTGCTGTAACAGAATCTAGTTATGTCTGGAGAATATGATCTGACCCACAAGGTAACTGAATCCACTGGAGAATGAGCCAGCCTAGAACTGAGCTCTAATAGTTTTAACCATTATCTTTTCTAACATTTTCGTATGTAAAATGTTCCATGAAATAAGATGGTGATAATAATTCTGTTCTGGTGGGGCTTGAAACTCAGGGCCTATTTTTTCTCAATAAGGAAACCTACTTCTGTTAACGTCTGTATTTCCTCCATTGATTTCTAGTGACTATGGTTCCCCTCTCCTGGTCCCCTACATCCAAAAAAAAAAGAAACCTATAGGATTGTCTACCTACCTGAGGTTTCTTACTGCATCTGTGAGGTAGGGATGGGAAAGAGCAGGAGTGTCTACGGAAGACACTTTTGTTCTCTTTCCCTTGGAATTAGGATGAGAAGGGAAAGGAGGGGATCCTAAATAATTCCCCCCAATTTGCTGTGGAGGAAGACCAGGCCCTTTTCCAGCTGCCTCTCCCGGGCCTCAGGATCCTCTAGCTTCTGATTTTTCCGGAACTCACGGCGTATGGAGGCAAGGTAGAAGTCTCGGTCAGTGTAGCGAAGCTCTCGACCCTGGCGCAGCAGGGCCCGGTAGAGACTGAGCACCGCCTCTCGGCTCCATGGGGCCATGGGGGACAGGCAGGGGCTGGGCGTCAAGCTATAAGCAGAAGGGAAAAAACAGAAGCCTAGAATCAGAATTAATGATGGAAGGGGCTATAGAGACTATCTAAAATTCAGGAGTTCTTAATCTGGGTCTCAGAGACCCACCAAGGTCACACTATGACTTAGCGGCAGGTCTAGGAGTAGACCCCAGCCTCTCAATCCCCTCTTCTGGGAAAATACAGGTTATGTTGACCGGCCAGGGTTTCAATCTTGGCTCTGCCATTTACCAGCCATATGACTTTGGGCAAAGTACTTAACCCTTCTGAGCACCAGCTTCCTCAGTTGTAAAATGGAGATGGTATTATGTTAGAGTACCTACCTACCGCTTACGGTTATTTTGAGAACTGCGTGAGATAACCCATGTAAAGCATCTGTAATAGAACTTCACCACAAGGGGTGGTCTAGAGTGGTTGAAGGCAAGGACTCTCAGCCATACTTGAATCCTGGCACCACCACTCATGATGATTACCTTGGGCAAGTTTCTTAACCTCTGTGCTTACCTCAGTTCTCCATCTGTAAAATGAGGATTAAGACTATATTCTGCCCACATGGTTGGTATGAAAATTAAATAAGTTAATGTATGTAAATGTGTTCAGAATAGTACTTGGTACATACTAAGCACTCGATCAGGGTTAGCCATTTCTAGTGGGGCCTAGCCTGGTTTGTAAGTACTCAATAAATACTAGATTTAGTTACACATAAGCCGCCACCATCTCCTTTCAGTAACAATGAACCTTTACACAGGTACAGAGTGTCCTTTATAAAACGCTTTGTCATCCATTACCACATTTAAATTAAGGAACCCATGAGGTGGTCAGGGGTCCGAACAATGACAATGAACACTGACTGAGTGTATACTATATACCATTCAAGTTCCAAGCACATCCCACAGAATGTCCCATCTCACTCTATCAACAAACCCAGTGTCATTATCCCCATTTTAAGCGGAGGAAATTGAAGCTCCCAGAGGGAAGTAACTTGCCCACGGGCACACAGCTGGAAAGGAGGGGGGCTGCATTCCTGACCCCGACTCTGCCTGCCTCTCTAAGGATAGTTACCATTTGCTCGGGCCTTACCGCGTAGAGCATGGGTGCTCCACAAACTTTCCCAGCACATGTAAGGGCCCCCCAAAATACGCTGGAGGAAAGAAACAACGTCCCTATGTGGAAGCAATGATCACCTCTATTTCAGATATAAAAAAATGAGACTGAATGGGGGAGGTCTTTGGTAAAAAGATCTGAACTTTGGGCCCAAAGTCAGTTAGCCATCAGCGTCTGGCCTAACTTCCTGCGCGAGCCTGAGCAAGCCACCGTCCCTGTCCTTTTTCCCTCAACTACAGAGGGGCTCCTCTCGGCCCCAAGGGCCCCCCGGAGTGGGGAGAGATGAATCCAGAAATCAACAGGAAAAGTGCTTTATGAGGTTTGAGGCGACTGTCACGCGAAGGCTGTTACTACAAGGTCGCTCGGCAATTGAGCGACTGAGCCCTGGTCGGTTCCCAGTTCCTGCCTCGACTCTGCGGGACGAGGCCGAGGCGGGATGGGGAGACCCCGGGCTGGGTGAGGCCGGCTCGGGGGCCCCGGGAAGCCTCCGGAGGCTGGGGCGGGGCCACAGAGCGGCATTCCAGGGGAAAACCAGAGCGGTCTGGGGCGAGACCCCCGGTGGCCAGGTTGGGGGGCGCCGGCCGCGGCCCTGAGCGGAGGCTCGGCGAGCCCCGGGCCCCTGGCCCCGCTCCTCCCCTCACTCACCCGCGGACTGCGCGCGCTACCACTCCTCGGGATTCGCCTCTCGCCCGGTACCTCTCCCGGGGTCACCCACCAACATGGCCCCTTCACTTCCGGGACACGACCTTGCGCACGGAGTTGAGGGGAGGGACTGAAGGGAGCGTGTGGGCGGGCGGAGGCGGGAGGACTTCCGTTCTTCCCTGCCGCGACCTCTCTCGGGGCGGGGCCTGGAGCTTCATCGGGCCGCGCCCCCTCAGGCGGAGTCCGTCCCGCCTCCGTGCGTGACGTCACCAAGGACCGGCCCGCGGAGGCCGTTCGGGCCCTGCTCGACCCGAGAGCCGCGGTGCGGTGGGCGGGAGCGGACGGAGGGTCGGAGGGCCCGGGTTGGCCGCTCAGTCCCGCGAGCCCGCTGTGCGGGGTAGGCCTCCACCTTCTGCCGGCCTCGTGGTCTGTCGGGGGGTCAGGCGAGACCGCAGCACCGACTGCCGAGCTCGGGCTGGGGCCGTGGGGGTACCTGGGGGATTCTGACACTAATAATATCCTCCGTCTTGGCTTTCACAGCTCCTCCAAATCCAGATCGCTTTCTCAGCTCGCTTTCTTTTTTCATCCCTCCGTGCTCTTCCTGCTCCCCAGGCCCTTTGGCTCCTGACAGACTCCTACCCTTGAAGGTCCACCTAAAATGTTCCCTCCGGAAGTCATCAGGTGTCCGACAAGGGAGCCTCCTTAGGGCCGCGCAGAAATGTCTGCACGCTGCCGTTGGGGCTCCTAAGCCTTGCGATGACAAAATGTATTTATTGGCACCAGTTATTTGCCGGACACTGTTACTTAATTTATCCATTTGCTTTTCTATCTCTCACTAGATTCGAGGGCAGGACCCATGTCTTACGGAATCCTTAAGTCCCCTCCCCACCGCATCTCCGTGGTGCCCAGGGAGGCCAGGCAAGCAAGGTTTGGAGTCCGGCCCCGGGGGGCTCCCAGTTCCAGCTCCACTGCTTAAGGACTGCCCTCCGCCAAGTTCCCTAACCTCAGCCGGGGACTCTGAGAATTAAAAAGTATCTAGAGGAGCAGGTGGGCACTTAGGGAGCAATTGCCCAGCCACTTTATTGATTCCTGCAGCAAATCCTTATCAGGGGTCTCTAATGGGCCAGGCACCGCCTCAGTTATTGCGGGGCAAGGAATGATGGGGTCCTGTCTTCTAGCCAGGGCTGACACAGGAGGTGAGACCAGCTAGGAGGACCGCCGCTGGGTGACAGGATGGGGTGAGGGGAGTGTGGTGGGGCGGAGGGGGTGGCTGTCCTACATGGCGTGGGTGACATGTGGATCTTCCCTTTTTCTTGTGGCCGTGGACACCATTCAGTGCTGCCTTCTTGACCTTCAAAGCCTTTGCTATGGCTTCCACTTTAGGAGAACCAGGAGCTGTCTTCACTTTCAGCTCCATCTTCGTGCAAAGGGTCCCCGAGTTGCATTGCCAGAGGATCAGTCTGGCTGGAGGAGGACTGAATGCACCAAGGGCTAAAGCAGGGAGACTGGTCAGAAAGCTGTGGCAGAATCCTGGGGGGGACAGGACAGGGGCTCAAACCAGGGAGACGGCAGCGGAGGGAAGGAGTGGTCAGATCCTGGAAGTCTTTGGAGGGAAAGCCACTGCTTGTGTGGGGTGTGAGAGAGAAGGGTCACCGTGGCTTTGGGGTTCCACCTGAGCAACTGCCCTGCTGCCTCCCTCCACCAGCTTAGTTAGGAGCATATTCCAAGTGTTCCAAATTGCTAGCAGAAGGCTGTTTTCCAGGGGCCTCAGGTCTCCGCTTAGATAAGGGGCGACTTCCCTGTGTTGTAGGGAGCCTGGCAGCACTGGAGAGGCAGTGAACCCCTAGGGCTTCCGGGAAAGGGAGGGCCCAGTTGGGGGCCTCAAGGAGGGAGGCTTAAGACTTAGGAGCGATGATGGTGTGGAGTCGGGGCTCTTAGGCTAGGATTCCCCGGGGCCAGCTTGGCATGGGGAGACCAGGATGAGATTCAGCAATTCTCTCCCCTCACACTCACAGTGTGGGAGCACTGGGCACTTACAGCCGCCTTTATGAAGCACTTCTTGTGTGTCAGACATCGGGACTGAATGCTTTACAAACATTGTATTATGTCTAATCCCAGCGGTCCTGCTTGGTAGGCATCTTTATCCCCATTTTATAGATCGGAAATCCAAGACTGAGAGAGGTTTGCCCATTTCTCTGACACTGAACTAGGCAACTGAGAAGCTCCCAGTAGAACTCATGTCTGTCTTACCCCAAAACGTGTGTTCTTTCCACCCTTCTGGGTTGCCCTACTTTGCTTGATAAAGAAATGTTTGTGACCCAAATAAATCTAATTGGTAACATTTCCAGCTGGAAGACCAGGTGAACTTTCATAGCCCTCCTGACCCTCCTGCTCTATAAAATATTATTTTTAGGAGGGGAGAGGCTCCCTGCGGGCCTGCCTTTCAGATCAGCTCCCCCTAGACTCTTCTGGGTCTTCTCTTTACTTCCAGACTCACAGCACTCATTCCTGCTCTCAGTCTCCCATGACAATGGGGGAGGGCAGTGAGGCAGGCATCTGGGACCCACGTGTATCCATGGTGCCTTTGTAGGCCCGAGACCCCTGGCAAGGAGCACTGACCCAAATATCAGGGCCCGGCCGGGTTGATGAGACAAGGGGCCCTCTGGGATCTCTCAGATACTGCAGCTTTGACATAATCTGGACGTTGGCAATGGCATCTTCCGGGGTCATGGATAGAGGGTGAGTGGGAAGCCCTTGTTCACCAGAGCGGTGACTCACACCAGTAGTAAATATTTAATTATGGAATGAGTGAACAAATGAATGAATGAATGAATGAATGAATATTTTCCAGAAAGACAGGGCCTGGAAGAGTGGGACCATTTCCCTGAGTCAGGCCAGTCAAATCCAGTTGAATTGAAAGAGGCAGTGGGATGGTGGTGGGCATGGGGCAAGTGATTTAAGCTTCACGTGCCTTGGTTTCCTCATCTGTGAGCTGGAGATGGAGTTAAAGGAACTGCCTCCTTGGGCTGTTGAGGATTAAATGTGAGAGGGCATGCAAGGGGTCATCGGGAGCCTGACACCTGGTGAACGCACAGTAAGCAGAGACTTGTGTTATTATGAGGTCTCTCTCTCTCTCTCTCTTTCTCGTGTGTGGATAGGGACATGGGAATATTGGCTCACAAACAGACTTTGAAAACGCAGGACACCAGTTCCAGGGCAGGAACTCGGGGAAGTCTCAAGCTATGGCCTTCTGGCCCTGGAAAGCCTCAGTGGTCAGGGGTCTGGGCCCCAGAGGGTGAAGGCAGGATACTGGAACGAAATGAACAAAAATAATGAGCCATGAGGATTAACACTGTTGCTCCCAAGCAGTCTGTCGTTCAGCATGTAGTGAGCACCTAGCGTGAGCCAGGACTAGAGTGGGGAATGTAGAGGAAAACACACAGTTCCTGTCCTCGAGAGAGCCAGGGTCGAGAGGGGGGCAGACAGGTGCACAGACAGTCGCTCGGAGAGGAGCCTTCGCCAGTGCAGAAGCAGGGTTGCGTGGGCACCAGCTGGATAGGGAGGCGAAGGGATGAGACCCAAAGCTGGATGGCGAGCATGCCAAGGTTTCCCGGGGACGAGGTGATAGTCCACAAGGTGTGCTCTGGGCTGTTATGCTGGTGCCCTTAGTCTGCAGTCAGTCACGGGTTTGAATCCCAGCTCTGCTATCTGACAGCTGGGGGACCTTCAGCAAGTTTCTGAACAGCTCTGAGTCTTGGTTTAAATGGGGATTAATTAAAGTACCTAAGCAATCTGACCTTGAAATCCACTCATGCTAACTAAGATAGAGGGAGAGTGAAGCAGTGTATATCGGTGTATGTATTAAGGGTATATCTGTAATGAGAAATAAAACTATGGCTGAGGCCTTAGGGAGTTCAGGTGATGGTACGGGGGCAGGAGTGGTCCCAGCAGAGGATGGGGTCTCTGCCCATTGCAGAGTTCAAAGAATGAAAGCCGGAGAACTCAGGAAGGAGAGGCCCGAGATGAGACTGGGGAGGAAGGCAGGGCCTAGCAGGCCACAGCCAGGACTCTGACCCTGAGCCAACAGCAAGAGGGAAGTTCGAGCTAGGCTCAGACTTCGTCTGGGAAAGAGATTCTTGGTCCCTTTACAGGGACTAGACTGATGGGCTGAGACCTGCAGGAGATCGGTCCCCAGGCCACTGTGGCGCCCCTTGAAAGCCATCAGCAGACAGTAGGAGTGAGCATGGCTCTTTGTGTGTTGACACTTGCACATACAGTCGCCTGACCCTCATCACAGCCATGTGGGGATAAGACTGTCACTGCCCCTGTTACATCCATCCAAGGAGGCAGGACCTCGAAGAGCCATAAGCGGCAGGACTAGGATCTGAACTCCGCTCTGGGGATTGAAGGGTCCCCTGGGATAGATGAAGTCACTCGGGGCAAGGGTGGAGAAGAGGACACAGAAGGGGAGATCTGGGGACACTGATGTCTAAGGCCGAGGAAGCAGAAGACACTGCAGAAGACAGGGTGTCCTGGAGGCTTGGGGAGAGGAGGGTGTGGCCACAGAGGCCGGTGCTCCAGCCAGTCTGAGACCAGCCTTGCCCAGTTAGGGGCTGGTCCCAGACTCTCTCACTTCAGTGAGAGCCCAGGGGTGAAAGAGTACATGGGAAGGTGGAAAGGGAGACAGTGACTTTGCTGGGAGGAGAAAGGGTGAAAGGAGAGGCCAGTTGGAGGGAGGAAAAGTGGGCAGGGTGGGGTGGCGGTGGGCTGGTACGTGTTCCAGCCTGAGGAGGGGAGGAGAGGAGCCAGTCCAGGCAGAGGAGTTAAAAGCCCCAGAGACAGTGAGCGAAGTCACTTCACTGGAGCGAAGTCACAGATGCTGCTCACCCAGGGGGCAGGGGGAGGGAAATCCCCAGGCTTCCCGACAAAAGGCAGAGAAGGTGAGTCCCTGCGACCAGAGTCTGACGAGTCTCATGCCCTTTACTCTGCCCAGCAGGATGCCTTATAAAATTGAGACCCTTTTACCTGGGCTGATGGAGTAATGGAGGAGTTGGCTGTAACCGGATCAGCAAAGCTCCGGGATGTGAGCTGGCCAGGTACCTGGAAATCACTCTCAGAGTGAGCACCTCCCTCCTAATGGAGTATGCTGTCATCTGAGGTCATCGATCCTGTATTCACCAGACTAAAACCTGATATCCCTGGACAGGAGTGAGGTTCCCCCATTAGCCTGTGAACGCTTGCTGCCCACGTTGTGCCAGGTGGTGCCGAACAGGGCACAGGGAATGTGAGCTCATTCACTGAATACCCTCCCTCTGGCAGGTGCAGGAGCGGGGCTCAGGGCTGGCAGATGAGCAGGGGCTCTACCTCTGCCCACGTGTGCCCCCTCTGTGAGTACAGTGCCCTGCCCAGAGCAGTCACTCAGTGAATGTCCGTCAATGTCCCTTTCCGTCCTTTATTTATACCCACTGATCCCTACTACGGTCCTGCGAGGGCTGGATAGCAGGGGACCCACTTTACAGATGAGGCAGCTCCACTCAGGCTGATTATAGCCTCCACCTCCTCTAGGGGTAAACTGGAGGCCTCCATGCTGGACTGGACCAAGAACTGTTCTCTTCACTCCACAAAGAGCTTTGCAAGACCCAGAAAATTATAAAAGACAGCTTTCCAGGTTTGCTCAAATATTCAATGATCTGGCAGCACTGGGTTCCCCACTTACACTAAGGAGCAGCCACCACCTTTGGACAGAGTTTGAGCTCCCCAGTTCACCCCAATCCCCACCATGCCCTATTGTCTCATCCACTGGTGCTCCCTCATTTACATTACATTACCCATTGGGCTCCTGTGGTCTGCTGAGTCTGCTAAGACCTGAGGCCTCGTGAGGGTCACAGCTGTTAGACACTTGAGAGTTTATCCAGTTCAGCCCCTCCGTGCTGGTCCCAGGGTGCATGCACACATGTGCGCATACACACACACACACACACACACACACACACACACACCCGTACAGACACCCAGAGAGAGAAGACACTGGCCAAATCATACTTCCTAAAACATTTATAACTTTGGTGTATTCATCTGGAATTCACTCTGGTGTAAGGAGTGAGGTAGGGATTGTAGTCTTTCTTCTCAATGGCTGTCAGATATTTATGAAATAATCTTTCCTTCCCCCGGTGTCATCTATTTCATATACTAAATTCCTGTGTGTATTTAAGGACCCCATTTTCATGATACTTCAAATTTGCTGACTCCTGGGTCAGTGTGACCTCTTCCAAGTCACAGCTCTGATAGGGCTTCTTTGAGTTGTTGGGGGGTGAGAGCTCCACTGAAACCAACTCAGGTTGGGTTTGTCCTAAGGATGACCAGAGCCAGGTACTGGAGGCTGATCTCATGGCTGCTTCTCTCTGCACCTGTGTCATTTGCCCCCTTTCCAACCTGCTTCCTCTGATTGGCCCAGCTCACCTCTTCAAACCAAGCCATGTCATGAATAGTGCTGCTGAGTCTGTAGGTGAATTTCAGTAAGTTTTCTACCCCAGTCCAAGGAGGTGGGACGAGGAAGATGAAAAGATAGCAAGACTCCCTGGAGCTACATCAAGAACTTTGACTTGCTACTGTAGGTGATGGGGAACCATAGACTATTTTAAAGCTGGGAGCAGGTGGTGTTTGGATCAGATCTATAAGGTACAGGCAGGGCTGCTGGGTGTGGTGGTTCATGTTACACACTGCACAAGGGCACCACATCCAAGGGGCACCTTTCACATCATAGACCTTGTGGAGTTGTATGTTTCCTATGACATTTCTTTGGCAGAAGACAGTGAATTGTCTTGTTCTAATGAAATCAGTACATTACGGCAATTTTCCAATAGGTGGAAATAAAACGTCTTGGGCGAAGGGATGCCTTTCTCAATTTGCACAGAAGCCTGCATGGGCTGGCAGTGACCCTACCTTAAAGGATGGATTGGCCAGGGAAAGGGAGAAGAGGGAGAGCAAGGCACGTCTGCATTTCCAGGTCAGAGTCTGGGGTGTATGGCAACACAGTAATTAAGACAAGATACATTCCAGAGGATGCACAGAGCTTGGGATGACCCTGAGTGCAGTTTAGAGGATGAGTTGTAATGTTTGTGCATGCTCTTGGTCCTTTGAGTCTTAGAACTTGACCCCCCGATGTCCTCGTGCTCACTGATCGGCAGAAGAGCCTCTCCTCCCCCAGGCGTCTCTGCAATCCCACAGCCCGGCACAGACTAGAGAATGGAGGAATCCTCTCTAGACATGGCTCCCTAATGGGAAAGCCATTCTCACCACCTTCTCATATCAGATGGGCAGGGGAGGAAACATCTACCCAGCTGGAAGGGCAGGCAGCCACAAGCAGACCTGAGGCCCCTCTTACCAGATCACTGAGGCAAAACCCGGCACCATCCTGGGCTGTGCTTGGTAACTTCTAAGGGTGTTGATGACACCGGCTGGCAAAGCCTCGCGTTGATGCAGAGCAGTGGGCCTCCATGCTCAGTGACTCGGAAGGGGGACAGATGAACCCTAAGGAAGGTGGCAGAGTGCAGGGGTCTTTGGGGCCCCACTGGGGATGTGCCAGGGGGTGGATATCAACATCTATTAGTGCGAGTGGGGTCTGGGAGACAGCAGCTCCGAGGAAGGGTGAGTTGTTACGTGCACACCGTGTTGGGACAGTTCAGCGGATTTGGTGAGAGCTGCCGGGCCTGGGCAGAGAGTGCTGGGGACACACAGGTGAGGAAGACATGCCCAGCCCGGCTGTGTAGGCAGCAGATGTTCCAGAGGTGTTCATCCTCCAAGCTCCGCCACCTCCTGTGTGAGCTCTGGAACCTTCAGAGCTCCTCGACTGCAAAAGGGGAGAAGAAGAACACGTACCCCTTTGCCCTGCACGCCTTCAACACTTGCACGTTCCCCTAGCATTGCCTTCATCATTTTGCATTTTTCCTAGTCTTGGTTTTCTTTTTTCTTTGTAATTTTCTGTGAGTCTAATTAGCTATATACATCTTTCCATTTTTGTGGGGTGTACTTGGACACGCTGCCTCAAATCCCACCTGACGTCCAGTTGGAGGAGAGGGAAGAAGAGAAGGCAGGCCTGCACTGCTGGTTGTGGCCGTTCCTGGCTCTCCCACTAGGAGGCAGCACAGCACCGTGAGAAGGGGTGGCGGAGGCCCTGGTCCCAACTCCCACCGGAAGCTGTCTGCCTTTGAGCAATTTACTTATATCCTTAATCTCCCCAAATCCTAGCCTCCCCACCCCCACAATCTTGCAGGCTGGTAAGGGGGAAGAATCCCCCCCAAATACCATTTATATTACATGAAGTAATGTATGCAAAGTGCCTGGCATGTATACAGTAGGTGCTCAATAGTTGTATACTCCTACTGTAGTGGTCCTTAACCACAAGAGTGATTTTTTCCCCCCGGGGGGACATTTAACAATATCTGGGGACATGTTTGGTTGTCACGCTTGGGGGAGGGGATTCATCTAATGAGTAGGGGTCAGGGATGCTGCTAACACCCTGCAATGCACAGGACAGCCCCCCAACGCAGAATTATCTGGCCACGTTGTCACTAGTGCTGAGGTCGAGAAACCCGCAATCAGTTACTCACAATCGATTTTGAGCTCCTAGAGGGCAGAAAATGTGTCTTCATTTCTGTACCTTCCCTGAGGCCCATCACGGTGTGCAGTGAGTGAGTGAGTGCGGGGTTGAGCTGAAAAGTGAGTAGTGACAAGAAGTGGCATGGATACGGGGCCGGGGGGGGGGGGGGGACTGAGGGTGTCAGACAAAAAAGACTAATTCATAGGGTGGGGTCAAACGCCTAACTGCATTAGCCTGGGGGCTTCCTGAGAGATGAATTTAATTTGCAAAAACAAAATTGCTTCTAAGCATCCTCATCAGATTGCTTTAAATGCTGGTGATCAAGGGGACCCTTCGAGAGCTTTATAGAAGAACTGAGTGCCCCCCTTCGGAGCCCCTGCCCCAAGACGTCACAATGGGCTGGACTGGCTGAGTCAGGAAGTTCTCTGCCTCCTACAAATCTCAAGAATGTTGTGTGTTCTTCCCACCACCAACCTGCACCCCAGACCCTGGCCACTATTTGTAGAACCAAATGGTAAACAGTCTACAAGTCCCATTACTGGATAGCAGTGGACCGACTGGCAGAGCAGAACAGGGAATGGAGAGTTATTTTTGACTATGTGATGGACAGTCACGTGGACGAGGGCCTGGCCTTGTCCCACATGAACTTCTAGAAGGCAGAGCATCCAAACAGGCCTGGTGTGAGGCATGCTGGGTCTTCAGAAAGGCTGCCCAGCAGGACACACCAAAGGTTCTCATTATACCATGGGCACTGATGCAGTGTGATACTCGACAGAAGTGGCAAGTCTTGGCCAGGCTGGGCCAGTAACTGAGCTGGGGTGGGAGGGCAGCTAATCCTGTGGGCAAGGCCCTACAGAAGAGGAAGTTTGGGTCATAGAATACCTACTGTCCTCAGGTGGGCAGGTAGGTTGTATGCGATAGAAGCCAGGCAGAGTGGGACATTCAGGGAGCAGGGTATCTGGGAAGTGGGGGTTATTGGACAGCATAGGAGACGGTCCTGGGTTCAAATCTCAGTGCCTCTACTTACTAGCAGCATCCATTCCATAAATAGCTGTTGAGTTGTGCCAGGAACTGTTTGCTCCCAAGTGTGGGAGACAAACACAAAAGCAGACCATCCTAAAACCATGTGGAAAGGGCCGTACTGGAGACATTCGAGACATAACGGGAGCTCAGAGGATCAGCACCTACCCTGGGCGTGGGGAGGCAGAGGTGGGGGCCTTCCCAGCAAGGCCTCCTGGAGAACCTGACACACGAGTGGAGCCTGAAAGAGTGAGTAAGACTTAGGTACAAAATGGCGGCAGAAGGTTCTGGGCCAAGAGAATAGTGTGCATGAACTCAGGAAGGTTTTCTTTAGAGGAGTGAGAAGGCTTTTGGTTATAAGTAGCAGAAAACCCAGCTCAAAGTGTCTCTCACAAAGGGAATTTATGGGCTCACATAATTGAGAAGTCCTAACTGCGGGTTTTGGGTGAGGCTCTACCCGCAGCCGATGCTAGAAGCTATATACTCCTCCCTCTTATTTCTGGTGGTGGGGGCTCTTTTCCCATCATTCTTGAAGAACTTCTTTGCCAGGAGCTTCCAGCAATTTTTTCTTCTGTATCACTAACCTGGATTGTCCATCCCTAAAGTAATCGCCCTGACCAGGCAGTGGGTGTACCAACTGGTGTAGCCATTCAGGGCTACCCCAAGAGCTGGGTGTGTGCATGTGTGAGTGTGCACATTTGTGTGTGTGCGTCAATCTCACCCAAATGCACGATTAAGAAGTTCTGGTAGGAAGAGATCCTGAGAAGAGCGACTGCAAATGTCCACTATAGCCAGCATTTACTGAGTGCCTACTGCATGCCCAGCTCTGTGCTAGCTGCTTTTCATGCATCCTTTAAGCCCCTCGATGCTTTGAGGTGGGAGTCATCATCTCCACTTTACAAATGCTGAAATGAGGGCTTAAGTCTGAGGAACACATCCAGGGTCAGGTGATTAGCCAGTGGGGACCTGGGATTTGGACCCCGGGTGGTCATCTAACACAGTCTCCAGCACACAGTAGACACTAAATAAATGGTAGCTACTGTTAGGAAGAATTCAAGGATGACTCCCAGATTTCCAGCTGTTGCATGGGTAGATGAGGGGTCATCAATGGGATGGAGAATACAGAACAGAGAGAACAGCCCTGGGCAGGGGTTGGGGGGAAGCTGAGTTCATTTGGTCGCATGGTGTTTGAGGCGACCTTGACCTTGAGGACTAATCCAACAAGCTGTTGGATCCACGGGCTGGATGCCCAGGAGGGAGGACTCCCTGGAGAGACTGATCCAGCACCACCTGGGCAAGAATCAAGAAGAGTAGGCAGAGCAGTGGGTCCAGGATTAAGTCCTGGGGAGCCCCCTTATTGAAGGGGTACATGGAATAAAAGGATCCCAGGAAGGAACATCAGGAAGGAGGAGGAGGAAGTCACAGAGGCTGAGGGAGGGAGTGCGGAGATGGGAAGCGTGACCCTGCGTCAGACACACCACATGAGGGAATGGAGGGTGAGGCTGTGGTCATGATGGTGATGGCTCACATTTTTGAGGCTCTCCCGATGCTCTGGGCTCTGTTCCAAGTTCTGAGCACACTCACAACCACTCCGGAGGCCTGTCCCATGAAGATCTTCATTTTGCAGATGAGCATGCTGGAGAAGGACTTGGCCAAGGGCTGGTGAAAGACCTGATGGAGGCAGCTTAGGTTGTGCGGGTGGTGACCTCTGCAACCCACATTTCTTTGGGGCATCCTCCTTCCTCTGGAAGATCTAAGCTGATCAGCATATTCTACCCATCCCCCCCTCCAGTCTCACCAATTGGCCCAGGGATGATCACATGACTTTATTTCTCTAAGTCACTGAGACACAGGCCCAGGACTTTTAGGGAGAGGAGCTCTGTTTCTTCTGTGCTAAGTTCACAAGATGAGATGCTGTGAGGCCTGGAGCTGCTGCAGCCATCTTGCAGGCATGAGGATTAAGGCTGTCTGGGAATGGGGACAACACGAGATAGGAAGTGGAGCTGAGCTGAGCCACAGAGAGAGCCGGATGACAATGTGACAGTGAGCTCCACCTCAAGCTGTACCTGAAGCCTTTGCTGTGACTAAAGTAACCTGTTAGCAAGCCGATAAATTTCTTCTCTGCTTTACTCATTTGGGTTGGCTTTTCTGTCATTAACCGAAAGCAAACTGTGTCAGTCATCTTATGGCCACAATTAGGCTGTGTAACAAACCACCCCAGTGGCCAAAGCAATTGAGCTCACAAGACTGGATTAATGTTTAGGCTGAACTCGGCCAGGAAGCTCTCCTGGTCTTGGCTAGGCTCACACACCGTGGTGGTCGGCTGGGATGATGGGAACCACCAAACCACATGCCGAGGCCACAGTGGCAATGACTGGTGCCACTGTTGATGGTTTGTCTCTAGAAGCTTTCAGCAGCCTAGGATAGGTGTTTGAAAGGTGGTTTGTGGTACCAATGTGGGGTTGGACTTTTTCTGCCAAAGGACAGGGTTACAGGAAATCAGGAGCACAGGGGAGGTCAGGTTTGGGGGCAGATTGTACCTCAACTTGAGTTTGTGTGATGCTTCCTTGAGATTAGGTTCAAGTCATGTTTTTTTTGGCGGGAGACCTCAGAGGTGACGTGAGGTCCTTCTCAGAGTCTCACCTCAGTGGGTCTGTGAGGCCAGGGGGGGCCTGTGTGTGTTAATGTCCCCCTTGTCTGGTGCGCAGTCATTGACTGGTTGACCACCTCGTTCTTTTGTGCCTTATCCCTTCCTTTGTCACCAGTAATCCAGGTCAGGCCTGAGCAGGCGGGCACATCCTTGCAGCGACTGCCCTCGTGCAACTGGGCAGAAGAATCCAACCATTCAGTTGAGCCCGGATCGAAATATGGAACTGTTGGCAAATAATTTGCTGTTTTATCTATTAAGTCTCAGGGTGATTTGTGTTGAAGCAATAAATATTTGATAGAGTAAACTAAAACATAAAACTTGAACAATTATTGTAATTTAAAGGAGTGAGTTTCCTGCTGTAACTGAGCGTCTGGGAATTCACTAGAAGGGCACATGAGGGGCCAAGGATGCTGACCAGGGGGCTGGCCCCGGGCAAGGCTTTTCACTGCTTTGAACTGTAACCAGAGATTTGTAGACGTTCCATGATTTGGGATGCCTGGGTGGGGACTTCCAGTGGGCTCCAGGATGACGGGCCTTGAGGATGTGGGGGTTTTAATTGCCCACAGCTCAAGCCCCAACCCGGAAAGCAACCACACGAGTGCCTCGCTGATTGCTGCCCTTGTCTCCCCGACCTGATGGGGCTTTCCAGGCTGCGGAGCATGTCCCTGTATTTTATGTTATCCTCTGGATGTTAAATTCTGAAAGCTTTCTATGGACCAATTTTGTAGACAGGAGATTGAAACTGGAGAGAATATGCATCCCCTCCAAGGCCACGGAGCCTGCCATCAAATATTTATTGCTTCGACACAAACCATCCTGAAATTTAATAGATAAAACAGCAAATTATTTGCCGACAGTTCCATATTTCGATCCGGGCTCAACTGAATGGTTGGGTTCTTCTGCCCAGGTGCACGTGGGCAGTCACTGCAAGGATGTGCCCACCTGCTCAGGCCTGACCTGGACCTGACTCCCCACCCCACCTACCCCAAGCACCTGCAGCAGGTGCCTTCCTGCGCTTTGGGAGTGTGGCCAGAGTCCAGGTGTCTGAGTTAGGCATGTGGGTGCTCAGGGGACATTAGCCCCTGCTATAGCCACCAACACTGGCTCTCCTCCCTGTCTCCAGCCTCGGTCTCCCCATCTAACGGGGTGGCTGCCCAGCCACCCCACAGGGGACAGAGGCAGAGTTCAAAGTGTGCCCACTCCCACCATCTCTGAGACTTCCCTTAGAAAATACCCAGAGGGTTCCTTCCCCAGGACAATACCATTATCCACGGGCCCAGAGAAAGCCTCCAGGAAGCCCCCTCACCTTCCACGGCCCCAGGCGCCATCAGAGCACAAGTCCACAGGAGAGACACTGCCATCCTCACCTGCCCCCAAAGGGCCGGCGACAGGACCAGTGCTGGAGATCCAGGTGCGGTCCCTCTTCTGCCAGCCAGGAGCTGTGTGACCTTTGAACCTGTGATGGGGGAGCCTGGCTGGTTCAGCAGGTGGATCATGGGACTCTTGATCTTGGGGTTGTAGGTTCGAACCCCATGTTGGGTGTAGAGATTACTTAAAAAAAATAAAATCTTAAAAGAAAAAAAAGGGAACCTGTGACAGGTATAGAGGGGAAGAGCACTGAGGTGGGAGCGTTTGTCTGGATGCCCCGAGAGCAGGACTGGGGGGACGTCTCCCCTCTGGGCAGAGACAGCAGGGGTACCGGCCCACCCAGGAGGGTGAATGTCGCCAGTCCTGGGCCCACTTCTTCTTTCTGTGGCCCTCCTTCCAGCACTTTCCCCTGTCCGGCGTTTCCACCAGGTGTGGGTGGGGTGGGGCAGGAAGCTCCCCTGGCGGCATGCGTGTGTGTATGCGTGTGTGTGTGTGTGCGCGCGTGCATGTGTGACTGCATCCCTCCGTGAAGGGGCTCTGCATGTCCCCCTTCTCCCCAGCAGCCACCCGGTTCATGGGGAGGCTCGCACCCCACTGGCCCAGCCCTGGCAGTGAGGAGGTCTTTAAGAAGACCAGAACCACTCCCTTGCACCCCTCCCTGACCCAGAGCACCCCCAAACTGGCCCCACACGCATACCTTTCAGACTTTGTAGCTGTTTTTATTATTAATATTATCTTTTCCTTTAAGCATCCCTTTAAGGGTGAAATGAAATCCAACCATTTACAGAGAAAATGATTTCAGAATGTACATAGTGATTTTCCCTTACAAAAAAAATAATACTATTATCATTGGCGTCCTTAAATTATGCATTTCCCAGGGCCCTGCCTTCCACTTGGAGAAGTCCTGTCTCCCCTCCCCGCCTGCCCCCTTTGCCCCCAAAGCTCTCCCATGTCCACCGCTGCAAACCTGCCCCCATGAACTGACATGACCTGTGGGTGGGCTGAGCCTCCTGAGTCTGGAGGTCATAGGGCCAGTGGTTCCCAGGGAAAGACACCTAGTGACGGTGACAGGGCCAGCAGTGTGCCCGCACTCCCATTCACAGTTTGGTTTCCTTTCATACTGGGGGAGTGGCCCAGGGCTCCCCTGCCCCCCCAAATTCCCAGTGTATGATGTGAGTGTAAGTGAAACTCTTCAACCCCACACCTTGGCCCCCCCACCCCTCTGATGGCCGCCCTCTCCACCCAATGGCCAGGTCTCCCCTTGGCAGTGACCACAAACATGCTCTGGGTCTGAGAGGGAAGGTGGGGCCTGGCAGGTCTGAGCTCCCCCCCTTTTCCTTCCCCTGCCCTGGAGCTGGTGAACTGGAGGCCAGGGACCCCGCCAGCCTGGGGAGGGGGCGTCCCCACAGCAGCTGAGTGTGCCGGGGGCATGGGATGAGGAAGCCCACCCTGGGCTAGGGCTCAGGCATGATTCAGGAGCCCCCAGAGACCGCCGGTCCAGGAGATGAGCAGAGGTGGCTGGGAAGGCAGGCCCTGGCCTGAGTTGGCCCAGAGCCACAGGGACATTCTGACCTCTTTCGCCACTTCTCAGCTCCAAGAGGGACTGGGAGAGCAGCTGTTATAACTCCAAGGGAGGGGTTCCCTCGGGGCACGCCATGGACTCCCTTGGGGAGGGACAGTGGAGGCCAGAGAGCCCCCTCCGCCTGCTTCATGCCTGCCCACCAGAGGCTGTTCTGCGGCCAGCTCCCCAGACCATGCCCACGCCAGACATTTCCTTGGACGGAGCTGTGGCAAAGGAGACGCCCTTCTCTCCTGGCCCATCAGGAAACCCCAATAAGACACCCAGAGAAAGTCCAGGCTCGAGGCTGGGTGGGACCGGATGGAAGGATATGGTTGGGACCAAGATGGGCTGGAGAGGTAGTGAGCTCTCAGATGTTCAGCCCTCACGTCAGGAGGATTCTCATTCCTTGGACTGAAAGACGGATGGACAGACAGACCCCGCACCCCCTTTAGCCTTGCTTTCTAGGCTCCCCAAGGGCTTTCTGCCTCAGTTACCTTGTGGAAGCCGCAAGGAGGTGTGGCCACAGGCTCCAGGTCCTGGGGAAGGGGAGGCCTGGGCCCTGCCCCCACACCCATACAGAAGCATATATTTACAGGGACACCCCAATACAGACACGTACAAGTACACACCAAGCATGCACACATGCCCATAAATACACACACACACACACGCACAAACATGTACCGTCCCACAGGCAGGCTCTGCATCCTGGCATCACTGGGTGAACATCTACGGGGCCTCGGGAGGGGGGGTGTTATCACCCCTCCTACAACTACAGGCTCTAACTGCCCCCCAACCCTGGGCTGGCAGTGAGTGAGGGCAGGAGCAGGTGCTTCTAGGAGTTCTGAATGTGAGAGTAGGATCCTAGGACTGCGTTAGTCATTCCTATGCTCTCTCCCCATCCCCCTCCCTCTGTGCCAGAGATGCTCTTGTCTCCTGTCTCCATTCTCTCCTCCTTCCTTTACTAAGAGAACTCTCAGGCTGAGGCTGGGCATGCGGCTGAAGACTACCTTTCCCAGCTTCCCTTGCAGCTACTTGTGGCCATGTGACTAAGACCTGGCCTGTGAGATGTGATCAGAAGTGAACATGCCTGTTCGGGCTCATGCCCTTATAAGGAAAGGGCATGTACTTCTCTTGCCGTTCTCTGTTTCCCCTGGGCTGGGATGCACATGTGATGGTGGGAGCTGAAGCAACCACTCTATCCAGAATTGGAAGGTGCATATGAAGGAAAGCAGAGCTGCCTTACCAGATCTGGACCATCTCTCTCTAGGCAGTTAAGCTAGAAACAAGCTTGTCTTGCTTAAACCACTGTATTTTGGGGCTTCTTAATTAGAGCAGCTTAGAATCTAACCAATACATCCCCTGCCCTCATGAGGCAAAGAGGAATGAGATGACATACAGCTGGCTTTCAAGTCCCTCCTGGGTCCAGGGCAGCCCCGTGGGCCCTTCCTGGCTCTAGCCAGCCCCAGGAAGGGGCGCAAGGGTGACTCTACCAGAGACGGTGGGGAGCTGGGGATGGGGTAATGGGGAACCGCCTCCTCCCCCACGCCCCCTCCCAGGCCCGACCTATGAGGCTGGTAGATGGTCTAGTCTCTGGCTCCCATCCCACCCTGAGAACTGGACTCTTGGCCTTGCAAGGACTGAGTGGGCAGCCCACAAGACAGCAATATAAAAGAAAGAAGGAATGTCAAGGCCAGGTTTGGAACCAAAAGGAAGACTCCTTCGACTTCCGCAGACCCCTGCCTACCCCAAAGGTGCTATCCAGCACAGGGGTGGCCTATGGGGCAGAGTTCTCAGCTCCCTCTGGCTCAGCTCTTCTGAGGACACTGCAGTTCTTCCCAGCTGGCTGCTGTTTTTCATCCCCTCCCATCTTGGTGTCCCCTTTTCCTCCTGGACCCCAAAGCATCTATTTACAGAGCCCCAGGACCTCCTGACACGTCCACTTTTCCGCTGCCGGTCCAAAGCCCCAGGAGGCCAAATGGTAGGTTTCTTCCTGGCAGGGGCCGCAGCTCCCACCTGGTGGCCCTGGGGAGCTCCTGCAGGTTCCCTTCCCCACCCTGCCCGCCCTCCCTTGCCACCCAGTAACCATCATGCACTCTCGGCTGGCACTCCCCCTGCCACAGGGCTCTTGGTGGTCGGAAGGGCTGGACTCCCCTCTCCTGATGAGGAAGGATGTTTTGTGAGCTCACAGGCCTGACCCTTGATTCACGAGGGCCTGAGTAGGGACGACTCCTCCACCCCTCCACTCCTGGTCTTCTCAAGAACCAGCCAGAGGGCAGAGGGAGGCAGGAAAATACCAGGAGGGGCAGCCGCCGCCCCCCACCCTGCCATTGGCCCTCTACGATCATGCAGCCTTAGCCTTCAACCACATCCAATTTGCCCCTGGCGGGTGGCCTTCCCTCGGGACCCCTGATCCGCCGCCCACCTGCCGCCGTGCTCTTGGGCTCCTGGTAGGGGTTGTCCAGCAGGTAGCGGAACTGGGCGTAGTTGTTGAGCAGGTACTTAGGGGCGTACATGTGTTCGCTGGGGTCGGCCGGCGGGTACTCCTGCTGCGTGCCGTCAAACCAGCCCCCGGTGCGGATCAAGCTCCGGATGTAATTGAGGTCCCGCTTGTCCTCGTAGTCGCCCCAGCGGGGGAAGTCGCCGTTCTGGGCGGACACGAGCTTGAAGTAGATGCCCTCGGGCGTGAAGCACCAGGAGCAGTGCCAGCCGGCGAAGTGCAGCGGGCTGCCGAGCGACCACTGCACCAGGATGTGGCCCGTGCGGTTCTCGTAGTGCCGGAAGTTGGGCATGGTGTAGTACTGGCGGCGGCGCAGGCGGATGCCGTCCAGCCCGTACACCGTCTGCAGCATGTCCACCGTGCAGCCCGACACCACCTCCAGGGTGCCCGGCTGCTTCCAGAAGAAGCCGTACAGCGACTTGCGCATGTGGAAGGCGAACGGCTCGGTCCAGCCGTCGTAGAGCTTGAGGAAGAGCACGCCGTCGCGCGCGGGGATCTCGTCGGCGTCGTCGATGATGAAGACGTCGTCGGGCCGCAGGTTGCGCAGACGCGACACGCCGTCCTGCGTCAGGAAGGTGCGCAGGTAGTCGTCGGCGATCCAGCCGTCCTGCCGCCCGCCCAGCGGGAAGTGGTCCAGGAAGACGTAGAGCACCTTGTGCCGGATGTACTCGAAGGTGCCGTTCGTGAGCATCTCGCGGAACTTGAGCGGCCGCGGCTCCCCGTAGGCCGTGAAGTTGGACTCGCACACCACGAAGGCGTCCACCACGTCGCCCAGCTCGTGGAAGCGCACGTCCAGCAGGTCGAACTCGTGGTTGATGTTGATGGCGTTGATGACCCGCCGCGGCACCTCGCGGGGCACCAGGCGCTCCTTGGTGGGCAGGTTGGAGTACTGCACCACGGTGGGCACGCCGCAGCTGGGCCCGTGCCAGCCCGGGAGGCACACGCACTCCACCCACTTGCGCCGTGGGCCGCGGGCCCCCGGGCGCTCGCGGGCGCTCAGCAGGTGCCGGGCCGGGCCCCGGGCCGAGGAGCCGTCGGCCCCCTCGGCCTTCTCCTCGGGCCGCCCCGAGAGGGGCTTCTCCAGCATCTTGGTGCCTGGTTTGAAGCAGACGCCTCCCGCCTTGGTGCGGACGAAATACTCGGTGGTGTCCTCGGGCAGCACGAAGTCCATCCGGTGGAGCTCTTCAGTGGCCTTGCTTGGTGACAGCGGCTGGAGCAGGGGCGAGTGGGAATAGAGCGGCGTTCGCAGCAGGTCGGGGCTGCCCGGCTCCGGGCTGGCCTGGGGCGTGACGGGGGCATTGTTCCAGAAGAAGCTGGACACGAGGTTCGGGCTGAGGGAGGCCAGTTCTCGAGGGAAGGTGACATAGGACAGGGTCTTAAAGAAGTGCAGGAAGGAGATGAGGCACAGGCCGGCCATACAGAACATGAGAAAGAGCTTGTAGCGTCTCATCTTCATCCTGCAGTAAAGAGGGATAGAGCGGACGGGTCAGGGGTCTGCAGACCTGGGTGAGGACAGCCTGAGGCCCCTCTCCTAAGGGAGGGACCCCAGGGAGGCCTTTGCAGCCACCGCGTCTGTGAACGTCCTGGCCAGTGCCTGGCGCCCCTACAGGAAGTCACCTCCTGGCCGCCACGAGTCCAGCCTGTGAGTCCCAACTCGCTGTACCAAGTACCCCTGGAAGGCGAGGCAACAAGGAAATTCCCCTCCTGGCTCAGGACCTCCTCCCTTCCCCTCAGAGAGTACCAGGTCACCACACCCACCACACCCACCCCCGCTGCAGCCTGATCCTCCACCTGGCCTGCTTCCCCTGACCAGACCGGCTTCGGCTTCACCGCTAGGCTTTGCTCTAGGAACAATGCAGCCTGGGAAAAGCTCAACTCTGCAGTGCAGAACCTGCCCCAAGGGAGGGGCAGAGGGGGCTGCAGGCTGCCAACGTGGGTCCGTCCCCTCCCTGCCCTGCCCAGGGTGCTTTCCTCTCTTCATTTCTTTCTTTCTTTCTTTTGTGGATATGTTGACAAAATTTTTTTTTTTTTTAAGATTTTATTTATTTATTTGAGAGAGAGTGAGAGCGCATGAGCAGGGGGAGGGGCAGAGGGAGAAGCAGACTCCCAGCTGAGCAGGGAGCGCAATGCGGGGCTCTACCCCAGGACCCCAGGATCAAGACACGAGCCAAAGGCAGATGCCTAACTGACTGAGCCACCCAGATGCGCTTGACATATCTTTTTAATTCCTTTTCACTGAAAAAATTCACAGGTCTCAAGGAAACACATTTAATTCTAACATATTTAAAAGAATAAGTAAAAGTTCCCCTTCATTACCCCTTTGCTAGACCAATCTCCAGGCATAAACAGTTTGATCTGTTTGAGGTGTGTTGCTGGTTTTATATGCAGTATTTGTTTTTGATTTCCTATTTTTCATAAATATTATCATATTGGATATTAAGTACAATCAAGTTGTTTTCCTCAATCAATGATAAAGAGATTTTCGTATCAGTAGTAATAAATCTACCATTTCCTTTTAAATCCCACACAATATTCCATGGTTATTTTGAATGAATCACTCTATTCATGAGTGACTCATGAGTATAACCATTCTTTCTATTCACTTACACAGTTCGATTTATCAATTAGCTTATGGCTGTGGAATGGAGAGCCTTGTATATTGTTTTTTACAATTTAAGTAAACTTTCTATTGTAAAATATTTGTAGCGTATCGGAAAAGTTGCAAAGATAGTACAGAGGGTTCCCTTACACTCCTCCTTCGGTCTCCCCCATGGTTAATGTCTTACACCACCATGATACATTTGTCATAACTCGAAAATTGAAATGGCCACATAACTATTAACTGAAGTCTATACTTCATTCAGATGTGCTATTTATCTCATGAATGAACCTGCGGAGCAAGAACACACTTCTGACCATAATCCTCCAGCTTGTTTTGTCCTAGAGCCCAGGGAGGTGGGCAGGCAGGCTGGGAGGCTACACTCACTGGGCCAAGTAGGACCAATGATGGTTGGATGATCTATCGAGTCTCGGGAGGGGCTAGGACAGAAACTGGCCTTTGGCATCTGGTGTTTGCATTTTCCCTTCCATAGATCCCCATGAGTGAGGCACTGTCCCTCCACGTAGAACATTCTTTCCCTTCAAATGTTCCTTTCTGTGGCTTCTCCTTACTTCTCTGGGTCATTTGGGTGCCTTGCTGCCATACACTCCCCTCCACTTCCTAACTCTGAGGACAGCAGGGGAGAGTGGAAAGATGCACACTTGGCTTCAAACTTCTGTGATCTTAAGCAAGGCTCCTCACTATTCTAAACCTCAGTTTCTACACCTGTGAAATGGGTACAGCGTTCCCGGTGGGCAGCAGGTGCTCAATAAACTTCTGTCCTTTCAAGGCTGGAAGATTCCAACATACTTTTCTCTAAGCTATGTGGTCATAAGGCACAGAATCATGAAATGTTTGATCTAGAATTTTAAGAACCACCTCCTCCAACCTTCTAATTTTACAGAGGAGGAAACCAGGACCCAGGGGGCTTCAGGGACCCGCCTGATGTTACAAAGCTGGGGCAGGAATCTGGGTGGCTTGCCTCCTGTTCCACCCCCTTCCCAGCCTCACGTTGGTGAGGAGTCCTGAGCAGGGTGGTGAGGAACAGTGGAGTGGCTGCCAAGTCCCCTGGCCGGGTCCAAGGGGACGCACCTCCTCCAGTTTGAATGCCCAGCCCTCCTGGAGCCTGCCCGAGGGTGGCTGGCACAGCTGACTGCCAGCAGTCGGGTAGGACAATTGGGGCGGGGGACCTGGCCTCTGCTAAATGTCAGCTGTCCCAGGGCGGGGGCGGTTTGCTGCTGGTCTCCACTGGCTTTTGGGAAGGTGGGAGGGAGGGGCTGCTCCTTGGCAACATTTGGAAGTAGGTCTTCTGGGCTCCTCTCTCTCTAATGGATCCCAGCCCTACTCTGGCAAAGTGAGACCGGGCAGACCAGGCCAGCAGGGTGAGTGGCGGGGCAGAGGGGTGAGGCCCGATAAAGACGGGTAGATAGGAGTTCCTGCTGTGGCAGAGACCAGGCATCAGGCAACACTGCAGATGGAGGTCAGCACAGCAGAAGCCTCCAGACTGACCCACCAGAGGGCCCTGAGGACCTAGTAAGGCAGCCCTGATCCTTCTGGCAGGCTCTTCTTTCCCACTTGGAACCAGCCTCTATGGAGCACACCCCAACCCTGGCCCTTGTTGGACTGAACTAGCCCATGAGCTGTGGAGGGCGGGGCCAGGCTGCCGCTCCCGCTCATTCCGCCAGCAGCAGTGGCCCTGCTGGGCGCGAAGGGCCCCTACAGCCTCGCCAGGGTCACCCTGACCCAGCTGCCCCTCGGCTCCCCGGCCAGGCTGGCTTTCAGGACCTGGTCACACCTGGCCAGATGTGCCCTTCGGAGGACAGACTCACCAGTGCTTGGGATCCCCCTTTCACTGGGGCTTTCAGAGTGAGGCCCCTTGATGAGGCTCCAGCCTGGCTTGCTGCAGAGAATCAAGGAAGTGTGTGTGGCTAATTTCATTACTTGGGCTGCTTAGAAAATGCCGAAGCACACGGTGGTCGGCCTGGAGCAAGTCAGTGCCTCACAGACCAGATTTGCTGGGACACCTTCACTTTCAGCTTCACTCTTACTCCTCCTTCACTCTTACTCCCCGATCCCTTTTTATCTTATCTTCATGTATTTCTTTAATAAATGCTTGAAATATTTTTTTTCCCCACTGAGTGGCATCTAAATAGGAAACTGAATAAATAAAGCATGGGCTCCTGAGGTCTCATGCAAATCTCATGCACCCTGGGAGGTTACTGTAACCACCCATTTTACAGATGGGGAAACAGAGACTCAGAAAGATGACAAGGCTTTTCCCAAAGGCCATTAGGACAGTTCTGTTCCCGTGCCAGCACCTTCCTCCCTCCTTACAGCTGAGATGAGCCCTCCAGGTGGCCCAGCTGTGGGCTAAATCCGCGGAAGCAAATGAGGCCCCAGCTGGCAGAATTTCTACCTCCGTTATAAAGCTTCATCGAGAACCCATCAGGTATCACAGCAAAGCTGACGGTCTTTGACGCTCACAAACCAGTAACTGTCCCGAGCACATTCCACACTAGACCTCATTGAATCTTCTCAACACGAAGCAGGTACCATTGTCATCCCCATCTTACAGATGAGGACACCGAGGCCAGAAAATGACATAACTTACCCAGTGTCACACAATTAGTAAGGGTCACACTCTGTGGGGTCCAGTGGTAAATCTGTCCTGAGCCCCTTCCATCTGCCACATTCAACCCAAGTTGAAGAGTCTACTGGTGACCAGTGAAGACAAGCCAGGGGATGGAACAGCCACCATCACATTTGACCCACACAATACCCCACAGGGTGCCCACCTGACCCATATCACCCACTCACGAAGCAACTACTTATCAAGAGCCCGCTGCGTGCCAGGCACTGTGCTAGGCCCTGGGAGCCCAGGAGACAAGGCAAACGAGGACCCCACCTCCGTGCAGCGTACCCGGGGGTGAACAGGACAAGGGACTGCAATAAATTAGAAATAAATGAGTCAAGTAATACTGCGCATTAGAAAGAGTCGTGCTCCAGAGAAAAAGCTGGGTAAAGGCTAGGAGGTAGAGTGGGCTCGGTGACAAACAGGGTGCTCAGTGCAGGCCTAACTGGGAAGACGGAGACTTGACAAAGACGAGGGGGCAGGGGAAGAAGGTTCTGGGAAGAAGGAACAGCCGGTGCTCAGGAGGGAGGCGGACAGGATGGGCCCAGATCACACGGCGCCTGGGGTCACAGCAGGAAATGTGGCTTTCACAGGAGGATTCTGGGCAGAGGAGGAACATGACCTGACTTTGGTCTGCACAGACTCACTCGGGCTGCTCTGTTGAGAGGACACGGTTGGCTGCAGGGTGGAGCAGGGAGTGTGGCGAGGAGGCCCCAGCACCATCCAGGTGTGACGGGGGTGGCTTGAACCACGGTGAGAGCCGTGCAGAAAGCGCTTAGGTTCTGTTGGACTTGCTGAAGACGTGGATGTGAAGTGTGAGCAAGGAGTCTGGACCGAGAAGGACGGAGAAGCCTTTGACTGGGGTGGGGGCCACCCCTCAACAGCCTTCACGGAGATGGGTGAACAGCAGAGCTGGGCTTTGAGTCAGGCTGTCTCTGCAGGTCCTCGCTCTCACCCTCAAGCAGCATCCCTCCCAGCAGATGCAAACACTGAGGCTGAGTGAGGGGCGTGGCCAGTCGCTTCGCTGGCTAATGGCAGAGCCTGGCTGTTGACTTTGGTCTCTGGATCCAAATCTCATGTCCTTTCCACAGTATGCTTGGTCTAGAAGCTTCACAGGGTAGATGGGGGTGGGGTGAGCAATGCTTTGGATCTGACGTCCCCCTGTGGGCTCTGGGAGGAGGAGCTGGGTTGGGGAGCATTGTCCAGCTCACCATTCTCCACTCCCTACTCCTGCTGGCTGGCATGCATTAGCTTGAGCCCCTCTGGGAACTCAGGACCCCAGGTGGGGTGCAGTGGCCAGGACCTGCCTGGAGAAGCAAGTTAGCTGAGGAAGGACTTGGGGTCTCTAATGGGCTGGCCCGCTGCCCTCCAAGGCCTAGGCAGGCACTTCCCTAAGGACAAAACCCCTGTCTGGGTCCCTCCTGCTGCTGAGGATGACCTTAGGCAGCTCAGAGGCCATACTTAGGCCCTTACTCATTTCAGTAAAATTCACTGGATATTTCTCCAGTGCTTGCTTTGTGTCAGGGCCGGCCTCTCTTGAAACCAAGTGGCTTCTGCCCCGGGTTAGGACCTGGAAGAACCATACTGAGTTCTGCCAACCCTCCTCCTGACTCCCTGCATCAGCCTCTGGGTTTATATAGCCCCTGTCAACCTGAGTCTCAAGAATGCTTGGCCTCTCTGAGCTTCAACTCCCCCATCTATAAAATGGATATAATCATTCCTGTCCTGCCTATTTTATTTTTTTTATTTTTATTTTTTAAAGATTTTATTTATTTACTTGAGACAGAATGAGAGAGAGAGAGAGAGAGCACATGAGGGGGGGAGGGTCAGAGGGAGAAGCAGGCTCCCTGCCGAGCAGGGAGCCCAATGCGGGACTTGATCCAGGGACTCCAGGATCATGACCTGAGCCGAAGGCAGTCGCTTAACCAACTGAGCCACCCAGGCGCCCCTGTCCTGCCTATTTTAAATGAGACACCAAATCAGAGAGACCAGTCCATAGCCCTGCCCTGTTGCCAATGCTCACCATGCGGAGCTCACCTTCCCTGACCTCTGTCTCCCCAGCTGGGCTACCAGCAACCTGGGGCAGGGAGCTGTACACAGAAGGTGCTCAATAAAAGCACCCTGCATTGCCCTGGGCCTCCTCAATGTGCTCACCATCACTTCCATACACACAGACTCTGGAACAAGACTCCAAATCCTGGCTCTACCATCTCCTGTGTAGCCTTGGGCAAGTTCACAACTTTCCTCCTTTTTTTCATCTATAAAATGAGGGTTCAATAATCCATATAAAGTGCCTGGCGCATAGTGAGTACGAAATACACTATAACTCTTCTTACTCCTGTTGCTATATCCCAGCCTGGCAGAGAGAACCTTTGGGTGGGGGCACGGCAGGAGTAAAGGCTTGGAAGTGAGCCCCTGGCAAAGCCTGGGCCTTGGTGGGTGCTGTCCCGTCTCAGAGGAGCAAGGAGCAGAGCAGGGGCTCAGCAAGTGAAGCCTAGGCAGAAACTGAGCCGGACGGTGGAGGGGCTGGGGAAGGGCGCCCTGCTTCCTGGGGAGCCGGGGAAAGGAGGAATTTCAGGCTCTCTAAGAGCCTCCCCAGCACCCCCACCCAATATACACACACCCAGGGGCCTGGGTCTCCTGCATGAAGGTGGGGGAGGGGTGCTGGGTGCTTCCTGGTAGCAGATAATCAGGGATGGGGGAGGCTAAGGCTGACCCTGACCCAGGATGGTGGCAGGATCAGCCCACCCTGGGCCTCCTCTTCTTGTGCTGACTTGTGGCTGTGGCCATGCCCCAGAAGGTGCCCCTGGGCAGGTTTTCTTCCTTCCCTCCTCTTCCCACTCTTTCCTTCTCCTCCTTGTGCCCTCTTTCTCTGGGCTCTACTTAGAAGGTTGACTGGGTAAGGGAGGAAAGCAGATGAGCCCAAGCCCCACAACCCACCCATAATCTCAGGGTCAGGGCTCAAGCTGTCTGGGGGGTGGCTCTTGGGCAGAGAGGACAGGTGCTCCCTGGAGACCACAGGCTATGACTGTGGGCCTGGCCAGGCTGACAGTAGCCTCATGGATGCAGACATACCCTGACAGCTGTCATCGGAATGACGGGAGTCTCCTGTGGAGCTCTCCATGGTCCTGAGCTCGCCTGCGCTGACCACGGTCCTAGCTTAGCCCTGGGAATGGCCTCCACCAGCCTCTCACTGGCCCCTGCCAGCCTCCTCTGTGGTTCAGTGGCTCATGTCTTAATGGCCACTTCCCCTGCCCACCATTCTCTGGCCCCCTTCCCTGCCTGCCTCATGACACCTGATCCCTGGTGTCCTCAGTTCTGGAGCAGCCACGGGGCACTCAACTCCTACACTGGGTGAAGGGATCAGCTGTGTTCTGAGTCCAGCAGCAAAGAGGTTTGACACCTAGTAGGTGCTCAGGACGCTCTGGAAATGCCATGAGGGGAAATCTTGGGAGGTTGCACAGCTAACCTCATCTCCACTCTTGGGCAGGAAATGGCCCATCTACAAACCCCACCTGGGAGCACCTCTGAATGCACCCCACATTCGAGCCCCGCATCGGGCTCCCTGCTCCGTGGGAAGCCTGCTTCTCCCTCTCCCACTCCCCCCGCTTGTGTTCCCTCTTCGCTGTGTCTCTCTCTGTCAAACAAATAGATTAATCTTAAAAAAAAAAAAAAAAAAAGAAAGGGCATCTTGATTTTGAGCTGCAGTCCGCCTCCCTGTGCTCACCTCCACCCCATTCCAGTCTTACCCTATGTGACCCAAGGGCTCTGCCCATCTCCATGAGGGAGGCAGGAGGTGTATCTTGGCAGCAAACTCTGCCTAAGACACAGGGTAGGCACAGTGGTTGTGACGTCAGATCTGAACACTGCCCCTGACCTTGGCAAGTTATCCTACCTTTCCCAGCCTCAGTTCCCCTTCTCTGTAAAATGGAGGTATAACAAATGAATTAATCCATGCAAAGGACTAGTAACTGTGTCTATGCATCAAGTAGGTGCTCAGTGAACACTGGCCTTCATTGTCACTGGAAATCAGGAAGATTTGGCTTGAACCCCAGTGCTGTAATTTACTGTGTGCCTTCAGGCAAGTTACTTAGCCTCTCTGAGCCTCAGTCTTAGCCGTAGAAGGAAGATATCCTCTCCCTTGCAGTCCTGTCGGGAGATCTGGATGAGCCGTGGTATCAAAGCATCCTGCATGGAGCCCAGCACTTGGTAGATGCTCTAAAAATGCCTGTTTCTTTCCTTCCATTTGCCTTTCCTGCCAGGCAACCAAATGCAGATGACATGACTAAACACGCCAGGCTTGCTCCTGGCCGGCTTTGTTAAAGGACTGAGCCAGTTGGAAGGCTGCTTACTACTGACTGGCACCCAACACCCTACTGGGCAATCTCAGTGACTCATCTGGCTTTCAGAGCCCAGGAAACCTGGAGCCCCACAGAGGTTCCAGACTCCTCTCCCGGGGTCTGAAGGGCCCCGGAGTAAGAATATTGTCCAAACCCTCACCCCAGGCCGGTGCTCCTGCCAAGTGCCCATCTGGCCTCTGCTTGTCCAATTCTTAGCGCCACCCATTCCAAGCACGTTGGGCTGGTAGAAATTCTTCCTCCTATTGACCTAAATCAGCCTCCCTGGAGCTTCTGCAACTGTTTCCGGGTCCTTCCTTGGGGTTAGGCAGAGCAAGGCAGCGCCTGAGGAATCAGAAGACTCCGAGGCAAAAAAAGGGTCCTTCTAATGTGAGGTTCCACGATCCTACACGGAGAGACGGGCAGAGGAGGCAGCTACGGAGTCCGACAAATTCCAGAATTCTGGCAAGATGCGAGAAACAACTGACGCTCTGTTTATTTCTTTAGCTTTCATCATTTTATTCATTCCTTCGGCTCCTATCCATCAGGCAGAGCTCCATAAGGGTCAAGCCTACACGCGGGGGTCACCCCACAGCCAGCGCATCATCCAGGCTACTGGTGGACATTTCCCAAGACCCTGCAGTGTGCCAGGCGCTGCCCTTGCAACAGCTGGAGAAATTAGGGGCCCTTCCTGGGGCCCACCCTGGAGGAAGGTATGTGAGTCTCCATTTTGTAAATGAGGAAATGGACGCTTCAAGGTTAAGCTACTCGCTCAGCCACACAGGGCTTGTGGGAATGCAGCAGATGGGAACCAAGATTCCCCAAGCATGCTGCACCTGCCGACAGGTAGACCTGGGGCCCAGCGGGGCTGCATATTTGGGGGTTCTGTCTGAGGCTAAACACGAACAGCTTAGCTGAGGGAGGGTCTGATGTACCCTGACCCCCAGTCCCCAGGACTTCTACTCCCCGGCACTCCCCAGAGAGAAGTCGGCTCAAAGGGCCAGCCCTGGCCAAGGACCCCAGCTGCCCAGGAACTGGAAAGTCCTGGCAAACCCTGTTCACCATGGGGCGGGTGGGAGAACTGCTGCTGCTCCCATCCACAGATAAGAAAAAAGGCCCAAAAGAGAGGCACAGCTACACTGGGAGCCATTCCTAGACCAGCCAGGTGGGGTGCCCAGGCCACTCCCCTGGGCACAAGAATCTGGGCCCTACTCTTTCTTGCTGGCTTAGCTCCAGGGCAGGGGGCTGGCTGAAGCTTCAGCCCAATGCTCATGCTCAGGAGCCCTTTCCATGGTGAACCCCACCCGTCCCCCTCCCCCACAACCAGCCCATGTGCCCTGGCCCTCTCTCCTTGCTCCAAACCCCTTCCCACTCCGCCTGATTCCAGCCCCCTGCCAGACGCCTGAGAACTTTCCCACAGAGTGGTTGTTAGCATGTGCCTGAGAAAGTGGTTCCCAACGCTGGGACCTGCCCTCAGCTCCCCGGGGCCTTCTCCTCTTTCCCCACTGGTCATTGGCCCACCGAGGACATCAGTGTCTGGTCCCCAGAGGCCCATGGGTAGTGAAGACAAAGAACATTTCCACCAGCTCAGAATGTTCTATTGGGCAGTGCTGGAGGCTAAAGAGATTAGTCATGCTCAGGCGTCAGCCAACGGCTCAGAAGCCTGCAGTGGCTCCCACTGTCCCGCACTCAGGCTCATGGCTGTTGTGACCCCTGCCTCCTGACATCTGGCCCTACTTTGCCTTATTCATGTTAAGGTCATGGCCGCCACTCATCACACGCTTAGATGTGCACCAGCTGTCGGCATATGTTTTACATACACTTGACCCTCCCAGCCATCCTTGGAGGTAGGACTTATTATCCCCACTTTACAGATGAGGAAACCGAAGCTCAGAGGGCAAAGCAACTTGCAGAGCATTCCTCTGCTCACCTGTGCACACCCACGCGGCCTCCACTTACGGGGAGGGGGGGGAAGTGCCATTGGCCTGAGCCCCAGACCCCTGAAGGCTCTGAGCGGAGCAACCCCTGTGCCCGAGGGTGACCAGTAGCGGCTTCCAGAGCGACCCAGCAGCACTCTCCGTGACAGTGGAAACAGCCAGGCTACGCTGTCCAACACACCAGCCGCTAGCCCCACGTGGCTACCGAGCACTTGAAATTGACTGGGAGACGGAGGAACTAATTTATAATTTAACTTAATTTGAATTTTAGTCTAGTAGCCACATGTGCTAGCTGCTATGGAATTGGAGCGCGCAGGTTTAAATGGGACTGGGGAGGACGGGGCAGGGGGCTGGGCTGACCGCACCAGCCCTGGGGGAATGGTGGGGCTGGGCTTGGGAGGAGGCAGCAGGAGCAGAGGGGAGGGTACAGGGGGCGAGGAGGCAGCCTGGGGCATCCAGCCTGGGACCTAGGGCCAGGACGGGGAGTGGCGGTGAGCGGTGAGCAGCTGGGGTGACAGAGGGAGGGAGCAGGAGGAGGGTCCCAGCCTCAGGGGAAGACGTGGGCTGGAGGTGGGACCTGGGAAAGTTTGGGAAGGAGGAAGGGGAGGAGCAGAGCCACAGAGGAGCTGAGCCCAAGCCCGGGGAGGGGGGGCACCTAAGGGTGCAGGGGGCTGGGCCTCATTGTGCAGAGGCAGCAAGGTGGGGCCACGGTGTTCAGGTCACAGGGCTGTGGTGAGGATTTCATGTATTTAAAGTGTTTGGAACACTGCCTGAGAGAGCGACCACCCGGTAGGGATGAAACAATATCTGGTGAGGGGCGGGTGAATGTTTGCCACAGGAGGGAGACTGCGGCATCTGAGGAGGAAGCAGGGACTCCTGGTGGGTGGCTTTGGGGAGGGGAAGAGGGGGCTCAATGCAGACACAGACCAACATCCCACAGAAAGGGCTCTGTGGGCACTGAGAACAGGTGTCCCCAAACCAGGTTCTGGGGAATCCCCAGGGTGCTCCTGGGACCAGATGACGACGGGGAGAGGTAACGAAGCCGGGGACAGCCCCCCAGAAACAATCACGAAGATGCTCTCTCAGCTTTTCAATTTCATACATTAGAGTTTCTCCTAAGATTTCGTTCGCAGAAAAACTTCTATACTAAAAAAAGGTCTAAAACCCCCAGCCGGGCAGAGGTGGACGTCCATCTCAGAAGGGCCGCAAGGGCTCTTGATGGCCACACTCACAGCCGGGGCCTCGGGGAACAGCCATGCCAGGAGCTGGCCGTGCCTCTTGCCTGCATCCCCTCCGTGGTCCAGAGAGGGGATGTGGACGCCTCCCAGCAGGGGTGCCGGGGCTGCTGGGGCAGAGGTGGGAGGAGAGGGTGGCAGCCACCCAAGCGTGACTGGCGGCCACCGAGCCGGAGATCATGTCTCTCCCAACCCCTGCTTCTGCCCTGTCACAGTAAATCTCAGCAGCGACTGGCCTTGTCCCGGCCCTGTTCATTCCATTCCCACACTGTGATTCTCCAAGTCAGGCTGACCCTGTGTTCCCGGAGCCCAGCATGGGGCCCGGCCCAGACATTCAGTGAATGTCTGGGACAAGCCAAAGGGATGAGCACTAAGGTGGAATTTCAGGCACAGGGATCTGGCTGTGTCCCCGTCAGCAGGGCCACATATAATCATGGATTTGCTGGATGAAGGATCAAGAGACATAGCTGCCCTGCTCGGGGCTGGGCCCTGGGGGGAGGGAAGGCACCCAGGGGCTGGGGGGGCGGGGGGGGGGGGGGGGGGGGGGGGGGGGGGGTGGTGGTGTGTGAGGCTCACAGGTCGCTGGTGCCTCTGCCCTGCCTGAGGTGGGTGGAGAGAGCAAGATCAGTCCTGGTTTGGAGCTGGGGGTGCAGCAAGGAACAAGATGCATAAATGAGGTCCTCCCCTAGAGCCCAGTCCGGGGAAGGGACCGAGGACAAATGAGAAAACGGGCCAACAGAGGATGCCAGGGGTCAGGGTGGGCCTCCCGAAGAGAGGACATTTCAGCTGAGACCCGAGAAGGAGCCACCTCACAGAGGAGGAAACCCCCAGTGTGGTGACAGCAAAGTGGGAGGGGGGGGCGGGGGGGGGGGCGTCTGAGTCTGTGAAGGGCCTGTGGAGCCTAGCGGGGCTGGCGAGGACACCCCACACTTCAGGGGCTGCTTGGGCAGAAGCCTGGGCCCCCCATCTCAGTGGCCACCCTCCCGAGTCAGTAATCCGGATGCAGCTAAACCCTCTAACTGGGCAGGGCTGGACCGGTCTGGGGAGCAAGTGGGTCTGGAACATTCCTCCCAGAAGGCGGCGCCTCCATCATCTTCACCTTCCGGCACTTCCTGAACAGCCTGGCTGCCAGATGCTGTATGCCTTACTCCATTTATCCTCACAGCCATCAGGGGGTGAAGAGACGGGCTGAGGGGGGGCTGAGGTGTAAGAGAGGAGTCCCCCAGAGACCCCGCATGCATCCCCCGACCCAGCAGTATGGATGCTGGAAGCTCTGCCCCCCAGCCTTCTTCTCTGCCGGGGTCTGGTTTGTCTTCACCCTCTTAAGAAGGAGTCCGGAGAGGGTAATTCCCACCACAAGGAATGAATGCCTTTCTCATGGTGGACTTGGGCATGGAGCCATGCAGTACAGTACAGTACAGCTGTTTGGGGGGGTCTCTTCTGGGCCCCCAGTTTCTCATCCGTGGCCAGCCACACAGAGTCCAGCCTCTACTTCCACTCCCAGAGAGCCCTTCACCCCCAACTGTGCCCCCACCCCGCCCCGGGGCTGTTGAGTATGGAGCCCACTTACAAATGAACCGTGCAGGGTCTCTGAGGGGCAGTCAGGATTCCGGCTCCTCTCACGGCCCTGCAAGCCCCCACTTTGTGTGAGACACTGGGTCCCACCAGCAGAGACTACTTCCCAGCTTAGCTCTAGCCTCCCCTGGGGAGCTGCCCTCCCCCCCCAGCCCACTCAGAAGCCCCCTCTCAGCCTGGAGAGAAACTTCCTGGCGGCCAGTCGGCCTGAGGGGGAGCTGAGGGACCTGCCTGGGACTCACATCTACTCACCACTTCTAGGGGTCCTCATTCAGGGGGCAAGTTCTCGGCTGCTGCCTTCAGCCTTGCCCAGGGCAAGGGCTTTCCCCCACCTCCACCCTGGCCCCCAGCAGGAGCCGGAGGGCTTGCCATTTGCAGGTCACATACCTCCCTGGTTCCAGCAGGTGACCAATCACAAGAGCCCTGTGCTCAGGAGAGCTGCACGGCCAAAATCCCCTATGAGGCGTCAGTGTGGTGAAGGCGTGAGTGCCTGATTGTCTGCATCTGTCAGGTGGGACAGACCCCACCCGGGAGGGCTGCTGAAGGCCCAAGTGAGCAGGACTAAAGGACTTCCTAAGGGCACGGGGCCCCCTGTCATCTCTGCGGGGGTGCGGGCTGGGAGGGGGGCAGGGCTAGGTCTGAGGTGCCAGGAGGGAGAAGGAAGGAGAAAGAGGAGGGCAGGGTCCAGCCAGAGTGGGGCCGAGGAAGCAGGAGGGGCCGCAGGAGCCAGTGATAATCGGGCAAATTATTAATCATTAACGTGCAGCCAATGTAGAGGAAAGAGAAGAACCTAGCCTCTTCCAACTCATAAAAGAATATGCCACCAGTCCTTCAACCAAGTTGTCTGGCCCTCCCCATGCAGGCTTATTGCTCACATACCCACCCACCACTCCCCCAAACCCCCCAGAGGCTCCCCAGAGACTCTGGTACTTCCAGACCCAAATAACCCACCCTGCCCACCAGGAGCAGAGCAGGAAGGGAGAGGAGACAAGCCCAGGGGGCAGGGCGGAGAGCAGCTCTGCCCAGCCTCAGCTGTCACATCTGTGGAAAATGGAGATCACCTTGAAGAAAGCAAGGCCCGTAAGGTTGGGCTGAGTGCTTTCTGGGTCATTTACTATACTGGGTTTCAAAGTCGCCATCTGAACTGTGGGACCATCCCAACCCCTCACCCCATGAGGGGTAAAGAGGGCCGCATCCAAAAAGCCTCGACATAGACCAGTCCTCTGAGATCCTGAGCCAAAGTTCATCCCCTGCCGCTCCCCGAGGCGGGGGGCACGGCAAGACCTGTTGGCACCTCCTTCCAAAACGCTCCCAGGACCCAGCCCCATGCCTCCTCCTCCTCACTGGCCTGCCTCCTTTTTTTTTTCTTCTTCCTGTCTTGACATTCTTACTTTTTGAACAAGGGGCGCTACATTTTCATTTGGCACTGGGCCCCACAAATTCTGTCACTGCAAAGTCCCCATCAGGCCACATGTCCCCCATCTCCAGCTCACCCCCCTCCCACAAGACCCTACGCCCTCCCAACCCACCCCCCCAGTCTGGCTCAGAATGAAACCCAAGCTCCTCTCTGGGCCCACAGGCCCTGCCAATCTGGTCCCTGAATCTTCTCTGCCCTCACCTCCCTCGTCCACTGGGCTCCGGCCACAGTCCCCACTTTTCATCCTCAGGGTCCTCCCCCTGGCTTTTCCTCTCACTGGAATGTGGCTGCCTGCTCAGAGGGGACCTCCCGCCCCAGCAGCTAGAGTGGCTGTCCCCTCCCCAGGTCATCTGCCCCCCCCGCCCCCCCGCAACCACTGCGGAAGCAAGCTCTTTGTTTACATGTTAGTGGTCTGTCTCACCCACCCACACCCTGGCGCTCGGAACGTCAACAGCAGGAGAGCAGGGTCATCATGAGCCTCAGTCACCGGTCACCGGGCTCGGCGGCTCCCCACCCCTTGGACAAAGCCTGGCCCAGAGAAGGCGCTCCAGAAACAGCTGTTGCGTGACGACCGAACTCTGAAGAGAAATGATGACAGACTCTGAGTGACAAGTATCATCTAGTTTGGGGGGCCTGGGGCAGCAGGCCTGGCCAGTGCGTACCCATACCTAGCAGGGTGCTCTGTCCTGCTCCCGGGGCCCAGAGAAAGCCCCCCCACCCCCACCTCGCTCCTCAGCCCTGCTGAGATCAGCGAAGGGTGTCGGGCAGTGCCGGCCCCGCCCACCAGGCTCCCCCAGCCTCCAGGGGGACAATGTACAAAGGGCCACTTCAGTGCGGAGCTTCAGCTCCATCTCCAGCCCAGAGGCCTGCGGGTGGGGGAAGGGTGGGGAGGATGCGCGCCTCGTCTGTCTTCATGGGGCCTTTGCACAGGGCCAGGAGGGCCAAGATTCAAGCCACACCGTGGACAGGCTCTGTTCCATGAGCTGCACCTTGGGGAGTGGTGGGGGGGAATGCCCCTGCATGGGGAGGGGGGCAGTGCCCTTGCAGAGGTCAGTCCCGTGTACCCAGGCAGGAGCAGAGGTGCTCCCATGGGCACTTCCCCCTGGGTACAGGGCACAGGCAGGGGGGGTGCAATTGTCCTCAAGAGGCTAGAGTGCCATGGGGTTAAGGGACAGAGAGGAGCAGAGCCGGTGAGTCCATGGCTGCAAAATCAGGCACAAAGAACTCACTCGAACAGTTGTCCCAACAACCTGAGCTGATAACCTGTGACCTGAGCCTGGCACCCAGGGACGCCGGGACAACTTCGGGCATTCCCAACATTCCTCCTCCTGGGCCTCGACGTGACGTGACCGTCCACCCAGCTGCCCAGGCCAGGAGCCCAGGAGCCATCCTCAGTCCTCCCCCTTGCGGACCCCGCACGTCTATCACCAAGCGCGTCTATTCCATGCCCCAATACTTCTCATCCCACCTGTCCCGCTGTGCCACTGTCCACGCGGGCTGCATCACCATCAGCACTCACCTGGACAAGAGCAGTGGCTTCCCGGGGGCCCCCTGGCCTGGTTCCCGTGAACCAAACGAAAGCCACATTCAATGCTGCCCCTCCCAGGCTGGAACTCCTGCCCTCAGGAAAAAGTCCAGATCCTGCAGGAGGCTCCGGGTTCCTGTGTAATCTTTCACGCCCAGTCTCCAGGTGGGCTCAGCTGAACCGCACTTCCCCCCGGGCGCCCCCGGCCTGCCCCCCAGGGCTCCTCACTCCACACTGGGCGGTGCTGCCCGGCTCCCCTGGGGCCCCAGCTCCGGGCCTGATGCAAAGAAGGTCCTGACCTTGGCTTGCTGAATGAAGACATGACCCTCCCCCGCAAACCCACACACCTGCACCTGCAGTCAGCACTGCTGGGCTCTGAGGCCTGGAATGGGGCTTGGAAAAGTCTAGATCGGCCTGGGCAGAGCATACCCGGATGAGGTGGCTCATCTCCATGAACCGGACGGGGTCGCTTGCCGTGGGAGCGCAGTGGTGGAGAGGGGGGACACGGGAAAGGACTCCAGCCTTCAGAGCAACATGATGGCTGATGAGCTAGAGGAGGCCCAGGAAGGAAGAAGGCGAAAAACGAAGTGAGTGCGGTTCACCACCGGGCGCTCAGTGGCTAGCACCATGCCTGGCGTGCAGCAGGGGCTCGACCAGCTGCTGCGGCGGGAAGAATGGGCTGGAACCCTGGCTCTGCCACCCACAGCTCTGGGACCCTACTCTCCCCAAGGCATTAAGGGGGGGCCGCTGACACCCGCCTGCAGGGTCCTCGCAGGGATCTGGGGAGGTGACGCGGCTGCTCCTGGCTCGGACCCTGCAGCTCCAGGGCCCCGGGAACCCGAGCAGCCCAAGCCCCCTCCTGCGGGAGTGGCGGGGCCGGAGCAGGTGCACAGCTGGTTGGCTCTGCCACTCTGGGCACCTGGGGAGCCCCTGCGAAGCTGCAACAATAAGCCCTTTCTCTTCTTCCTCCCCAGTTAATCTCAGCCCACCCCTGCCGGCGAGGAGCCACAGCCCCCTTGGGTTAGGCCCTGACCGTCTCCACCGGGGACACTCAGGAAGCCCCCACCAAAGGGCAGGGGACACCATGCAGGGCTGCAGGCACTGGGCCCCTGCTCCTTAATATGGAGCCACCAATCTGTTCCTGCTCTTTTAATCGCTCAGTCCTTCCCACCTGCTAGATCCAAAGACCATTCCAAGAAAGGCCCGCAAGTGCCCAAACGTCCCACTGAGTGTGGGGAAGAAGACAGAACAACAGCAGTGAGCAGACCATCACCACCAGGGGACAGGGTCCTTCCAGGAGGCAGGTGGCCAGGGTCCAGGCCTCAGCCACACCACGAACCGCCCAGGAGAGCTTGGGCACCAAGGGCAGCACTCCTTCCCAAGTGAAGTGCTCCATCTCAGCTCACTGTCACACAGCCATCATGCGGAAACTGAGGCTTGGAGAAGGGACAGGCCTTGCCCAAGGTCAGGCAGCAGCGAGCTGTGGGGAGGGCCCCGCTCAGCAGAGACCACGAGCACGCGCGCCAACGCTCACCCGGGCTCCAGACCTCCCCATCCCTTGACCACCTCGTTTTCCCCAATGACCACTGGGGGACTTGATCCTCCAGCTTCCGGCTGACATCCGTGCTCCCGGTTCCGGAAGGGCTGCATTCTAGGTCTGCTGCTCCGTTCTCCTCCTCTGAGTTCCGTGACCCAGCTTCTCTGGTCTGAATCGAGGGGTGCTACTCAATGCTGTGTTCTGGGGTCTGGTCCCCAGGTTCTCCTTCAGAAAGTTCCGCAGCCCAGGTCCTCCTGCTTGCCGGAGGAGGCAGGAGGACTCACAGCAGGAGGACTCACAGCCCCGGGGCCCGTGCTCCAGCTCCGTCGGCCCTCGGGGCTGCTTTGGAGAAGCAAAAGCCGCAAGGAGGGCCAGCACAGTGTTCCCAGGGCCGAGGGGATCGGAGCGCATACCCACAGCTGGGCAGGAACGCCCTTCCCCACCGGCCCCCCGTCTCTCCAGGACGACGCTTCTGACCACCCCTGGCCCCGCTGGCCTCGGCCCTCACCAGTCTGCACTGCAACAGACCCCAAGACGGCACTTCCCAAGGACAGAGACCTTGGGTCACGTTTCTTTGGGGTCAGGGCCTGGTACCTCCTTAGTGGGTATCTGATAAACACCTGCTGAATGAATTAACCGGGTGGGCCGGAGGTACCAGCAAGATTCTATACCGGCACAGCCGAAAGGACGACAGGTCATGTACGATGGAGCTGTTCCCGCTATGTGTAGGCGAAGGGGACGTGCACAAAACCTACGCGCAAAGATACACATGCGGTCACACCCTGAAGTCAGCAGATCTGTGCCCCTGGCACTTAGCCTGGGCCCGGGCACTTGTTGGACAACAGCTGAACGAATGAATGAGAGCTCTGTACCGGGCACAGGGGCAGGGGCCTGGGGGAGACAGAGACGGCATCCTCACCCGGGATCAAGGCTCAGCCGTGAGGACAAATACCATTTCCGCCAGGCAGAACTTGACTACGTTGCAGGAGGACCCCTGGAAAGGCACTTCGCGGTAGAAGTCAGTAAGGAAGGCAGTCAGCAGTGATGCACACCCACTGGGGTGAAGCAAACAGCCCCACGGGCCACCTCTGGCTGGAAGAGGCGGATGGCAGTAGCTGGGGGTCGAGTGGGCCGGCTTTCCGGGTGGAGGTGGGAAGGCAAGGGCTCCCGGCACTGCAGGGAGGGGGTCAGAGGTTTGAATGGGAATTTCGGGGTGCCACATCCCAGCAGCCCCACGCCGGGGACTCTCTCACTGACCCCATTTGCAAGAAGGAGAGAAACACAAGCTATCTACCGCAGGTGCAGCTGTTCCGGGGGATGTGCCCACGGGTCCCCTGGAAGCCGCCCACAGGTGGTGACCCCAGAATCGAACACATGGGGAGCTCGCTGTTCTCAGGGCATCTTTTCTTAGACCTCTCTCCTTTAGATTATAACTTCATTTTTCTGATGATAAAGGTGCCGCATACATTCTAGAAAATTTGAAAATCACAGCGAAAGCAACAGGACAGTATCAGCCACCATCGTACCATCCCCCGAGCTAACCTCTTGGTCTCAGTTCTCGCCGACTTTTTTTCCTACGCATCTTTTTGCTGAAATGAACCATCCATGTGGATTTCCTGCCACTTTGGGACAGCAAGCATTTCCTCTAAGGAGCTTTCTCCTCCACACGGGAGGACCGAGTGCACACCTGAGCCCTGGGGTCTCCGCTCTCCTGGGCTTCTTCCCAGCTCCCCAGACCTGACCTGGATCCTGTAGAGAAACGCTCCAGCTTGGGGAGAGTGGGAGGGGTGCGGCCACACAGCCCTGGGCTCACCTACAAGCCACAGAGGGACTAACAGCCACTCTCCGTGGTACTCTAGGTCAGTCCCCAGCACCTCAGGCCTCCAATGTTCCCTCTGTGAAACGGGCGTGTTTGGCGGGCTGCACGGCCTCTAGGCTCCCCAGCCTGGTCCCCTGTCTGGGCTGAGGCGACAGTCACCTGAGCTGGGCTGCACCTTACAGTTGCTTTCTCTGCCCACTCCACTGGCATCTCGCTCAAGGCCCTGCACTGTAACCAGGCCCTCGGCAGACCTGCCCTGCCCTTAGGGTTCTCGTTCTCAGCATCCTGTGGAGCAGACAGATGGAAATCCTGGCAGGGACAATCAGCCCTGCCCTTGGGGTGGGGGTCAGGCAGGGCTTCCTGGGCAGGGGGGTCGGGTCTCCTGCCAGGAGAGGAGGGGAAGGCCCTTCCAGACGAGGGACAGCATCTGCAAAGGCCAGGAAAGCTAACCCCTGGATTCCCAGTCTAGGCGGGGTGCCGACGCCTGGAGGCAGGGACCACGAATCCTGTTACCTCCCCGCCCAGTGGCGGGTACAGGGCCACTGCCCATGCCAAGGGGTGGCCCCAAACATTTCTAACAGCAGTGACATGCCAGGCCCCAGTAGCAGCCCTCGACACCCCTGCGAGGGGGCTTGCCTGGGGTCCCTTTGGGACCAGTCCCCCCTGCACAGCCAGAATCCGCCTGCCCCACTCCCAGACCCCCCAGCCCTGATGGAGCCTCAACAGCTCTGCTCTTCACCTTGGGTCATGGCGGGTGTGTGACCTTGAACCAGTCGCCCATACTCTGTGGGCCTCGGCTCAAAGACTGAAGCCTGTCTTGGGCTGTTCCAAGGACCAGATGGGACCAAAGGCCTGGCTCTGCCTCCCCAAAGGGGATCCCAAACACCTACTGTGTGCCAGAGCCCCCAACACATGCCTCTTTGTTTCTCTCTTCCGCTAGCCTGGAGGAGGGGTCTCTTCCCACCACTACCCCTCAGAGACGCAGAAGGCCCCTCGGGGGCAGGTTTTCTGACTCCGGGATATGGGCGTAGTTGAAAACCTACACCAAACCTCTGAGCTACTGCTAGAGCCAAACGAGATAATGTGTTGGGTGCTTTGTACACAACGGAGTGCTGCACAGAGTCATTGGTTCTTTTGCCCAAAGGGCAAGGCTCCGGACTGCAGAACCACCTCCTGGCTGTGAGCCCGGCAAGTCGCCTGCCCTGCCCAGGACTCAGTTTCCATAGAATGCAATGAGGATTACTTGAGCACCACTGCCCAGGGATCCTGTGATACTGAAATGAAATCATTCAAGAGAGCACCAGCATCTCGCTCCCATTCGAGCCATCAGTGAGTTCCGACCATTCACCATCACAGTCCTAGGAGATGACTGGGAAGGCGTCCCCCTCAGTCTTTCTCCCAAACCCGCCAACCTGCGCGGCTTCCCGCCCCTCTCACCATCACCATTCAACAAATACTTAAGAAATATTTATCAAATGCCTTTTCCACGTCAGGCAAGGGGCCAGCCCCCGGAGACTGCCTGTGTAGCCCAGCCTGGAAGCCCAGCTCCTCCCCGGCCATCGGCAACCCTCCCTGTTCCCCCTTCCCTGGCCACCCTCACTCACCCAGCACGATGCACCCAGGCGGTGTGCCAGGCCCGGGGTAGCCAGAGTGGGGCCCTGAGCGATTTCTCCAGAGTGTTAAGCAAGCTACGTGGGGTCCATGGCCAGCTGGGACCTGTTTCCAGAAGGAAACAGCAGCAGCAGGTGTCTGGATAAAGGGGTGGGGGAGTCAGCATGGTGCGTGCAGAGCTGGGTTAGGGTAGGAGAGAGCAGAGGCCGAGAATGCAGGTGGGGGAGCAGGGTCCCAGGGATCTGGGTTGAGGGCAAGGGGGTCTCTTGAGGCGGCCTGGACTCCACTGGGCTGGGCAGGCCTTCTTGGAGCCCACAGGCCTCGTAGCCCCAGGACATTATTTTAAAAACCGGGTTTGCAGCCCTCTCTCCCACAGTGGGATTCTGACTCAGTGGGGTGGGGTGGGGCCTGGGAAATATGTATTTTCCCCAAGCGTCCCAGGTGAGGCTAAGCAGGGCTTCCAGAGACAGCCCCAGGACGATGGGAAAGAAGGGAGTGACCCCAGGGCTACGAGGAGGGTGGCCTGGAGGCCAGGACACCAGTGAAGTCGCTGTCTTGGGCATCCAAGCTTCAGAGACCACTCTCCTCTGAGTGACTGAGGGGCCTAGACTCGGAGCCCCATCAGGCGCTGGGGTCCTACCGGCTGGATACGATCCCCGCCCTGCCCCTTCCTGGCCCTGAGCCCCGGGCCCCAGGCACCCTCAAACTGCCAAATGGGGATAATAATAGTACCTACTTCGAGGGAAGTTAGGAGGCGTCGCCGGGATAATGCAGACAAAGTGTTTGGCCCAGCGCCCAGCACATAGTAAGTGCTCGATAAATAGCAGCGAATGATTATGACTCAGAGGTCAAGGTGGGGTAGAACAGCCTGGGAAGTCATCCATCACGGGTCTCTGTCAACCAGAATCCTGGAGATTGCCTCTGGCCGCCCTCCCTCGCTCAGACCCCCATCTGGGCTGCTCCTTCTGGGAAGTTCCCAGCCTGCCCGAAGAGGGCAGCTGGAGGGCAGACCCAGAGGAGACCCCAGCGTCAGCAGGGCTCCGGCCTCCCGTCTTGGCCCTCATCCTGCCCCTCCCCAGGGATTCCTACTTCACTGGAAACCACAGTCTTGAGCCAAATAAGCTCTAATTTCGTAAAACAATGGAGCAATGAGGTACGTGAACGATTCTTATTGTTCCAATTTTATTTGTATGAAAAAGACGAAAATAAGTGAGCCCACAGGGGACTTTCCACTTGAGGTGGTGCAAGAAAAAGTATTTTAGGACCCTGATCACTTCCTGGATTCCTGGCAGGGCCATGGGCCCATGTGGCCCCGTTCAAGACCACAGGAGGGTGGTCTACTACCCTCCACCACACTGCTTCCGGCCCGACCCAGGGCCTCACTTCCCCTTCCAGGAGGTGTGGATAAGCAGGGTCCCTGTGACCATCCCTCTGTGGTCTGAGGCTGCCCTCCGGAGGGTCAGTCTCCTCCAACAGGGATGAAGAGGGGGGAAGGATGGGGAAAAGGACAGGGCCACTCCCTGGGGCTGACGATCATGCACTTCATCATCCATCCATCCATCCATCCATCCATCCATCCATCCATCCGAGCTCCTCTAGGATGCGGAACACGCGATAGCAAACACGTTAACGAGACAGACGTGGTACTCCGCCGGCCCACAGCAAGGAGCTTCCCTGCACGACTGACGCTCAGCTCGGATGGAGAGGATGGGTCATCACTAACAAGACACTGTGCCTCCATTTCCCCATCTGCAAAGGGGATGATCATGGTACCTCTGTCACGGGTTGCTCTGGAGACGCAACAAATGTCAGGTATTGATATTTTGATGGGCAGGCAGTGTGCCCAAGAAGCTGTAAGGCTGGGGGTGATGGCAGAAGCGGAGAAGGGTCTGTGCGATTGGGGGTTGAGGGCTGGCACAGAGTTCCAGGGGACATTGGAAGAAGTGGGTGGAACAGACATTCAGACGGAGGGAAGAGCATAAGCAAGGGAATAGAATTTGACATTTGAGGCCTATCTGGACCATATCTCAGAGCTCTGTCAGGCGGAAGCTTGGGATCCAGCTGGGTCATTCTGTGCAGACAGCCCAAACCAGGCCACGGTCAAGGGGAGCTTGAGCTGGAGTGAGGCAGGGTCTAAGGTGTGGAGGCTCCCAGGAAGGGAGGCACCAGCCCTCCTCCCCCACCCCCCCGCCCTGCATCTCACTGTGGGTACTTATTCAGAGTGATCTGGTCCTGCCCTCAACCTGTCCAATGTCCCCCGCTCCTCCTAGCTACAGCACGGCCTGGCCGCTCCCCAAGTCTACCCAACCAACAGGCTCTGGAGCCTTCTCTTCTCATTCAGCTGCCATTTATTAAACACCTACTGAATGCCTGGGTGCCGAAGTAGGCTTGTACCAGCTCCCACTGTGACATGGATGAGCTGTTGGTATAGCTTCAAAGGGGCCTTGCTGGAAGATTTACACCACAGAAACCTGCCAACACTGTTCATCGGGACCTTTCTTCTCCCAGAGAGTCTGCTGCCAGCATACCATTGCCCCTGCCCCAGCAATGGACACAGAAAGGCAGGCCTCTGCCTATAGGGACTCACAACAGCGACGTAGACACCTTATCTAGAGGAGGAGGCTGCATCATCTCCAAGGAGGCAGGGGGTGAACCAAGAGACTCATTCTGAAAGCGGGGGCGTGAATGCTCACTAGCAATGGAACCAAGCTGTTCAAATAGCACTAGTGTGCATCATTCCCATTTTAGAGGCAAGGAAACTGAGGCCCAGAGAGGCAGAGTCACACTAGTCCACAGCTGCACGGGAAGAAGTGGCAGAGTCGAGATTCAAACCTGGGCCACTGGATCCGGAATCCTTGCTTTTAACTTCTGCACTGGACTGTCCCACGGTGCAATTATTGCCACCCTCCCCCTGCCCCTAAGCAGCCAGCACAGGGCTAGGCAAGACCACGGATGCCCAGGACTATTTGCTGCCCAACTAGATTCCATTCTCCTGGGGGCAAAGTCTGTGTCCTCTCCACCTGGCTGCCCACGACAGTGCCCCTCACAGGAGGTCATTGTGTTTGTTGGTCTCAGTGCCTGGAGAACCTTCTGGAAGGGAGCCCTGGTCCCCATGTGCAGGGCTAGAGCTGGCTAGCAGGAGGGTTGCAGCGTGGAGAACAAAGAGGCTTTGGCCTTGGGGAACACAGCAGGGTCTGCTGAATGTCATGGCTAAGGTGCCATGTGGGGGCAAGAACAGGCTGTCTATGCAGACCACCCGGCTCCAGCCACTGCCCCCTGCTCTTCTCTTCTCCCAGAATAACGTGAGGACGTGGACATGCAATTCCCCCAGCCCTTGGCTCCCCCCGGGGTCACATCCAGCCCTCACATGATCCTTATCACCACCGGTATGGGGTGAGCCAGTAAAGTGAGCCTGGCCCACCAGCTGACATCAGTGTCCCTGTTTTCCAGGTAATGATCCTGACACAGCAGACAGGGATTTCCCGACTACTTCTCAGGTGCTGGGCACCCTAAACTCATCATCTCATTCAGACCTCTCCACAACCCTGTGGCGGACTCTCCCCATTTGACAGATGTGGAAACTGAGCCTCAGAAAGCGGACTTGCTTGCGCCGGCCCAGCCACCACAGTAAGAGGGATCCCAGATGTGGGTCAGGCAGCCCTGACCGCAACAGGGGCCCTGGGCAGACTCAGGAGGGGGTTCCGAGCCAGATGGCAGCACTCCCAGCCCCATCTGCTCCTCACTGTCCTCAGAAGCTAGTGCCAGCTCCCTGGTAGGGCCTGCCACCTCACCTCCACCTGGCCCTCCTTCCCGTCAGCCTGGGCACTCCTCTCTTCACCCTGCCCTGCTTGACCAGCAGCCCCCTCCAGCTCTCCACTGGTACCAGGCACTCCCATCTCGGAGCTTCCGCTCCTGCCATTCCCTCTACCTAGAGTGCCCTTCCCTCCTCTCCTGAGCAAGCCAACTCTTCCAGCAAGTTCTCTCTCCCCCTTGGGCTGTGGCGGCACCTCTTTCAAACTTTCAGAGGACCCTGTGCCTATCTCCTTAGCCCTCGGAGGCCCCCTGCCTGGATCTTTAGTAACTGCCCCGGGAGGTGAGGCGCCAGCGCCCACAGCTCCCCATCGGGGCAGATCTGGACTGGTGTCCCAGGAGTGAGGAGGAGTACCATCGGGATGGGGGCAGTGCCGGTTCTGGGGGACCATGGAGGGGTCTCTCTGGGGTAGTATTCCTGCGCACACCCCTTCTAGGGAGTCTTCCAGAGCTGGGAGAGTCACCTGACCTCAGGCCACCAGGGCTGGCTGAGACCCATCTCTGCTTCTCATGGCACCCCAGCTCAGGCTCCACCATTCCCACTTATACCCAAGCGCGCTCCCCTCCCCACCCCCGGTTCCAGAACTCACTATTTGCAGATATTTATAGCGCCCTCCCCCAGCCAGGTTCCCTCCCCCGCCCTGGGCAGTGCAGTGAAAAGAGCGGGAGCCCCCCCCCCAAAGAACCGGGGGTGCTCTTCCCACTCCCCTCTGCCTGGTCGCCGCGAGCAGCCACAGTCCCAGCCCCCGCACCCGCCCTGCTCCCGGACCGCGCCTGGGCCTCCGCCGCCGCAGCCCCGGGTCGGGGGGTGGGGAAGGCGGGCGCTGAGGCCTCCCACCCCCAGCCCCGCGCCGCGCCGGAGGTTTGGGGGGGGTGCACGGCGCACAAAGCGCCGCTCGAGCCCCGCGCCTCGGGGACGCCCCCCGCCCAGGCCGGGGGAGGGGATCGGAGGGATGAGGCTTTGCCCTCCGGGGCCGGGTAAAGCTCCGCGGAGCAGCCGGGTTGGGGGAGGGGGCGCCGGAGCTGAGTAGCCTCCCAGGCATCCCCCCCCATCTCGGCCCCCCCCAGCACCCTCCCCCCGGCCCCGTGCTCCCGCCCCCGCCCCTAGGGGTCACGCTCAGGGAGGGGGCCGTGGGAGCCGTGACGGGGGGCGCCGCGAGCGCGGAGGAGGCGGCGCGGAGACGGAGGCGGAGGGCCGGGAGTGCGGGGATGGCGGGGCTGCGGCGCGGGCCCCCGGGACGCCAGGGTCAACTCACCCATCGCCCGCTGGGTCTCAGCAGCGGCGGCAGCAGCGGCGGCGGCGGCTCCGCGGCCCCCGGGGCCCCCGGCGGGGAGATGCTGGCGTCCGCCGCAGCCTCTCGCCCCATCCCGGGCTCCGGCGGCGGCTGCGGTGGGCGCCCGGCATCGCGGGCGGCGCGGCCCGGCCCCGATCCCCGCCCCCCGCCCCCACCTCCACCCCGTCCCGCGGGCCCGGCGCGGCCGCCTGGCTGCACCCCGGGGCCGCGGCTGGGGGCCGGCGAGCGGACGGGCGCGGGGGAGGGCCCCCCCGGGAGGCGCGCGGGGGGTGGGGGTGCGGAGGCGAGGCCCGAGCGCTGCGCGCAGAGGTGCCCGCTCCCGCCCGGCTCGGCGGCTCCGGCCCCCGCCCCACCCCCACCCCCACCGGAGCCCCCTCCCCTCCGCCGCCGGCCGCGCTCCGCTCGCCGCGCCGCGCTGGGCCGGGGGGCGCCTCGGGCCGCAGTCTCGGGCCGCCGCCGCTCCGCGCCTCCCGCGTGTGCGATCAAATGTGTGCGTGTGCGCGCCCCTGCCTGTGACCGTGCGTGCGCCGGCCCACGGCCCGGTGCGTCCTGGGCGGCTGTGTGTGCGATGGGAGGCGGGGCGGGTCAGAGAGTGTGTGTCTGTGTGGTGTGTGCATGGGTCTGCGCGTCCCGTTCTGTGTGCGTCTGCGTTTTGCAGTGTGCATGGGACTGTGTGACCTGCAGTTCCCGGGAGAGCCTGGGCGTGCACATCTGCGTTATGGTGTGTGCGTGGATCCGGCGCTGTGCCTGCGTGTGCCTGGACCGTGATTGTGTGCACGTCTCTGTGACCGTGTGGAGGGGCCTCTAGGGCTCGTGTGCGTGCGTGACTCTGGGCAGCTGTGCTTATATGTACACCCATCGAGCATCGTGTGTAGAGGCCTGGTCTTCTGCTGCGGTGCGTGCATACCGCTAGGCCTTTGACCGAGTCTACGCAGGTCTGTGTGTCTGCGTGCGTGCGTGGCCAGTGTATGCCGCCCCGGGGTCCACGGGCCTTTGTCTGCCTGTATTCTTCCGACACCCTCCTGTACGTGTACATATACGTACGTGCCAGAGCCACTGTGCGCTCCCTGCCCAGGCCCCACCGCGCTCTCTCTCCCCCAGCCCTGTCCCTGACTCCTGTCCTGGGGCTCCTGGGCATAAACCTCCCCTCCCCCACGCCCTTCAGCGAAACTCAAGGCCCCAAGGTCCGCGCCCTGCCTACCTCTTGAGCCTCCTCTCCTGCCATCGGGCCACCAGTGGTTCTCCGAGCGCCCACCACTTCATACCCTGGCTTCTCATGATCTTGCTTGGGGCTCCGAGGTGGCGTCCACGTGCTTCCCACCCTTCTGGCAGTTCCTTCCGCTCAGGGACTCCCGGGTGAAGCAGTCACTTCCGCCCCGTGTGCGGGGCACCCTGGGTATACAGTGAGCACGGCTCTGAACTATAGGCGAAGGTGCGTGCGGAGGGCTGCGAGACGCCTCAAGGCTAGGTCCCAGCAAATGTCCTCAAGGGGGGATCCCACTGGCCTTCACTAGGCCTTTGGAGCTGCCTCTGGCTGGGCTTCCTGCTCCATGTGCCCCCTGCCCACCTTCATCTATCTTTGCCAAGCAGTCAGTGACCCTTCTCCAACCGTCATCTGAGCTGGTCACTCTCCCCCCTGACTCCTCAATGGCTCCCACTTGCCCTCAGCTTAAGCTCAGTGCCTGGGCAGGGCAGGAGGCCCTGGTGACCTGGCTCTGTCTCTTCTCCAGCCTCACTCCCACCCCTCCTCTCTGTGGAGACTCCCTCTAAGCCAAGAGTAGGCAAACTATCTTGTGTAAGGGCCAGCTAGTCAATATTTTAGGCTTTGCTGCCTGTAGGGTTTCTGTCTCAACTACTCAATTCTGCCACTGTAGTATAAAATCAGCCATAGACAATATGTGAAGGAATGAGCATGGCTGTGTTCCAATAAAACTTTATTTATGGACACTAAAGTGTAAATTTTATGTAATTTTCTTGTGTGTGAAACCTTATTCTTCTTTTTTTTTTTTTTCCCTAATCTTTGAAAATGTAAAAATCATTCCCAGCTGGCATCACTCTAAGCACATCCCTGTTCCCTTTGTAACATCCTTATGACTCGCTTGCTTCAGGTATCCTGTCATTCCCTGCAAATCCCATCTATTCTACCCCAAAGGGTCAGCATCCTCTTCCCTACCTGCTCCTCCAGCTGACTCTCTGCCATTCTCTTTCCACTGTGGGAAAGGTTCCCAGTGGAACCCTCACACAGGCTCACCTCCGTCTCTCCCGCCTCTCCCCGTGCCTCTGCCTGGGTACTCTTGTCACCTGGAAAGGGCCATCTCAGAGACAGAGACACTTTCCTTGCCCCTGACTTCCCCAGGAGAATCTGCTCTTCCTCCCCTGGCCTCTCCTGCAGCAACTTGGGCATCCTTTGGCCCATGAGAAAGGCACTGTTTCAGGTCTGGCTTGCTCTGGGCGTCTTGGAAACCTCAAAGCTGGCCCATTAGCACCAAGCTGGGAACAAAATATTGTATCCGTCCATGTTCACAGCTCCCATCAAAGGGTGCCCAAGGTAACAAGACTGGGGGGCCCTGGAGCCTGGACTCAAACCTGGGTTTGCGGGACTCTCTCGAATTCATTCTCCATGCTGGGGTGCTCGCAGGGAGCAGCCAATGGCAGTCATCTCTCACCGAGTGTGTACTCTTTCTCCCTGTGACAATCTCCGGCTCCCAAGGCTATGAGCCAAGAAGGTCCAGATCAAGGCCTGAGCCACAAATATGCCTTTTTCATCCCTTGAAATTTTTTAATTGATTTGGGTGAACAGATAATAGCTACACACAGCACAAATTTGAAAATTATTGAAAGATGTCCAGTGGAAAGGAAGCTCCCAGCCCCAGCCCCAGCCACCCAATTTCCTTCATGACATCTTTTTTTTTTTTTTTTTGGATGCAGTTCATTTGATGTGAAGCCATTTTGTTGTGACCTAAAAACCAATCCATTACATTTATAGCTTGTCTCCCTTTTGGTTTTTTAAAATAAGGTGTGAGGGGTGCCTGGGTGGCTCAGTCGTTAGGCGTCTGCCTTCAGCTCAGGTCATGATCCCAGGGTCCTGGGATCGAGCCCCGCATCGGGCTCCCTGCTCCTCGGAAGGCCTGCTTCTCCCTCTCCCACTCCCCCTGCTTGTGTTCCCTCTCTCGCTGTGTCTCTCTCTGTCAAATAAATAAATAAAATCTTTTTTTTTTTTGTAAGATTTTATTTATTTATTTGAGAGAGAGAATGAGAGACAGAGAGCATGAGAGGGGGGAGGGTCAGAGGGAGAAGCAGACTCCCCGCCGAGCAGGGAGCCCGATGCGGGACTCGATCCCGGGACTCCAGGATCATGACCTGAGCCGAAGGCAGTCGCTTAACCAACTGAGCCACCCAGGCGCCCAAATAAATAAAATCTTAAAATAAATAAGTTAAATCTTAAAATAAATAAATTAATTAATTAATAAGTAATAAATAAAATAAATAAAATAAAATAAGGTTTGAAACCGATGTTTTCTCCTGTCCTTGAGCCTCCAGGCCCTGCCCGTGGTATGGACTGAAAAGTAAGGATCCGTGGGGAGGGTCCCACTGTTCGGGGATAAGCGGGTTCAGGAACCAGAGAGATCTGACTTGGGTCTGGGTCTTCATGTGAGTGGCTTAGCTCTTAGTTTCCTCATCTGTGAAATGGGGATAAGGAAGCCTCCCTCCTCAAGCGCCTCAGAGGGTGAAATGGGTCCCCGTACATAAGGCGCCCCCCTCAGGGCGTGCCAGCCAGATTGTCCAACTGGCACAGTGACCGCAGGGACACTGTCTCCCGAGCACCCTTAGCTGGGTCTGGGGGAGACACCCAGTAAGTATTTGCCAGGGGAAAAAAAATGATTAATGCCATTTGTGTGCATATTACCTGTCATTAAAAAAAGCAGTGATTGTTCATCTTGACCTGTCTGAAAATGGCCACTTGAGGAAAGCTGTGTTCCCAAGGCCCTGCTTCAGGAGGCTATACCCTGGATCCCTCACGAGAGCACCCGCACCCACATGTGGGTGCCCCTAAGACCATGCAGGGGTAAGGCACCCGCCAGGGCAGCTGGGTAGAGGAACAAGTGTGGGATTGCCCTGCCCTGCCTGGAGCTAGCTGGGTCAGACTCCGGGGGCCTGCTCACTGTGCTCCATCCTTCCCCCACCACTCCGGTCTTTGTTCTCCTGACCTTTCTGGATTCCAAGCTTCTTGTGAGGCCGCAAGGGAGTCAGCCTTGGTGGGGCCATACCCAAGTCAGCCTCCGCCTGCCCAGTGCACTCTGGCAGTCTCGACGAGTGGTGGGGGCTGTGTGTGGCCAGCCTGCCCTCCAGCCCCTCAGAGATGACTAGTGACTTGCTCAGTCACACGCAGAGCCAGCCCACCAGGCCCCACCTCTCTACCCTCCCAACCGCGGGAGCCCACCTCTGCGAGAGCTGGCCAGGAGAGGAGATAAGCCTATGTTTCTTCTCCAGCATTTAGAAAGGTCTGGCACACAGCAGGTGCTCAGCAGGTGGAGAAGCTGAACACTGGCGTGACTGATGAATCCAGCTCCCCTGTGTGTCCCAGTCACTTCGAGGCCCTAAGCCTCAGTTTCCTCATCCGTAAAATGGGAGTAATCACTGCCCAACATCACACTGGAATCTGGACCTTTCCAACTTCTCCCTCCTCACTCACTTCTTGTCCTACCTCTAAGCCACCAAAGAGGATGTAGGGGAGAGTTGGGGGCAGGGTGGGGGGGGGGCTTGGTAGGTGGCCCTCCTTCCCCGGCCCCTCCTCTAGGGCCTGACAAGGAAGCTGTGCAAGCCTGAAAGCTGAAAGAAGCCCAGATACAAGATTAGCCAGCCCAAGGCGGTGTCACCTTACAGCTCGGCAGTCCTCTTTCACCTGGGGCCCATTTGGCTCTGTGAACAATTGCTAGGTCTGTTGGCCCTTCCCGCAGCTGCCGCCTGGCCCGTGGGAGCCACATTCCTCCCGCCCTGGGTCATCTCCCTCCTGGCCCTGGGTCCCCGAGGTGAGGAGTCCCTGACCCCTGCCGAGGGCCAAGCTCCAGCCCTGCCAAGGCTCCTGGCAGGCAGGGAGCGCGGCGTGAGCTGGCTCCTAGCCTTCGGTGTCTTCATCTGCAGAATGGGCTCAAGGCTGGCTGCCTGACCGCATGTGGGTCGCTGGCAGGGCTATTCAGTAAACATCAGGTTCGCTTCCTTCTTTCTCCCCTGCTGGATGAAGTCACCAGACCGGCAGCCTGCCCTGCCCTCCCCCACCTGCACTCCCTCCACTCATCCATGAATGAGCCCTTCCCAGAAGCACACCGCAGGCAGCCCTCAGAAACGCTTGCCATTTCTCCAACATTTCTCAGCCCTGACCCTTGGCGTATCTTAGTCTTTCCGCCCAGAAAGCCTTTCTGGCAAATCTTCTACTCATCCTTCAAGACCCAACCCAGTGTGCCCTCCCCCCAGAGGCCACTGCGACTTCCGGTTCCCAGAGGGCTTGCTCACGCCCCATTGGGAGAGTACCCCCGTCAGGGCCTTTGCTGTCCCTGGACTCTGCCTGCAGTGCCCTTCCCAGCCCGTCCGCCCATCTCTAAGTACTCATTCCACCCATCCCAGCGTCCAGGGCAAACCCCATCTCATCCTGTGCCCAAGTGCTTCCAGAAAGGCCCCGAAGGGAGACCAGGATACCAGGCAGGAAGTGCTCAGGATCCCAGCCTCCCGGCCGGGCCTCTTTAACACAAGGATGAGATGGGGTTTGCCCTGACGCCTCGCTCAGTGCTGGGAGACAGAGGGCTCTAAGGCAGGGGTCCCTGATGGCTCCAGGTTTGTCTGGGCCAGGTCCCGTTGCCTGGGTGACCTTGGACAAGTCTTCTCTCTACAAGCCTCAGTTTCCACATGTGTTAAGTAGAGGGGATGGATTAGACAGGGGCCAGGAATCTCCTGAAATTCCCTGTCACATGGCATGTGCACGCGTGAGCATGTGGGAGTGCGCATCACACGTATAAACATGGGTGTTAGTCGGTGTACGCTTGGATGTGATCATGCACTTGCTTGTGTGAACGTGTGTGTGAGTGTGTGTGTGCGCGTGCATGCACATGCATGGTTCTCTGGGAGAGGGTCTCTGCTTGTTATTGGATTCTCAAAGGGTTCAAGCCCCGGGTGAAGGACTGCCAAGTTCTCCCGCACAATTCCTTGGTGTTCCTCCCTCAGTGGGGACTCCGGTCAGCCCTCCACGGCTCTGCCTCTGTCCTTGCAGTAGCTTCCCTGTTCCTGCTTCTGCTCCCTTCCCACAGAAGCGAACGGTCAGTGTGACTCTGGAAGGCACAAGTCAGATCACCTCCCACCTCCGCTCAAATCGCGCTGTGGCTCCCACTCAGCCAAAGTGAGGTCAGAGTGCTATGGGGGGGGTGTCACAAGTCCCCGCCTGGTCTAGGTTGGTGCCTCCCTGGCCCCCTTCCTTCACACTGTCCCCGTGCTCATCAACCTGCTATGTGGTGGCTGTTTCTTCCATCCAGACCTCTCTTCCCCCCAGGTACCCATGGGGCTCCTCCTTTTTCCAGTGTCAGTGCAAATGCAGGGCCTCCCCCAGCACCCTTTAGGGTACGGCTTTCCGATCCCTTTGTCTACTCTCTTTTCTCCATAACACTTTTTTTTTAAAAGATTTTATTTATTTATTTAACTGGCAGAGAGAGAGAGAGACAGAGAAAGAACACAAGCAGGGGGAGTGGGAGAGGGAGAAGCAGGCTTCCCGCCAAGCAGGGAGCCTGATGCGGGGCTCGATCCCAGGACCCTGGGATCATGACCTGAGCTGAAGGCAGCTGGTTAACCAACTGAGCCACCCAGGCGCCCCTCTCCATAACACTTTTGACCATCTAGCCTACAAGTTAACTTCCTATGCTTCTTGTTCTTTTGCTTGTCTCCCCCCACCCCTGCTCCCCAGAACATAACCCCTACCAGGACAGGGATCTGTCTGTCCTGCCCCCGCTGCTGTCACCCCAGCACCTGGCACAGCCTAGCACATAGTAGGTGCTCAATAAATACTGTTGCATAAGCTTCAGACCACCTCCTTCCCTGGCCCTCATGCGCAGCGTCTACTGTGGGGGGGCAGGGGATGGCGGGAACCCAGAGAGAACAGCACTGGCCTTCCAGGCAGGGGAGACCTTGAGACTGAAACAGTCCTCCTGTTAGGGCTGGGACCACTGCGTGGATGCAAATGGATGTGACCCAGGACGCCAGTCGCTCTTGGTACCATGAGCTGCACACTTAGCTGGGCCCTGGCAGCCACTCCTCGAAACTCGGGAGCCTGCTGTCTGCAAGCCCTCCTCCTTCCCCGGGCAGCCCCCACCAGCCCCACGTGCTGGATCCCCATGTGAGGAACAGAGCCCACCCGATGGCTGAGAGGCAGAGCCGGGACCTGGACCCCAGAGCCCAGTGCTCCGGCCAGCAGGCGCCCGATTCCCTCTGCGTCTTCTCCCTCACGGCAGCCAACCCCACAGAGAGAGGAAGGCGAGCACATGGTGGGGCGGGGTTATAGCCACTCACTGATTGGGAGCCCACTGTATGCCTGCCTCTGGGCTCCAGGCTGCCGCGAGCAGAGAGGAACCAGACTCTCTCCCCTGCCCCCAGGGGGACCCCGACCAGTGGATGAGCCGGAAAGACAGCAGGGAGGCGGCCACACGGTCCAGCTAGGGGGCTGGGAGGGTGGAGGCAGCATTGGCCGGGGCTCAGAGGCTGGGGCAGATTTGGAAACACAGCAAAAGAGGGGAAAGGGCATCCAGGCTGAGGATGGATGGGGAAGGAACTAGTCATAGCTAGAAAGTGGGGGCGCAGGGTGCGTGGAGGGAGTAATTCAGCCTAAGGAACCCCCGCAAACTCCAAGGACACCACAGGTGCTGAGGGAGGTCTTGGCAGTGACCCCCACCGCAGCCCACGGCCAGCCCAGGAGGGGGGCCTGCAGGAGTGAGGCTCGGGGGCTGGGTCACAACCAGAGGTCACACCAGGGGGAGAAGTAGACACACCCACACCCGTAGGTGTGTGCACACACCGACGCATGCATGGAGCAGGCCCCCATCTGCTGGTGAGAGCACCCGCTGGGAGACTCCCTCCCCTTGTGTCTCACGCACATGCACCCCGGAGCCTGGTGCACACAGACCCACAGACACACTCCCTGTGCACACACACAGAACGCGCATCTACACCCACAAGCTCTGCTGGGCACTCCCCATAAACTCACAGGAGAACATTCCACAGGGCCACCGCAGGGAGGGCAGGGCAAAGCATGGCCCCCCCCAGAACCGCCCTCCTGCCTCCCAGCACCCTGTTTCACCCGGCCAGCACCTGCCTTGGCGAAGGGGCCTCGAAACACCATCAACAGAGCTGAGGCACGAGCGGAGCGAGCAGGTTCTCTTGTCCCTGTGACGGCCAGGAATCGGAGTAACAGGGTGCTGCTGGGAGTCTTGCTCAGGGTCCAGGCTGTGCGCTGGAGCGGGGCTGATGGGCGGAACTAGAGGAAGGGAGAAGTTCACCCACGAAAGGGAGCTCCTGTCAAGGCCTGAGGCTGTCGGAACTGCCCCGATGGGGTAGATTGAGCCTCACGCCCGTGACCTGGGAGGGGCCCCAAGGGCATCTCCCGCGGCGCCCAGTGCGCTCACGCCTGTGGGGGGGGCCCTCGCGGCACCGCGGCAGCCGGGATCCCGGGACAGCTTCGGTGGCTGCGAGAGATCCGGGCGCTGGGCCGGAACCGGTCAGAACAAGCCAGTTTCTTCATCGGCACCGCGGCCCTGCCGTGGCTCTACCACTGCTCCCAGGTTCTTTAGCGACTCCTCCCAGGACGGACGTTCCAGACCTTTCCACGCCAGCCGCGCTCCCTTTGGCCCGCCGTCCGCCCCTCGCCGGGGCCTGATTAGCACACACTCCGGAGGCCTCTCGCGGCCCCCGACGGGCCGTCCTCCAGTTTATGCAACCGGCTTTTGCGGTGGGGCTTCTGGCGCTGTTGCTCGCTTCCTGTGAGCTGCTGTGCTCGCAGCTTGGAGAGGTTCAGGTGCTCAAAAAATTCTGGTGTGAAGAAAGCTCAGCCATGTTATGGGATAAGACCGTGGATTAGAACACGGATGAAGACGGCAGGGCTTGAGTTCTGCTATCATCGCTGCTTTGGGCCATTTTCATCTCCCTATGCCTCAATTTGTCCTTTTGTACCAGGGGAAGAAGAAGTGTATCTACTGCGTGGGATTACTGTCAGGAGTAAGTTCAGACATGTTCAGTGCTTGGGACATAGTGAGTGCCATTATTACCACATACCACTATTACTGCTGCTCATAGGTGGTCAGTGCTCAGAAACTGGCTGTTCAGAGTCGTCCCCCCCCCCCGCCCCCACCATGACTTCCTTCTGGAATCTTCTAGTTGGGAGGGGTCTTTGAAAGCCCTGGAGTTCCAGCCCAGTCCATTGCACCAGTGAGAAAACAGGGACCAGAGAGGGGCTGGGGCCTGCCCGGGGCCATAAGAAGCTAGCTGCTAGCAGAAGAGCCCATAACCATGGCCTTCAACCATGGCAGTGCACATGGCCCAAGGCCCTGAGGCCCAGACCACTTGCCTTGGCTGGGCACTGCCGTTCTTCAGGATGTTTGACCCCTGCCTCTGGCCGGGACTGGGGCCGAAGAGGTCTGGGCCCCATGATGTGAAGAGACCCTGCCAGGGCTGGGACCTGTGCAGAAGAGACACCCTGCTTCGGGTACCTTCTCTGGAGGTCAGAGCACCCACCCTCAGCTTAGGATCAGGATCTGCAATGAGTCTAGACTTTGTAGGGCCTGCTGGCTTTATACCTTCTCGGGGGGATGTTGGTGGCATGGGCAGGCTGTGCAGAGAGCTGGGGTGGGAGTCAGGAGCCAGGGTTCTAGAACAGTCCACACCCCTTGACTCACTGAGTCACTTGTACAATGAGGGGCTTGGCCTTGGGAATTCCTCAAAGTAGATGGGCACCTCTCCCAGGTCACAAAGCCGATTCTCTGAACTTGTCCCCACAAGGCATGTCACTCCTGGCAGAGGACGAGGTAACTCAGGCCAGAGAAGCGGGATCATCGGGTGGGGGATGGTAGAGGCCATGCAACAGGTCAGGAAGGGGCCCAGCTGAGCAGGGAGCCTCCTGCCCAAGGGTCTGACTCTCCTATGGCCTTAAGTCTGACAGTGCAGACACATGACCCACACTGGCCCCTTTCATCCCTTCTGCCCTAGGGTGGCGTGTCCTGGCAGAGGGTGGGTAAGGAAGGCCGGAGCCCAGGGACGGAGGCCAGGGCTCAGTGTCCATGGGAGGGGATGTGCGGGTCAGACTGTCTTGGTGCCCACCAGGATTCCCAGCACCACTGCCCTGCCCTGCATGCCCCCTAGGAACTGCCGGACCACCTCCAGCCCTGCCAGGCACCCACCAGGGCTGCCAATGCTCCCTGGGGCTTGGAGTTTCCCCGGGGTACAAGAAAGAATCAGGATCCCCTGTGCCTTGCCGGAGGGAAGGTAACAATAGTGCAGCCGCTGGGGAAAACAGTATGGCAGTTCCTCAAAAAATAAGACACGGACTTATCATGTGATTCAGCAATTCCACTTCTGGGTACATAGACCCCAAAACTGAAAGCAGGGACTTAAACAAATATTGATGCACCCATGTTCATAGTATTTTTATTCACAATAGCCAAAAGGTGGAAGCAGCCCAAGGGTCCACTGATGGATGAACGGTCTGTGCATACATCGGAATATTATTCAGCCTTCATAAGAACGGAAATGCTGGGTGAAACTTGAAGACGTTATACAAAGCGAAATGAGCCAGTCACAAAAGGACAAATACTGTATGACTCCACTTACACGAGGTACCTAGAGGAGTCAAGTTCATAGAGACAGGAAGAAGGGCGATTGCCAGGGAATGGGGAATTACCTTAAACGGAATAGTTTCAGGGACACTGGGTGGCTCCGTCGGTTGAGTATCGGACTCTTGATCTGAGCTTGAGTCATGATCTCGGGGTCCTGGGATCAAGTCCCACGTTGGGCTCCGTGCTCAGCAGGGAGTCTGCTTCTCCCTCCCTCTCCTTCTGCTCCTCCCCTCGTGCTCTCTCTCTCTCTTTCTCTCCCTAAAATAAATAAATAAATAAAATCTTAAAAAGAAATTCAGGGTACAGTTTCAGCCGGGGAAGATGGAGAGCTCTGGAGAGGGATGCTGGCGAAGAGAGCCTGACATGTGAAGGCACAGCGTGCCACAGAACTGCGCAAGGTCGAGTTCGTGTGATGTACATTTTACCATAATGATTAGGAAAAGGAATTAGGAGGTGGGGAGCAGGCCCCGGGGGATGGGTAGAGCATGGGCTCTGGAATGGTGATTAACTCTGTGACCCCAGGCAAGGCCCTTGACCTCTCTGTGCCTTCAACTCCTTCGCGAGTGAAAGAGGACAGGCGTGCGCACCCTGGCCCCGGGTTGTCAGGAGGGTTTTGTGTGAGGGGCTGGACGGAAAGCGCTTAGAGCACGGCCCGCGCAGAGCGGTCACGCCTGCCTTTCTCTTTCCCCATTTCTTAGATGAGCAAACTGAGGCACAGAGAGGTAAGGAACTTTCCCAAGCTCACACAGCTCATGAGGGGCAGGGCAAGGACTGAACTCCAGAGCCCGTGCTGGGTGGCCACTGTCCTGTTCCTGAAGACTTCGGAGGGTGGAGGGAAGGATTTGCATGGCTTCCTCCCCAACAACCAGTGAACCTTGCTATCTGGAGCCAACATTTTTTCAGAACCTGTGAGGCCAAGCTGGGGTAAGGCTGCTGGGAGGAAGTTTCTCGGCTTCAGGAAGGCCCAGGGCAGGGCAGGGCAGGGCCGGTGGGGGGCAAGGGCCAGGCATTGTTCACTGCCCGCCCAACACCTCAGCAAAGCCCGGGCAGGGCCTGTCGAGAGTTGTCACCAACAAGAGGAGCAGGCCCGGCCTCATTCCCCACTGGGGCTCAGCCACCTTATCCTCGGGGGCTGGGGAGCAGGGCAGCTGGGGCCGGGGAGGAAAAGACCCAGAGGCCTGGAGAGAGAGAGAGGGCTCTGAGGCCTTCGGGCCCCTGGGCCTGGCCAGGGCCAGCCTCGCCTTCCCATCCCCCTGCAGCCAGGCCCTGGAGCTTCCTGGTCCCTCCCTCCTCTGCATCCCCAGGGGTCACCATCAACTGTCCCACGCCTGTCACACAGGAGTCCGACGGCAGGCAGTGGCCCACTCTAAGGGCAGGATCCTTGGGTGGAAGAATGGCTGCCAACAATTCCTCCCATCCCGGTAACTCGGCCACACAGTCCACCGTCTTGCCTCCCTGGTGTCTGGGTAGCCTGCGTGTGGGATGTGCGTTGACCAACAGGATGACTTGGAAGTGACTGAGAGATTTCAGGCCTAGGCCTTAAAAGGCTTTACAGTATCCATTTCCTCCAGCTTCGAAGCCAGAGCCGCAGAAGGAAAGAGGAGGACCCCACTAGAGAAAGGCCATGTGGAAGAAGCCCTAGAAACCATGAAGGGAGGAGAGAGGCCCTGCCCACCCCTGGCTGCCCAGCCAGCCCTGCTGCAGCCCCAGACCCATGAGGGAGGCTGGTTGGGCGCCCCATAGGACAATGCACGCAGTAGAGAAGAGGGGTCCCTGCCCAGCCCTCCCCAAACTGCAGAATCGTGAGCAAATCCATGCTGGTAGTTGCTTTGAGGCACTGGGCTTGGGGGTTGTTTGTTACTCAGCAATAGTTACCTGATACACTTCAAGTCATGAAATCTTGTTTCTGAAATCTTAGGATCATGGAGCATGTCAGACCAGGTTCAAGTCTTGCTTCCACTGGTGGTCTGGGCAAGGAACATCGCTTCTCTGGGACTTGGTTTCCCCCCAGACAGGGATACCTACTTGCACGGAACGGGGAGAGGACGCAGAGGGAATGAGCGTGGAGAATGGAACACGGGTTGGCCCAGAGGTGTTGGTCCTTTCTGCTCTGGGACAATCTGACACAGATGAGTCGGTGGTGGCCACCAGCCGAGGCCGAGAGGCTAACTGGAGGGATGGCACAGGGCATCTGCTGCCACACCTCTGCCAGTGCCACCAAACCCCTGCTGCCCACCTGTCCCCAGCTGGGGTCACCCACTGGGGTCACCTTCTTGGGGCAAGGTGTGGGCAGGCTCCGTAAGCCCACAGAACCCAGGGTAGTGGGAGCCTGCCAGCCCAGAGCAGAGTGCTACCCAACCCCCAGCTCCCCCCCCTCACTGGGCTCTCCCCCTCCTCCCACCAGCCCATTTCTGGCTTTCCTATTGGAGAAACTGCCAGAAAGTGGGGTGTGCCGTCCACCCCCAGGGGACTGTGGGACCAAATTTCTACACAGGAAGGGCTTGTGCAGGGTGGGGTGATCTTAAGGAAGGGATGTCTTTTTCTTTTAAGTAAGCTCTACGTACCACGTGGGGCTTGAACTCATGACCCCGAGATCAAGAGTCCCATGTTCTACCAACTGAGCCAGCCAGGCGCCCCAGGAAGGGATGTTTCTTAAACTGCCCTCTGTAGCGAGCAGGTCTACTTGGGGCTGATGGAGACTGGGGCGTTACCAAGACCCCCGAAGACCACCCTGGAGCTGCCACCACTGCTGTTCACAGATGGTCTGTCCCCAGTGGGGGGCCCACATCAACCTGCGTGCCCAGCTTTGCCCTCCCCATCCCCCTCCCCTCCTTCCCGTTGGCCAGGACACGCGCGCTGCTCGCTGTCTCCTGGAAGCTTTGTCCCCACATGCTGGCCTCGCTTTATCTCGTTGGTCATCTCTGCACAGGAAGGAGCCTGGGTGGGTGCCAGGGCTGCCTAAGCAGATTATGTCATTCACCCCAGGGGGGTGGGTGGTTCAAAGCAACTGGGTCCTCAGGCTAGCCCCTAGGGGGCCCCGGGGCCCTGAGCTATCTTCACAACCAGACCCCAAAGAGGAAGCAGAGGCCCAGAGATGGGGAGTGGCCTCCCCACGCCACACAGGAGGGAAGAGATGGAGCTGAGCCTAGAATCCCCTTCCAGCTATCCCCCCCCCCCCCCCCCCCCCGCCCCCAGAGCTGCTTCCTGATCACATTCTCGGCAGCTCACAGGAAATGGCTTCTCTGGAGCTTAAGGGAGGATGTGACATGGTCCCAACTCCCCACACCCCATTTCCAGGGGCCACTTCTCCTCTGCCACCGAGATTATCACCAACTTAAAAAACACTCATACCCATGGAGGACAGGTTCCCCACCACGATCTGCTCCTCCTAACACCTTGGGAGGGACCATCTCCACTTCATAGGTGTGGAAACTGAGGCACAGAGAGGTTCGGAGGACCCGGAGCTGGCGCGTACGGAGCCAGCCCTGATCTTCATATTGCCTGCTTTCTTTCTTCCTTTCTCTCTCTCTCTTTTTTTTTTAAAGATTTTATTTATTTATTTGAGAGAGAGAGCACGAGCAGTGGGGAGGGGCAGAGGGAGAGGGAGAAGCAGGCTCCCCGCCAAGCAGGGAACCCGATGCGGGGCTCCATCCCAGGACCCTGGGATCATGACCTGAGCCGAAGGCAGGCACTTAACCGACTGAGCCACCCAGGCGCCCCAGATCTCCTGCTTTCCTGCCCCATTCCCTCCAGCACCCAGCTCAGAGCAGGGAGTTTCTGCGAGCCACGAAGCCAGCCTTGTCTGTCCCCTCCACCTCCAGTCCTCCAGGCGCTAGGCCCCGGCCCCGGGGGCAGGAGGAGGCACCGAGGGTCACATGGCAGACCCTGAGGCCACAGAGGAACTGTTACGTGGACCCCTGGCGCACAGGGAGGTGGGCACGGGCCAGGCCTCCTACCTTTGGGTTTGCAAACACCTGTGAGATTTGGGTCTCCGGGGCTGGAGCTGGGATGACAGCCGCCTCGTTCCAGCTGCCCCAGGGGATTCTGGGCCCCGCTGATCCCTGCAGTGTTCTCTCCCATAACCTTGAGCCCATCCTGCAGGAGGAGACGCTGAGGCTCCGAAGCCACACCGTGTAATGTGACGACCAAGTGGGGACAGAGACCCGGGCACACGCCCCACGAACACCCCTCCAAGCTGCATAACCCTTGCCCTCCCTGAGGCTCCCTTCCCCTGCGGCCACACTGAGCGTGGCTTTCTTCTCACCCGGGCTGCCGGGTGGGCGAGGTACGAGGCTCATGGCAGGCCCGACCAGGCCCTCCTGAAGCGGGGCAGCCATCCCGGGAGGGGCCTGGATTGTGGACTTAGCTGAGGGCCCAGAGAAGGTGGCACAAGGACCCCTCCCCTGATTTCTTTTGTTTTCCGCCCGTCGCTTACTGCTGCTTGCTGTCATATGGTATACTCACTATTTCCTCGTTTGCTGTCTATCTCTCCCGGGGCAGGGCCGCAGCTTTGGTCCTCCACTGTGCGGTCCTAATGAGGAACCCGATGCACAGTTACTGAGTGAATGAGTGGCCATGGAGTAGGGCAGCGGGAGGCCAGTCCCAGAGGTGATGGAGGCAGGGCCAGGTGGAGTGGGGCTGGAAGAGGACGGATTCTGTCCAGGTGTGGGGGAGGAGGAAGGAGCTGGGGGGCCAACTCCCTGGTGGAATGTTTGATGGGGAAGGCGGTCCCCTTGGCCCACCACCCCTGACAGCTGGGCTCAGGCTGGGTCCCAGGTGTGACATCGCCGCTGGGGCCATGTCTCATCCCCTCAATATCCTCTGGGGCCAAGGCTGGTGCTTAGCCCCGAGATATGCCTGCCCCGCCCCATCTTCCACTCCTCAAACTCCAATCCCCCTTCCCCCTCCTCCTGGACGACTTCCTCGATTCTCCTGCTCCCCGCAACCTCCTGCCCACGAATTCCTCCTTCCTCTGTGCTTGTATGCACTCACTCGCTCACTCAGTTCTGAGACTGGCCCAGGTGATGGCCCCATGGGGATGCAAAGATGACCTCAAGAGACACAAACCTAGAAGCCAAGTCACAGCATTACTCAAAACCAGGCAATGCGTGAACGCTCTTTTAAAGTATTTCTCATGGATCCTGGGGTTGTCTTCAATCACTTTTATTAGAATATTTCTTAGTTATGCATAGACACAGAACCAGAAAGGCTCTCATGCTCATTTTGGCCTCCAACAGGAAACCAAAGGAAAGTTATAGAACCGAATATAAAGAAGAGTAGCAGAAGCAACACAAATTCAAATTGACAACAGGAAAGGACCCTGCTGGCTTTCAGCACAGATGGGGCTGGTTCTCGGGGCGGGGGGGGGGGGGGGGCCCCCCCCCCCCCGGCCCCCCCGGGGGCCCCCCCGTCCCCCCCCCTGCAGGGCCCCAGCTGGGTCAGCGCCTGCGCAGTCCCCTCAGCTGCGCACCGTCCCCCCCCTTCCCCCCCCCCAGTGACTACAGTGTCAACCACCCTGGTCAACAGGAACCCAAACACATTGGGGGGGGTGGCGGGATGTATTTGTTTTAATTATGGTAGAATATACGCAAGATAAAATTTACCATTTTAACCATTTCTACGGGTACAGTTCAGCAGCGTCAAGTACACGACAGCGCTGTGCGACCAGCACCGCCACCCGTCCCCAAAACTTGTCCATCCCAGTCACTCCCCGGCCCCTCCCCCAGCTCCAGGCGACCACCATTCTACTTCCTGTTTCCGTGAACTTGACTCCTCAGGTTCTGCATATGAGGGAACCATACAGTATTTGTCCTTTTGCAACGGGCTTATTTCGTTTACTCTAATACCCTCAAAGTTCGCATGTTGTAGCGAGGTCAGAGTTTCCTGCCTTTTATTTTACTTTTTTTAAACTATACTCCTAATGTGGGGCTCAAATCCACGACTTCAAGATCAAGAGTCGCGTGCTCCACCCACTGAGCCAGCCCGGTGCCCCTGGATTTCCTTCCTTTTTAAGGCTGAATAACATCCTATAGTATGTGTACACCACGTTTTGCTCTTCCATTCATTCATTCCTCCACGGGCATCAGTGAGTGGTTGCTTCCATCTTTCCGCTATTGTGAATAATGCTGCTGTGAACATTAGTGTATGAATATCTTTTCTGTTCTTACTTTTGGGTGTATACGCAGATATGCAATTGCTGAATCACACTGTAATTGTGTGTTTGATTTAGGACTTATTTCTAATGTGATTGTTCAGATGACCCTAAATAGGATTATAGCCAATTTATTTTTAATTCATAGATTCAACACCCACAAAATTTTATTTTTTAAAGATTTTATTTATTTATTTGACAGAGAGAGAAAGAGAACACAAGCAGGGAGAGCAGCAGAGAGAGAGGGAGAAGCAGACTCCCCACTGAGCAGGGAGCCCGATGCGTGTCTCCATCCCAGGACCCCGGGATCATGAGCCGAAGGCAGATGCTTAACTGACTGAGCCACCCAGGTGCCCCGACACCCACAAAATTTTAAAAGCTCATACTCTGCAGTTTCTGTCCCGAGACTCCAGTATGAGACACCCTAGAGCTGCCCCATCCAGTGGGGTGAGCACGAGCCATGAGTCCCGGGACGGGGCTGGCTGCGTTCCGATGTCCCACACGGGGGAAATACACCCGTATTTCAAAGACTTAATATGAAGGAGAGATCTTGTTAGTAGTATCCATGTTGATTACATGTTGAAATGATAATGTTTTGGCTATACCGGGTTCATGAAACAATAGCATTAAAATTAATTTCACTTGTTCCTTTTTCTTTTTTAAAATGTGACTGCTGGAGAATCTAACTTGGCATTTCTGGCTCGCATTGTCTTTGTGTTGGATGCTTAACCTAGCAGGTTAATCCAGGTGCTTTCCAAGCCTAGAGGAGCCGCCTAGAGCTTGGAAGCCTTGGCTTTCTCATATTTATTTTTAATTGAGGTGAAGCTCACATAACATACAATTACCCATTTCTAAGTGTACAGTTCCAAGGGGCACTGAGTGCTTTCACAGTGCTGCGCACCCACCACCTCCGTCTAGATTCCGAGCCTCTCATCGCCCCAGAAACACGCGCCCATTAAGTAATCACTCGTAACTGCCCCCTCCCCTGCCCCTGGCAACCACTGATCTGCTTCCTGTCTCTATGGATTTGCCTATTCCAGACATTTCATTTAAAAGGAATAATACAATATGTGACCTTGGACGTCTGCCTTCTCTCACTGAACACAATGTCCTCAAGGCTCATCCCTGTTGTGACAGGTGTCAGGGCCTCATTTGTTTTATGGTCGAAGACGACCCCGTCGTGTGGGTACCCTGCCACTTGCTGACCCCATGGACGGACAGCTGGGTCGTCTCCGCCTTGGCTCCCTGCGTGACGCCGCCGCCGCCATTTGTGTATACGTTCTGTGTGGTTGTATGTTTTCATTTCCTGGGACTGGAACTGCTGAGTCACATGGTAATGGCTGGTTCTTTTCGTCGTTTTAACATTCGCCTTACTCATGTCTCAGAGTTCTGGACACACATCGTTACAGAGTCACCTGGGTCCTCAAGGTGCGTTAGGATAGAGACCTGAGCGCCACTGAAGGGAGCTCGGGGTAGGGGGGGACTTGTTGGGGACCCTCCATGTCAGTATTTTTTTTAAAGATTTTATTCATTTATTTGAGGGGGCGGGGGCGGGGAGGAGCAGAGGGAGAGGGACAAGCAGACTCCATGCTGAGTGCAGAGCCCCACGTGGAGCTTGATCCCACAACCCTGAGATCATGACCCCAGCTGAAATCAAGAGTCAGAGGCTCAACTGACTGAGCCACCCGGGAAGCCCAGCATGTCAGTATTTTTAAGACTTTATTCTTGGGAGGACCTGACTCTCTGGAGAGGACCTTCAGTGTTCTGCCTGGGGGGTAAAGGCCTGGCTGCCGCTGGGAGTAGGGCAGGGGACAGGGGGAAGGGGACAGGGTCCCCAGCACGCAGAAGGCCCTGGCACTTGGCTCCCTGTTTTCAGAATGATGCCCCACCCCCAGGCCAGGGACAGCTGGTTTACCATCAGCAGACATAACTCCAGTTTTCTGCTGGGGTTGGGGTGGGTGACCACTTAGCCGTCACCTTCTGGAAGGGGATTGGGGAGTCTGACTGCTCCTTACTTTGCCCCCACCCAATATCCCCACCTGGGGCTGAGTCCTTGCTGGCTGTGTGGGGTCCTCACGCTGGGGCTGAGCCCCGCCTGCCCCAACTGGCTTGGGACATGGCTCTTCTGAGCCCCTAACTCAGCCCCCTCTACACTCACTTCACTCCCCAGCTTCAGGGCTGCACAGTTATGGCCTCTGTCCGGCCGGCCTCACCCTTGTGTCTATACCTTAGCACAAAAGGAAAAGGACACCCTCTCTGTAGTCTTCCTGGGGTTTGGGGAGGGGGGAGATTTAGCGAGGGTGTTCAATCTGCCATCCTTAGGCAAGCTGTCGGGCTAAGACTAGCCTGGCCGTCCCAAGAACCCCGTGTCCTTTGGAAAGATTCCAGCCCCCACTTTGGAGAAGCTTCCTGGAAGCCAGCTCCAGGAGGGTCCCGGCTCAGCCCGGGTCTCAGGACTCACTCTGGCCACAGCTCAAGGCTGCCTGGTCGTGCCCAGAGACTATGAGCTCCTCCAGGGCAGGAGTGTCAGCTACGTCACTTCTGGTCACCTTCTTTCTCTCCCCCTCCCCGCCCCCGCCACAGCCCCCCAACACGGTGCACGTGGCCGCTGCCCAGCCCACTTAGTAGCTGGAGAAGAAAGGGACGGACACACAGGGAAGGAGATGGAGACTGGGGCGAGGCGGGGAGATGAGGAGCAGGGAGTGTGAGGGGACATCCTCCGCTTTGGTCCCCATGTCTCCTTTACCTGCTCTTGGGCCCTTCTCTGATCCTTGTCCTGGGTCTTTGCCCCCAGAGGTGCTCAGAAACTCCGCAAGGCTGGGACAGGGACTCAGTCGCAGGCCACCCCACTGAGGGCAACGTGGCTGAGCCCTGCTGGCCCCACATGGCTCTGTGCTGATTTCATTTCACGGCAGACAGCGCTTCAGGCCCACCATCCTTTTAGGGGCCCGCGGAAATTGTATACTTTCTTTCGAATCAGAAGAGAAAAATTAACTTTGGGTTCAAAGAACATGTTTTACTATATAATAATTAATCCATGTGTCTTGATACCACTGCAGTTGTAAAGTACAATGTCTAATACTTTTTGGGAGGAAGAGACCCACTTAAGTCACAATGTGTCTTTGCCCCAGCCCGGGGTCACCCACCTGCTTGAGTTCCTGGCCGCTCCGAGTGGGTCCTGCTCCTTCCCTCAGGACAGCTGGGTCCAGCTCCCTCCAGTGTCACAAACAGCCCTGTGCAGATTGCTGGGACCCCGAGACCAGTGTCCATGGGTCCGTACCTCAGCCCCAGGTTCCCTGCGGCCCCTGGGCAGGGATGCCGGGGAGAGGGTGAGCGGGGGAAGGCATGCCTGGAGAGGGAGCTGATCCTAGTCAGGCCCTGAAGAATGAATAGTTCTCACTCTGGGGAACCGGCCTCCCGGGCAGCAGGGGAAGCATTGGCAACGATGTGCCTCAAGGGGTCTGGCCCATTCACAGGAGGGTGGGGAAAGCTGATCTGGCTCTGGGACAGTGCGGGTTGGGGGCTGGGGTCCTTTGGGGGTTGGGGCCCCAGCGCTTCTTCCTGGTGCCTGAAATGCCCGTCATCTTCATAGTCCTTCCTCAAAGTCATAGAAGCTTCTGGTGTGTGCATCACTTCCCAGGTCCTGTTGGGGCTCAGCCCGAAGGGTCTGTCTTCTCCGAAGGGACTGGAAACCCACCTCTGCTATTATTGCATGGCCTGACTCCCCTCCCAGGCCCCTCCCACCTGCCCTGTCAGCCCAGCCTGACGCTGCCCACGAAAGTGCACTGTTTCCCCTCGGGCCTCTGGAGAAAGGACGGCCTGAACCCCATGGCCCCTCCAGCCCCCCTCCCTGCCACCCACAGGCCCTTCACCCAAGCCCAGCACGATCTCAGATCGCAGAGGGCCCTTGGCACGAGAGCTTCCCTCCTACACTGGGGGCGTCAGGATGTTCCATCAGGTTAAAGTGGCACGGAGACCTCCCCGTCAAAGCCCGGGAAGGGCCTTTGAAAATCATGAGGAAGCATCATGGTGCCGACAGAAAAGTCCTGGGCTCAGATCCCCGCTCCTGTGTGATCTTGGGCAGCTTGCTTGTCCCAAGTCCGGGTTTCCTTCTCTCTCGGGCGGGGCCTCTGGGATCTGCTCCTTGCTGAGTCCGTAACTGTGACAGGAGATACTGCACGTCAGGCGTATGCCTGGCACGTAGTGAGAACTCGTTAAACGGCAGTTGTCATGGTCTTGTTTTTACAAAAAGCTGAGCTGTATTTGGAGAAGAGACTGGGATCAAAGAGTTTCCGGTCCTCGTCCAAGGTCACCCAGGGGCACACAGAGGCGGGACTTCCAGAAGCCCCAAACCATGAAAGGCCACATGGAGGAGGCAGGATGGCAGAAGGTGGCCAGCCCGGCCTCCCCGGTCAAGAACCTCCAGTCTTGTCAGATCCCAAACTCACGGGCCTCCCTCGGGAGGTTCTGATTTGGGAGGCGAGGGCGGGGCCCAGGAATCTGTCCTTGTAATAAGCACTGGTCTTTGTGGCCCCATGGGCCTGATGTGCAGCCAGGCTGGGGCCTGCGGCTCAGTCCTCCCCCAGCCCCCCAGTGCCAGGCGGGCGTAGCCTCTCTCACACACCCGTGCTGACGGGAAGCTCCTCACCTCCCACAGGCAGCCAGCAAGACGACATCCACCTCGGACGCCGTTGGAAAGTTCTTTCTGAGCTTGAGCAGACATCTGTCTCCCCAGATCTCTGCCCAGACTCCCTAACCTGTCTGTATTTTATCTCCACATCTGTACGGGGGGGCTAATGATAGGACCCAGAAGACCTTCAGACACAAATCCTGCCTGGTGGCTCTGGGTGTGGGGGGCAGCCCACAAGGGCCCCCTGGGGAATGAAGGCCTCGCAAGTCCCCACCTGGCCCTCAGCAATGGGCGAGTCTTAAGAGGGCCACCTGAGCCCCTCAGCCTGGCCGCCGCTGGGTTCCCCGGGGTGTGCCGAGCTCTATAGATCCGCGCAGCTGACGTGGTGCACTTCTTAAAATGACTTGATAATAAGTCATTTTAAATGCTATTTCTGAAAAAAAAAAAAAGTTGCTTTTGTACTAAAGAAAACCATTTGATATTATGAATTTGACTGCAGAATTCACCTCGATATTCAAAATAAATGGGAGACATCTAATTGCTTAGAAACCCCCAAACTCTGGGGGTGCCAGGGTAGTAGTTTTCTTTAAGGTAATGGTATTTCCTGCAGAAAAGTTCCAGCTCTTCTCTAGGCAATTCATTTATCCGCCCAAGTTCCTCTGACACTTCTTAGACGCTTCTTAGACTAGCCCCCGGCCACTGAGGTGCCTGGACAAGAGTCTAGGGTGGAGGGGGCTCAGGGGAGGTCTCAGGGCTGGGGGAGAGGACGGAGCAAGCTCACGAGTGACCAGCACAGCAGGTGCTGGGAGCAGGAGGCTGGAACTATGGAAGGTTCTTGAGCTCAGCCCTGTCTGGACCACAGGATGGCTTTGCTGAGGTAGCAAGCATAGGAGCTTGATCATGGAAGGTGTGGAGACAGTCTGGGGCTCTGGCCTTGAGGGAGTGGCCTGTCCCTGTCCCTGCTCTAGCCCACCGTGTGACCTGAGAGAACGAAGGCAAGAAGGTGCTGGACCAAACAACTGATCCACACAGTCTGGGGTCCTCTGACCTCTCTGGGGGTCTCGAATGCAGGAATGGAGTCTGTGAACTGCTGTCCATGTTCCTCAAGGCCAGCTGCCAGACACTGTGTCTGTCCTGGGGGAGGCCGCCCAGGCTCGTGGAAATGTCAAGTGCCCATCTTTGCTCGGGGCTGACATCACCTCTCTGTGGGAACAAAGCGCATGCTCATGCCGAGCCTGTCTGGATTGGCAGTGATCTGTGTCCTTGTTTGGTTTCAAAATAGGGGGCCCAGAAGGAAAAATCATGAAAGATGCCCTTGTTGGAAGAAACGTCGAGGAGCCCAGCGGATCGCCTCCCTCTGGGCTTTGGCTGAGACGAGGCAAGAAGCACACACCCACTCCCGTGTCTGGGTTCCTAGGGGAAGCTGCCAGTACACCTGCTCCATGGGAGGCCCCGGGGGGGAACCTTCATTATACAGGACTTTAGAGTCCGTGGGGGACGTGGGGGGAAAGGGGAGGAAATCTTGTCCATTTCCACATTGTAGGGCATTCTTACCTCTCAGAGGTATGGCGACTCAGGCCTGTCTGGCAATCTTATCAACAAGTTGGTTGTTTCCTCATTTTAGAGATGAAGAAACAGAGGCTCAGCGTGGTCAAGTAACTTGTCCAAGGTCACACAGCTCATCACTTTCATTTAACATGTATGTGAGGGCTATTACGTGGCTGGCACTGACCTTGGGGCTGGGACCGGATGGAGTAAGGAAGACAAAGTCCCCCCCTCACAGAGGGGTCATCTTAGTGAGTGAGAGAGGCAACACAGATAAACAAGAAAAAATGTCAGGCAGTTTCTGTGAAGCAGATTCCACAGGGAGACAGGGCGGGATGTGGCTGGGGTGGGACCAGGGCAGGCCTGCGTCAGGATGTAGCATTTGTGCGGAGGCCTGAACGACAGGAAGGAGGCAGCCGTGTAAAGAGCCCGATCAGGTGCCTTTCCCTAGGACGTTCCAGTGGCCTGAGTGGCCCCTGACAGGTCTCACTGCCGGTGCTCAGCTGCAGGGTCAGTTTGTGAGAATTGGAGGACCAGATGAAGGCTGGACACACAAGAGAACAAATCCTCGTGAAGCTGGCCCAAGAGCGTCCATGGGGCTCCTGGTGCTGCCGGATGTCCCTGTGGCCCGCCCCGTCGCCTGCGGCCCTGGGTTAACAGCGGCTCACGAAGGCCTGCCTCATCCAGTCTGACCCAGGCCAGGTCGTCGATCAAGGCGGTGACTGAATCCCATCCTGTGAGGGGACCGGATGTCTTCGAGGGACAAGTGGACACAGGCAGCACGTGGTGGGCGGGCTTCTCAGGGAAACTGAGTGCTCTCCCCATAAGGCGGTGGGGGGGTGGCTCGGCCCAGCGTGCGCGTTGGCAGCCGGCCCGCCTTGTACGTAAGGGCGGGCTTGCGGGTTTTGCAGCCATGCCTGGCTGCCCTGTTCTCTTCTTGGCCTGACTCTTGCCATTTCTGAGATCCTAAGACAGACTCCTCAACTAGCTCTCTCTGCCTCACAGCTTAATCCGCCAAAGGGAACCAGGAAGCCAAACCGGTGCCCCTCTCAGCCCCAGGAGGCCGGCCCAAGTGGAGCTGCGTGACACAAAGCCAGCTGGGCAGGGCCCTGCCCCCCCACGCCTGGGGCAAAGCAGGTGCTAGGGGAGGCCGGGGGGGGGGGGGGGAGGCTGGACGGGGCCATTTGTGACAGGGAGCACGCCCACCTGTCTGCGCCTCAGTCACTCACCTGAGAGACGGTGCACCCACCGCCTCCCTCTCAGGGTGCTGGGCGGACACCAGGACTCCAGGTCTCGGGCCAGCAGTGCTCCCAAGGGCCTCCTGAGGGACAGCTGAGGCGGGCTCCACCGTTCTGCAGGTGGGGCCCTGTGCCTCGAGCCCCTTCCGAGCAGAGGGGCAGGGGCATCTGGGAGCCTCAGACGCCACCACCAAACACTGAGCTGTGCTTTGTTAGTTCCAAGCAGACGCCCTTGTTAGTTCTGTAGAGCAGGAAGAGGCCAGTATTTGTGGACTAGTATTTATAGAAAGTCCTCCACCCAAACAAAACCGAAATAAAGCAAAGGAACTGCCTGAATGTCCACTATCTGGTGACGGGGGAGGGTGCCGTCCCGGTGACCCGGAGCTGTCGGCCACAGCGCTGCTCACACACTGAGAGCCGGGCGCCCCGTCAGGAAAAGCGAGAGCTGCCCACGGCCCCGCCGCTGCTCACAGGGCCCGGAGGACTTGGTCTGTGGCGGAACGGTCCCCTCTCCAGATGTGCGGGGACCGGGGGGCGCGGGGGTGCCGGACACCCAGCGCTGTCCCGCCGGGACGCAGGTCCCGTCAGAAGGCTGGTGCCGCCGGCTGCTGAGCGGGACCGGAGGAGGCATCCAGCCCCCCAGGCCGCTGCGACGTACCCGAGACCTGAGTAACAGCACTCTTAACACCCGATCTGTAAGACCACCTATTACTCTTTCTTTATTGCGGTAAAAAAGTGGTTCTATTTCTAGAGACCAAACAGCATCACAGAGCCATTCTCGGCAGAGAATTCTCTCTGTCCGCAAGCCCTCGCGACAGACTTTCAGTCTGCTCCCCTGCGGAACGGAGCTGGCCTCCAAGTGCAGGGCGGGAGACGCGGTCCTGCCCCGCACAGCGCCCGGGGCCTTGGAGCTGGCCTCCGACTGTCCAGAGGCCGGGCGCCCCAGAGGCCGCACATGGCAGCCAGTCCCTGGGGCGTCGCGGGGCAGGAGCCTGGGGGCTGGGGAGCTGGGGAGCTGGGGAGCTGGGGAGGGATCCAGGGCGGCCTCCTGACTTCCGCTGCACCACTGACGGTGGGAGCCGGCACGTGTGAGTGCCCTGGGCCTGCCTCGTCCTGGGCCTGCAGGAATGGCCCTGCCAGTCTCTGCCCTCCAAAGGCGCAGAAGGCGTGCTCTCGGGGCCTGGGCTGGCCCGGTCCCGTCCCCAAATGTCTGCAAGAGTGGGGCGTGTCTCTGAAGCCCCTGATCACCCAGGGCACCTGGTATCCAAGAACCTCCTCCCCACTGTTCTTTCAAATGCGCCCCCCACCCCGACTCTTGACCTGTTTTTTCCTTAAAGCCGGCAGACTCATCGTCAGGGGTAAAGACGACTCCTTGTAGTGGCTCCCTAGCCTGTGGTGGTGAAGGGAAAACAACGCAGCACCAGCTCCCCCCGATCCGGGGCCTCCCCGCTCCTGGGGGAGCCTGACAAGAGCGTCCACGTCCTCACCTCTCCTGCACCCCCGTGTCTGGGGAGGCCCAGCCACACCCAGCCTACCCCCTCCGGTGGGCTCCAGGACCAGTGCTCCCCTTGGACCGGTCTCCTCTCGGTCCTCTTCACTTGACCTGCCCATGTAGCCACCCAGGCTCCCCACGCCTCCCTTGGCCTTCCTGAACACTGACCACTGGCAACAACCTGGGGAGGCCCAGGGATGGGCGCAGGCTTCGAAGGTGCAGGTGCCACCGGGGGCTCCACTCTGGAGGCTGAGGAAGGAAGGGGGGAACCCCCACCCAGGGCTGCAGGGGCAGAGAAAGCGGCGGCTGCCGGACCCATGGCATGCTGGGCCGCAGAACACCTCGCGCTGTGCCCCACACGGCAGGCCCCCCCCGGCCCCCCGGCCAGCACGGCTTCTGCCCTGAGCCGTCTGTCTGAGAAACAGCAACGGTCCTGGCTGAGTCTGCCTGAGGGAGGGGCCTCCAGCCCCCCGTTGCCGGTGCCAGGGGCCAGGGCCGGTGTGCAGGGCTGCTCTCCAAGAGAACGTTCTCTGCAGCACCGAGGACGGCGGGGTGCGAGCGTGGTGCAGGCTGAGGACTGGGCACTCCCTGGGCCCGCACGGCAAAGGCAGACCACAGGAAAAGGCCCATCCGGCCCCGGAGCTCTGGGCCCCATTGTCCCCAGGCTTGGTCCTGCTCGGGCCACATCCCCCAGCTGGGGCTATGGTGCTGTCATCACACTCTGCTCGCCATGGTCCACGCTCCAGAGGCGGTAAAACTCAGCAAAGTCCACGTAAGGCTCCACACGGCCGCCCTCACCAGGCGGGAGGGAGTGCGCGGGCCGGGAGCGGAAGAGGCCTCCGTCCGAGCTGGAACTGCTGCTGTGCGTGTGCGTGGTGGTGGACTGCAGCGTCAGGGTCGGGCTCTGGCTGTGGGGACCACAGGGGACAGTCAGTCAGGGACAGAGAGGCCCCTCAGGCCACGAGAGCCAGCCCGGTCGGATGTTCTCAAGGGCAGATGAAAACTCAAACGTATTTTCCAAGCTCTAGCTCTATATGGCTCCTTAAGTTAACTAGAATTTAATAGAACGGATCACTCGGTTCAAGGGCTTGATCACCACGCATCCCAGCGGCTACGGTATCGGACACAGAACATCCATCTCCCTCAGAGCAGTGCTGAGCTAGAGGTGGTCCACTCCAGCCTCTCCAAATCCCACTGACCACAGGCAGGCAAGGGCTCTTCTCCCCGAAAACTGGCTGGGTGGGACAGGCCCCTGTTGTCAGAGCTCCCTGGGCACCCGGCTCTGTCACAAAGCACCTCACAGCCGGACAGCACCTGCTAGCCGGCCGCCCCACACCCAACACTGCCCAGCACCCAGCCCTGGCCCACCCACAGCGGGGCCCACCTAACACCCAGACACAGGCCGAAGGGAAGGGCCGTTTAGGGGCCCCAGGAGCAGAGGTGCGGCAGGATGGCTGGTTCTCCCGCCTGGCCTGGGACCCCTGCTGTCCCGCTCTGCCTCTGTGGACACTGCTGGTGGTTTCCTCCGGGCAGCCCTGCACTCGGGATGCCCACCGCTCGGCTGCCTGGCAGGCCCCGCTGGCCCCCAGCAGCAGCAGCTCTGGTGGCAATGGGGGCAGGGAGCCGGAAGGCCCCCTGGGAGGCAGAGGCCGAGAGCACCACTCCCTCCTGGGCGGCCCTTCCAATCGGCCACATCCTCTGAGTGGGCTGGGTGTGGCATCCCTATTATTCTGCGCAGGGCTGGAATGTGGAAACCAGATCCCCGTCCCCTGGCGTGGTGGGGTTGGGGGGGTGGACATTCCACAGAAGGGAAGGGGCTGGAGGGACACAGACCTGTGAGGCAGGTCTGCAGTGAGGAGGGGGGCCAGTCGGCTCACCCCTAGGCTCTGGGCCTCCTGCTGCCTCCGCCCCTCCCCCCTGCCTTAAACTAGACGACTCACTGTAAAGCTAAACTGGGACGCTTTAGTCAGAGCACCCACAGGCCAAACAATGTCCGCCAAGCGTGGATGCCACCGGGGAGGCTCCGAGATGGGGAGAAGATGGGAAAAGAGAAAAGAACAGGAGAACCTTCCCATTAAAGGAAAACGAATCTGTGGGACCCACGGGAAAGCACGAACAGCAGGCTGTCTGCATTAGAGGCCTATCTCCTCCCAGCCTGCCTCGCCCACTCTGCCCCCGAACCTCCACCCCTCCCAGGTCTGGGTTCAGTGAGCTGCTGGAACCTGCAGGGCTGCCTCCTCCTGCCTCCGGGTCTGGGGAGGACCCCCAGGGATGGAGCTGGGGGATGTGAGAGGCACAGGACCCCAGCGCACCTCACCCAACATCACTCGACCCCAGGACTCGGCCCGTGGCCACTGCTGTCCAGGTACTGAGGGCTGTCCCAGGAGGCAGGCTGTCCCAGGAGGCAGGCCTGCGGGAGGCTGGGGGCGGGGTGAGGGCTTACTTGGTGAGGGTGGGAGTGGCTTCGTCCAGGGTGGAGGCGCTGTGGGCCCCATTGAGCAGCTGGCCCTGGGAGGGCATGACGAGGGAGAGGGTCACGCTGGTCTTGCTGGTGCTCTGGGCGCTGGAGTACGGCACGGAGACGGGGTACACACGTCCTCCTGCAGCTTGGGGAGGAAGAGAGCAGTGGGCCGCAGGGAGTGGCTGAGGGGGGATCCCTGGGGTGCTGGGAACAGGGCTGCCGTGGGGCCTGCTGGGGGCAGTGTCTGAGGGGCCGAGTAGGTGGGCAGCGGCCAGGCCTGGCTCCCAACACCGCCCCTTGGGACAGTGAAGGGGTGTCTGTCTCAGGGCAGACTCTTCCAGGTGGCAGCTGGGGGAGGGGGGCTCATCTCAGCAACAAAGCACCAGTGGTACTTAAAGCAGGAGGAGAGTATGCGCTGAGCTGCCTCTAGGAAAGGGTTACTGCCAGGCTTCCCACGGTGCTCTCAGCCCAGGGGTAAGCTGAGGTTGGCCCAGCAAAAATCTGGTTGCAAAAACAAGTTAGAGAAAATCGGGTGACCCTGGTGTCCGTGGGGAAACAAATCCATTGCTTGTGTGCTAAGCCCTGCTTGTCTGAAAAAAGAAAAGGAAACACAGCCCCTAGGAATTGATGGTCTCGACACTGAGCGGCCCTGGGAGAGAAACAGAAAAGGACCAGCACCTCTCTTCCTGAGCAACCTGATCACAGAATTACAAAGGCAGAAAACAAAGCATCTCGGCCTCACCCCCGACAAGGCCCAGGGACAGAGCCAGGCTTCGGGGGACCCTCTGTCCACATGTGTAACCTCGCCTCCCTCTCTTCCTTCCAGAGCCTCAGCTCCTCAGTAAAAGGGGGAGCCACCTGCACCTAGGGTTTTCAGGAGGCCTCAGGGAACTCCGTGGACCCAGCAGACACCCAAGCAGTGGCGGCTACCATCCCTATTATGTGGCCTTGTGGCTTGGCAAAGCGCTTGTTCACGCACTCAGGCCTTTAGGAGGTCTGCCGGGCAGCTGCTAGGATCCTCATTTCACAGGCAAAAGGAAAAAAAAAAAACAACAACAAACTCAGATCAGAAAGCTTAAAAGTCAGAGAGACCAGATTAGAACGGTTCCAAGCCAGGCCTCTGGCTCCACGTCTACTCCAGGCAGCAAGGCCCACCCCAACCCCGGTCCCAGCCGGCCTCCTCAGGTGGCTCCCCGTCTACACTGCGCACGTACCTGGGGCCGGGGACGGTGTGGGCTGGCTCATCTCGCCCAGCGGGTAGCCAAAGTTCCTCACCAGCAGGGTCATGTCCTCGTGCCTCGGGCAGAACTTGGCACGCTCGCCGCCGCTGGCAAAGGTGTCCCCGTGGATGCGCTTCACCCGGTCCACCACGGCCTGGGCCACGGCATCCAGGGAAGTCTGCTTGGCGAACTCGGTGTCGATCATGGCGGCGATCTCCTGGGGGTAAGGGGGAGCAAAACCTGGTGAGGAACAGGGAGGGGGCGCCCAGGACTGCGGCCCATGACTTCAGAGCTGAATCCAGATGCTTGGGGGGCATCAGCCAAGCAGGTGAAGGAAGTCTTCACCAGCCAAGCCTGTAATCTGAGCTTTTCAAGGTATTCAGGATAGGGCGCCTGGGTGGCTCAGTTGGTTAAGCGACTGCCTTCAGCTCAGGTCGTGATCCTGGAGTCCCGGGATCGAGTCCCACATCGGGCTCCCTGCTCAGCAGGGGGTCTGCTTCTCCCTCTGACCCTCTTCCCTCTCGTGCTCTCTGTCTCTCATTCTCTCTCAAATAAATAAATAAAAAATCTTTAAAAAAAAAAAAAAAAAAACAAGGTATTCAGGATAATTCTTCTGGAACTTTCTCATTAGAAAAGGTGTGACCTTGTGATCTCTCCAATTGTTGGCTTCCACACCAATAAAATGGGGGATAATATCCACCTCGCTGGGTTATGAGGAGGATTAAATTGCACAGTGGGAGGGCACTCTGGAGACCACGAAAAAGCCTGGTACGAATTGCTGTTATTATCAAGTTTCCTTTCCTGGAACAAACCTACTGTAGGCTACATTACACCATTTTTGTTAGAAATAGGGAATATAGAATGAAGACAGGCCTCAGAGAAGTCCACTATCCAGTTTACTCTAGAACCCAGCAAAAGCCACTGGATAATTCTTTGGCAAAGACCAAAAACAAGGAAAAGAAAAAAAAAAAATCACACTGACAGTAAGTTCACAAACACAAACACAAAATCCTCCACATGACGGCTGGCCTGAGTCTCTTGGAGGTAGGAGAGCTGGGGCAGGTCACAGGAGATGACCCGAGCCCGTCTGGGGTGGGCTCAGGTCCATCACTGACCGGCCGTCACCTCAGAACCTCAGGCAAGCCCCTGAACTCCATGAGCCCCAAGTTCCCTAACTTGACGTGGCAGTGAGCCCCTGCCTCTTGGGTTACACGGCTACTGGCAGGAACGATAAGACAAAATGGATGAAAAACCTTGAACAGGGGTTATCAGGAGTCAGGCACATGAAACATTTTCTTCCTAATTTTTAATTAAAAAGAGAACAAAGCAGAAAAAGTTACTTTCCTACAGGAAGCACAAATGAAAGGAGACACACAACCTGAATTCACTATCCAAGGTCAGGAAAAGGTAGCTTCCCTTCAAAATTATCCTTGAGGTGACTGTCTCGAAGCTACAGCGTTAGGGACAATTGTCTGACACGTGTGCTCTCAGCATTGGAAAAATAAGCGGCTCCCACTGGCAGGGGACCCAGGCTTATCACACCTCGTCCTCACCACAATCCCAAAAAGGTAGATGTTATCACCTCCTGTGTCAGAGAGGAGGAGCAAGCTGTGAGCAAGTGCAGCTCAGAGGGGAGGGGAGGGGAGGCGGAGGGAAGCTGAGGCTCAGGCCATACCCTCTGGGCTCTCCTCCTTGGACCAGGGCCCTTCTCAGACACACTCCAGAGCAATGTGCCCCTGGAAATTCACTTCCTAGGGTCCTGGGGACAGAGCCTGCTTCAAGCCCAGAACAAGCACAGCTTTTGGGTGGGATGGGTATTCCCGGAGCGCTGGACATTTTCTTCCCCCAGCTTTGAACGCACAGAAGCTGTCTGGTGAGGGCATTTGAGAACCGGAGCTCTGGGTCCCTGAGCACCGTGGAGCGAGCAGGAGGGCTGGCTGGGTCCCCAGGGGAGCACACCGCGCTGCGGGCTGGCTGGCGGCGCTCTGCCCGGGCCGGGCTCACCTGGTTGGCCTGCCCGGGCCCGTGGGCGGCCTCCAGAGCCTTGTAGAGCCCCTCCGACATCAGCACCAGGAAGCCAGTCACCCCATCCAGGGGCTGCGCACCGTGGATCTCGGGCTCCGCGATAATCGGCTTGGACTTGGCGGCACTGTGGGAAGAGAGCGTGGGGAGAGCTGTGCTTGGAAGGGCCCCAGGGGACATTTCTTCTGCTGAAGGCAAGAATCCACCCAGGATGTAAAGTAAAATGCACATGTGACAAGAGGAAAAGAAACAGAGGAAAGAGAAGACCAGAAAAACAGACCTGTCTTCTGAGGGTAGTTCCTAACGTAAAGCTCTGAGGGCCCGGAGAGCCAGTGGGGCCGCTGGGGTCAGGACGGTGAGGGTCGGTGCCTGATGCTGGCCCCGGGCCCCATCCCCTGTCCACAGCCCCCGTGCGGTGGCAGGAGGGACAGCACGAGGGTGGGGATCACTTTTAGAAGCCCACTTCTCCCAGGCTCCTCCAGAACGAGTACCCACGCATACCCCACGGCCACTCCCCGGGGGCGCGGGGACCCTTCACCGAGGGGCTAGCAGAGCCAGAACGTCACAAAGTGCCAACAGGTGCGCACGCGGAGGCAAGTCTAAGACGTTCCTGGCAACAGCACTTGGAAGAGCAGAGTCTGGAAATATCCTGGGAGCCCATGAGTAGGGGCCGGCGAGCGCCGCTGCAGGCCTGCTCCGGGCCCCCGGGAGCCGTTTCAGAGAGCGCCACCAGCCTACCCTGCGCCGCGCAGGGGGGAGGACAGCATCCATCCGGAATCGAGGGGGGTGCAGGGCGCTGGAAAGGGTAGGCCAGCCCCAGTGGGCGTTTTGGGAAGAGGGCTTCCCCCCGCAAACACCCCCCCCACACATGCGCACAGGAGCTCCGGGGCAGGATGCGGGAGAGACCAGCAGCTTCTGGGGAAGGAGTCCAGGCTTGGGGTGGGAGGAAAACTTACTTTTCACTGTGTATCCTTGGCACTATTTGAATTGTTTTGAACCACATATGTACTTTCCAATTAAGCACACAGAACCCCACAAATTAGAGACAAAAGTTTCCAAACTCAACTGCCTAAATCTTGTGAGAGTAAGGAGTGGTAACCATGCTTTCTAGGCCATGAGGAGTCTGGCTCCGATGCTGGGGACTCTGGTATGACCCCCCATAGCTCTCTCTGGTTGTGACGGCAACACACACCTCCCGGTCCCCCCCAACACCCCATACACCCAAACCACACCCCCACACACATACCACAACCCCCCACACCGCATACACCCACCACACACACCACACCCACACATACATGCCACACCCCTCCACATACCACAGACATACACACGCCCCCCACCCCTCCCACACCCTCCCACACACCCCACATATATCCCACACCCTCCCACACACCACACACACCACACACACCACACCACATACTGCACACACACACACGAACCCCCCCCCATGTCTATTTTCCCAATCGATATTAAGGACGTTGCTCTGGATTCAGGATGCCTGGGTTCCAGTCCTGCCTCAGCCCCTGCCAGCCCTGTGACCAGGCAGGCTCCCTGATGTCCCTGCATCTGTTTCCTCAGATGAACATACCTTTGGGGCAACAACAGTACCTACCTCACAGGGCCCGAGTGAGGACTGAGTAAGACTGTGTGTAAAGAGCTGGGCACAGGCTTGGTACAATAACGGCCCACAATCATCACTGCTGCCCATTTGCTGCCCTGAGCCCTGGGTGGCACCCGGAAGGGAAGTGTCCTCGGAGGGCCGTGTCCACTTCGTCCTGCCCTCTGCCCCGGGCCCAGCCACAGGCAGCACGGATGAGCAGGCCTGCGGGCCGTCCCTATCCACACCTGGCGGCCCGTGCCGACGCTGGTCACTCCTGTCAGGCCCTGTGGCACTGGCTGCTGCCCTCGGCTTTGACTCAGCTCCCCAACCTGACCCCTTGCCAGCCCAGCTCTACGGAACGCCCGCTCCCGGCCTGTTGGGTCTAGGGCCACACACCAACCTCTCTGGAGGAAGGAAAGTCTTCTTGGGCTCTCAACTACCTCAACTGCATCTTTTTGTCCCTAGAGCCTAAAATCTGCTTCTGCCCAGACCCTCTTGGCCTTACAAACAGGGGGCAGCGAGGCCGGCTGCCTACCTGAGTAGGTCGACGTCAGTGTAGCCATATTTGACCTTGTAATCCCCGATGCGTCTGGTGCTCTCCTGCCCACAGATGATCCCCACTTGCTTGATCTTTCCTGCATCCAAACCTGCCAGAGGGAGAACAGGACAATCCCAGATCCTGTTCATCATGAAGAACGAAAAGAACCACATACAGACATAGCCCCCAAAACAAGGCAAAGAAGACCCTCTGAACGGAAAATGAAGTCACATCAGGGCACCCTAGGGAGCAGCTCACACGGAGCGCCCCAGCGTCCTCAGTGCCCAGCCCCATCAGAACGCCCCCTCCCTCAGGGCCCTGGGCAGGGAGGGAACGGCTACGCCGTGGTGGCTGTGACCTTGGGACTTCTCTGGCCTCTTAGTCTCTAGCAATCATAGTACCTACTACTCGGTACTCTTAGAAGCACTTTACATATAAGGACTCTTAACCCTCACGATGCCCTGCGGCAGGTGTTACTACGATCCTCATTACAGATGGGGAAACTGAGGCACAAAAAACTTCCAAAATTCTGAACATCACCAGCTAGTAAGGGGCAGAGCTGGGATCCAACCCCAGGCAGGCTGGTCCCAGGCCCAAGGTCACAGCCTGAGCACTTCACTCCTCTCCCTACACGGCCCCCAGAAGAGGACAGAGGGTGAGCCATGGGGGTCGGCCCCACCCTGACTCACCCAGCTGAGAGAGGCGGAAGAGCTCGTCCTCGTTCTCTGTGGTGTGGTCCACGTTCAGCTGGGTCACCTGCAGCCCGTCCACCGTGGATTTGCATAAAAGGGCACGATTTGTACCTGCAGGAGAATTTGAGAAGCTGAGCCAAGTCTGCATAAGGGGAGGATACGGGGAGGAACAGACGTGTTGAGCGAAGAGAGAGAGAGAGAGAGAGGAGGCAGGCATCTCACACAGGGAAATCTTGAAACGAGCAAAGAAAATAGGCTTAGACCACTGGGGTGAGTCACCAGTCAGGGCATGCTGATGATATTAAGGAATTAGGTTAAACTTTCCCGGTGTCATCCTAGGATAATTATGATTTTTACTAGGAGACCTTTTCTCTAGAGAGACGTACTAAACTATTTACAAAGAGATAACATGACATGATGTCTGGGGTTCACGGGGACAAAGGGCTGGAGAAGAAATGAGACTGGTCTCGAGGAGGTGACCGTTGGGGCTGGGGGATGGGCACACGGGTGTTCACTCTCTGCTTTTCACCCTATCTTTTCACATTTTTGAGTTCTGTCCACAATGAAATCTTAAGGAAAAGAGGGACATTATCAGTGGGGTCTCTACACCACTCCTACAGTAATCTGCACCCTGTGGGTAAGACCTTGGGTTCCCAGATGGCCTCTTCTTTGCCCACAAATCCAAATATCCTTATGGCCCCTCACCCAGCCCATCTCGCCACCCCTCCTGGGATGCCGAGTGGGTCTTCCACAGCCAGGCAACCTCTTCCAGGAGAGGAAGCCACTGAGGTGACCCAGAGAGGGGACACAACTCGCCCATAGCCAGTTGGGGCAGAGTGGGGACGACAGCCGGGAGGCCTGCCTCCTAGCCAGTACCGCTAACTCCCCGCACTGGGACTGGGGCATTCCTGTGCAGAAATAGGGAAACGGACCCCATGGCCTCAGGAGACACGGGCTGGAGGGCTTACATGTCTGGGAAGCAGACTGCCCAAAGAACACACAGGCCTTGAGGCTGATCTCTCGCCCAGCACTCCCCGCCCTGGGACAGGTAGGTGGCTCACCGACATTGGCGACGTAGAGCTTGTTGTTGAGCAGGACCGCCACGACAGCCATGGCTCCTCCCGAAATCTCCCTCTCCAGTACCTTGAGTCTTTCGAGGATCTTCTGATACTGAGGAGGCAGCTGGTGCTGAGGGACACCCTACAGGCCATCATCAGGGGGTCAGAGCAGGCTGGGTCCTCGGAGACCATCTCACCAGCTGTCCCTCCCTTAAAAGGCAAGGATCCGAGGGCCTGGCCGGGATGAAGCCGCACCGCAGCTCAAGGGCAGGCTTCTCGCACGAAGGCCAGACATGACCTTACTCGTCCTGTCGGTTCTGGAAGCGCTGGTGGCTGATGTGGGGGGTGGGTGATGAGGGCTATGGACAGGTTCAGGTCGAGGACTGAGCTGGAAGGGCCTTTTCTCACATCCTTCACTGCCCACCCCCATGCCGAGCCCGAGTGAAGCTGCCCACAGTGGGCCAGGGAGGCCCCTCGGCGGGGGGGGCGGGGGCTCTGCAAACGCACTGTTGCCCAGTCCCTCAGTCAGGAACTGTCCCCCTAATTCCTGCCTCTCTGGCCCAGTCATGTCAATGGCTGGGGAGTGACATGGCAGCTAAGTCCCTGCTCCTCGCAAAGCTGGGCCCTGGGGTGCTTCCCTGGGGGAGCAGGCTGGGGAGATTACCTCTGGCAGCTGGGACTGGAGGCTCGCCTTCTCGGCCAACGCGTCATCGATGGACTCCAGGAAGCTCCTTTCCACCACATCGAAGGCCTGGAGGCACAGAGGACAGGGAGGGGTGTCAGGGAAAAGGCCAGTTCAAAATACCATTGTCACCAGATACTGAAATGTCTATTAATAGTAACAAATTCTGGGGGTGCCTGGGTGGCTCAGGTGGTTGAGCATCTGCCTTTGGCTCAGGTCATGATCCCAGGGTCCCAGGATCGAGCCCCACGTCTCCCTGCTCAGCGGGGAGCCTGCTTCTCTCTCTGCCCCTCCCTCCTACTCTGCTCTCTCTTGCTATCTCTCTCTCTCAAATAAATAAAATCTTAAAAAAAATAGTGACAAATTCTGTACGAACTACAGGTCATCAGGTGGTAGGGGCTTCACACGTGGTACTGCGAGGCCTGTGGTTCCCACAGAGCCGTGCTGGACAGAGACGTCAGCCCCATGGGGCTGGAGCCCTCTAGGTAGCACTGCAGAGACCAGAGAGGCAGGAGCCTGCGGAGAGGTTCCGAGCAAGGCTTGGAATCAGGCCACCTGGGGTGAATCCCAGCTCTGCCACTTGTCCGCCGGGCAGTCTCCATCTCATCCACGAAGGAGACCAGCGCTGCTCTGGGGGGGGGACTGAGATAATCCACCCTGCGCACCCAGCACCTGGCTCAGCGGGAGCCAAGGGCAATGACACCTCGTATCATCACTACATCCTGCCGGTCAATTGCCCGTCAGCCGGTCACACTGCTGCCTTTCAGGGGGTAGAGGGGTGGGGGAAATAGCCGAGAATCACTGGCGCGGGGCCCTGAGGCCACGGAGGCCCTCTGGCCCAGGTGCTAAGGCTGGAAAACGGCCGGGAACACTGTTTTCGAGGAATAGGAATCCATCCTTCTCATCGAAAACTAAGTGCCTCTGGACGTGCTTCCAAAAAGAGATGCCAGGAGGAAAACCTCCAGAACATCAGCAAGCAGAAAGCAGAACTGGCCAGTTGAGTCCCAGCAAACCCGAAGTGAGGAGGCAAGGCCCAGGGCTGCCTGCAGCCCCAAGAGGCTGAGAACCTAAGCCTCACCTGGATGAAAGGGATCACCCTAAATTACCGTTCCTACCAGAGCTCAGCCCTCTCCCACCACACCCCTTTGTCCAAGGTACATCCCTGACGCCCCTCTCCCCAGGAGGATCCCTCCAGAGCCCACCCTGCCACTCATGGGGAAGGACTGCAGCTGGCTGCCTGGTCCTGGACTCTGGGGATGTGGAGAGCCCCTGTGTGACGGGAACAACTTTTGAGAAAAACAACTTTGCCTTTGAGTGGCTGCCTACATGTCTGACAGGGTGACAGCCCTGCTCCTAACCAGAGTCTGGACACTTAGATAATGGCCCGAGCTCAGGAGTCCCACCAAAAATTCCTGCTTCGCAGTTCCTGGGGCACCTTTTAAAATAACCACGTAGAGTTAAGGCTATGAAAAGTAGTGACCTCCACCCCAACCACCTTGTTAGTAACAGGTGCTTGCCACCCTGCTCTTTATCTCGTGCTGGCTCCTGACCTGGGAGGGAGGACTGTCCACCCACCCACCCCCGCTCAATGGCGCCCTCTTGCTTCTGGGATCTGTAAGTAATAATAAATCTGTGGCAGGTGGGATTGCACCTTCGGTCAGAGCAGTCCTGTGGGTCTCCCGTCCCCAGAGGGGGTGCCTGGAGGCTGAGGGGGCTACCTGCCAACCTCATGACATCATCTTTATACAATATACCTGCTCTGGCTTCTCAGCGCAACTGGTGACAAGGATGGGCTTGGGGGTGGGGGCAGTCTGTCCTACATGATGCCTGGGAGCTGCGAACGGCTTGCTAACTTGCTCCCCCAGACTGATCCGGTTCTCCGGGAAGGGACCACTGCTTGCTGGCCGTCCGCGGTGTCGCCTGGCACCACGCCGGGTGCTGCTACAAATGCCCACCCTAAACTGTTCGTGCTGTGAAAGGTCAGGCTCCCCCGCAGAGACCGGCCAGCAAGCCCCGATCTGAGGCAGATGTTTCCTATTCGTCTCTGAATGAGACCCCACTGGGTGTCTGGTCTGGAGGTGACTGGTTATAATCGCAGGTGAAAGCCGAGCCCCAGTGAGCTAACTAGGACAGTAGGGTTCTGCCTCCTTCCCAGCAGGGGCGCAGGCTACACGGCCCCTGGGAGCCGAGGAGAGTTCCCCTAGATTAGTGCCGGAAAAGGAGGCTGGCTGCTGGGCCCGCTGAGCTTGGGCGGCCCGCCCTAACCGGTGGCACAGACAACTCCACCAGGGGCATCCCGGCACCCCGGGTCAGCGCCTTCTCTGTTGTGTTCCCTGCTGTCACAAATCATCCCCCATCCCCAGGGGATGCTGGGAGTCCCGCCCCTGGCGTGCTACACCAGAACGAACCCTCACTAAAAGCAGGGCCCCTGAGCACACGCTACCAGCTCCTCCCCAGTCCCCAGAGGCTGCAAAACTACTAGGCTCTTGGAAAGCTCTGCTGAAACGGCCCGGGCCTCCCTGAGCGCCGCGGTGTAACAGGCCCAGCTGTTGCTGCTACGTTCTCGGGGCCGCGGGGCCCTCCCGGACACACTGGTGAGCGCTGCACCGGAGGAACCGCCTCCCCGGACGTATACCAGGCCACCCCAGAGCCGGAGGCGGCGGCACGGGTCGGGAAGGAGACAACCTCCATCCCAGGTGTTCCTGGCTACCTTCCATCGCACCACAATGTCCAATGATGACCAGCGTGGCCCGGAAATGGAGGCCGGTAACTATACCAGGCTGGCAATGCAAGATCTTCTAGAAACATTTGTTCAAAGTGGGGAGAAGGGTGCTGACTGACTCTTACGGGACTTTGAACTGGCTCCGAGCCGCTCTTTGCAGCGGCTGAGATGGGTCAGTCTGGCTAGCCTGGCCAACAGCTCTAAAATTCATAATTGGTTAAAAAAACAAAACAAACCACCCAAGGTACTAAGGACCCATTTTATTAGAGACACCCTAGAGGACCCCCGGACTTGGTGCCACAGGGCCTCCAAAGGTGTCAAGCCACAGAGGCAGGAGACAGACAAAATCAAAAAGGCGGTGGGCTCTGAGGAAGAGATCCCCTAAGCCTCGGGAGCCCTCGGAGATAAGGAGGAAGATGCTCCGCCTCTCCTGACTCAGATTTAAGCCCAAATCTTGTTTGCCCCTATAGCCAGGAACCCAATGGAGGGGCCCTAGGGGATACGGAGGCTTCTGGGCCCCTTCTGGGTACCCACGGAGGGGTGGCCTGCAACCCTCCTGAGATGACCCATAGGCCTCTCTGGGTAGCTCCGGAGGTCAAGGACCCTTCATGACTTGCTCTCAAGATGGCCAGGACCCAAGTTAGAGGTCTTGGCTCAGGTGCTGTGGATGCTGTCACCTCCTGGCATGCCCCAGCCCCAACAGCAGGATCTGGATCCTGGGCCCTGACCTCTGAGAGGGGCAGCTGCCCAAGCCCCTGCCCCAGGGACCCAGCCGTCCCCTGGGGCCTGTCCCTCCTCCAGGAGACAACCATCCGTATACTTCTCTAATTACCCACTGGGACACATAAAGACATAAAGACATTTTACTGCTCTTGTGGACACTTCCTGGGAACCCCTCCCCACATCAGTGAGGGGCACCCTTTAAAAGACAAGGCGTAACAGGCAAGATATAGAAGGCGTTCAACCTCCATGGGATGGGATCCACCTGCAACACAGAGGTGGGGCTATTGTCCCACATAAAATTCAAGGGCCTTAACTGGTCCTGTAAAGGCTGGGAAATTCCACTCGAGGTTAAACACCAACTGTGAACTATTCAGCCTCCCACCACACTAGGGCAAGCCCGCCACGCCTTGTGTCTCCTCACACTTCGGAGGCAACACACACCACACTCTCCTCCATTCTCGATCCAGGCACCAGCAAAGCAGGGAGAAGCTCCACAGCGAGCTCGAGCTTGAAAGCCTGCTGGCTCGGGGCACCTGGGTGGCTCAGGCAGTTAAACGTCTGCCTTCGGCTCAGGTCATGATCCCGGGGTCCTGGGATCGAGCCCCACGTCGGGCTCCCTGCTCGGCAGGAGCCTGCTTCTCCCTCTCCCTCTGCCGCTCCCCCTGCTTGTGCTCGCTCTCTCTCTGTCTCTCGCTCTCTTGGTCAAATAAAGGAAATAAAATCTTAAAAAAAAAAAAAAAAAGCAAGCAAGCCCGCTGGCTCAAAAGTCAACTCATCAAGCCCACTCCCTTGTTCCCTCGGCTCCTTCTTCCAGGTGGCCTAGGCGTCCTGGGGACGACGGACTAACCACGGCCCCTCCTGGCTGCCTGTGGGCTTCAGGCCAAGACGGCTGCACGCCCTCAGAACCTCGGATTCTGGCTCCTTCATGGGCTGTTAGCAACCGAGGCCCTCACGGACTGGGGCTGCCCTACTCACTTTCCTCATGATATCAGAGATCAGGGACGGCTCCCGGCAGTGGCTCAACACCGCTACGGAGGGCAATTTGCCACAGCGGAAAGGGTCCGTTGGGGAACGGGCTAAACTCAGCAGGGCAGGTCTTTCCCAACTGCAGGAGGATGCGGCTTCCGCGCTCCTCAGCCACCTGCCCACGGACCTTGGGGAAGCGGTGACAGAGCCACCACTGCCTGAGGCCCCGGCGAGCTGGGACAGCGAAGGGGGTCCGTGCACCTCATGGATGGCAGCACCCCCGACTGTGGCATGGCGGGGTCGGCTCGGCCTGCTCAGGACAAATGGCTGCACCGTGCACGGCTGCCCACGACAAGCCTCTCGTCCATAGTTTTACTGACTCACGGGCAGCTGCTCACAGGCTGGCGGTCTGGTCAGGCCAATGGCAGTGGGGTGACTTTCACAGGCAAGGCCGACCCATCTGGGCTGTTCCAGTTTGGAGGGCACCAGGGTGACGAAGGTCACCCGCACTCGAGCACACACAAACGCTAGCACACCAGGGGCCGTCTCTAACCTCCAGGTGGATTCCCTTGCCTGAATCCCAGTCACCACATATTTGGGGCTCCCAAGCACAACCCTCCACTCTGAGGACAACTCCACCAGCTCTCCGACCCTCTGCTCCACTGTTCCATACTCCTTCTTCCCTGGCTTAATGGGCCCCTCTGGTCCGCTATCCCTTCCAGTCTTGGGGGAGCTGTGACCACAAGGGCCTGAGCTCCAGAAGGGGCATTGTGCCCCTGCAGTGCTTGCAAAATGCACTGTTTTGAATTGCAAATTATGCTCCCAAACCAAAGGCCGGAAACTGCCATTCTTTGGGCCTGTGAGGGGACAAACCTCTTAGCTGCTGGCCAGTTGAATTCACTGGGCCACTTCCTCCATCGGTGGGCACGACTCACTGCACTGTTACAAGTGTGGTACGGGACCGGCTTATGGCCCGTACACCCACCTGGAACACCTCTGTGGGGCAGCAGTCTTTCTAAGTGCAACCTACCCCCGGCAAGGCCTCCTGACGCCATGACTCAGATCCTCAGATCCAGGATCTCCTGTTACTGTCCATGTAACATAGCACTGGGCTCTCCAACAGGGCCTCCATGAACTTTCACCTCGATCACAGGCCTCTGGCATTGCTGAATGCCACAGTGGGCTTTTAGAATCTTTGCTCCTTAGGACGCCACCTGGCTCAGTCAGAAGAGCATGTGACTCTTGATCATGGGGTTGTAAGTTCGAGCCTCACGCCCCACGTTGGGTGTAGAGATTACTTAAAAAAAAAAATAAAATCGGGGCGCCTGGGTGGCTCAGTTGTTGGGCGTCTGCCTTCAGCTCGGGTCATGATCCCAGGGTCCTGGGATCGAGCCCCACCATCGGGCTCCCTGCTCAGCGGGAAGCCTGCTTCTCCTCCCACTCCCCTTGCTTATGTTCCCTCTCTCGTTGTGTGCCTCTCTCTGTCAAATAAATAAATAAAATCTTTTAAAATAAATAAATAAATAAATAAAATAAAATCTTTTGGGGCGCCTGGGTGGCTCAATCAGTTAAACATCTGCCCTTGGCTCAGGTCATGATCTCAGGGTCCTGGGATTGAGTCCCGCACTGGACTCTCTGCTCAGCAGGGAGTCTGTTTCTCCCTCTCCCTCTGTGCCCTCTCTCTCAAATAAATAAATAAAATCTTTAAAAATAAATAAAATAAAATCTTTAAATAAATAAAATAAAATAAAAATAAGATCCTTGCTCCTTAAGTTACAGGGCAGTAAATAGCTCCTAAACTTCCTCACTGCCCGGGGCCCTTACCACTTTAAATTCTAGGCCCCACAGCCATCACGCTCCTCACACCCTGCCACCGGGAAAGGCTCCCAGAGCGGGTTCCTCTGCAGGAGAAGGAGCCGGCAGCATCTTCAGACCAAGCCTAGCTAACCTAGCACTTTGCAGTTGCCAGGCTGAGCTCCCGGGGGACCCGCTCAGCCAGGCCGAGCATCATTACCTGCAGCAGCACGCGCCGCACGTCCGCCTCGGTGTGCTCGGCGCTGAGCTGGCCCAGCAGGAGCTCGGCAGACAGCCGCTGGGCCACGAAGCTGGTCACTCGGTTGCCATCATAGCCATTGAAGACCCCGTACAGGAAGCAGTTGTTCTCACTCCTGCCAGAGAGAGGGGGAGCAGCTTGAGACTGGGGGCTTACAGACGAGTGACACCAGTTCCCCAAGTGGAGGGGAGGAGGGCCAGGATTGTGGGAGACCAAAGACACAGCAGCGGTGGCTTCAGCTGCCCACCTGAGTCTCCCCACATTGACCTTCCTTCCCCGCGGGCATGGCCTTCTGGGACACTTCCCGCCCCCACGGTAGCAGGCCCTGGCTGGGTGTGAGGTCCAGCTGTGCAAGGGCCAGCAGCAGGTGCCACCTCCCACATCTCAGTGGCAAGCCCCATTTGAGAGAGGTGTAAAACTGTGGCTTTTTCTTGCCCACAAACCTGCTTCCAATGCCCAGGGGGACACTGCCGGCATGCTCACCTGAACTTGAGCCAGCTGTCCTCCGGTGGGTGGCTTTCGGTGCCCTTGCCATCGGCAGAGTAGCTGCGGTTGGAGGCCGAACCAACGCCAGAGAGGTGGCAGAGCGGCAGGTCATCTGTCCAGCTTGGTTGCTGTTCCTGAGAAGGACACCAGGAGACCGAGAAGTGTCACCTTCTCCCCCAGGACAGAGCCCTCACCTTCTTCCCCAACAAAAACTAGTAGCCCCAGAGCCCCGTGGACAAGGTTCCACTTCCTCCTGGAAAACAATGCTTGTACGAACAAACACCTACAGAAGGGTCTGCATGTTTTTATGGGTAGTCCACAATGTCTTTCTCCAGGAAACGTAGAAAAGCCTAGAGCTCCCAAATTCAAGGCCCAGCAGTGGTTTCCAAGCATGAGCTGGGTTACAAAACATGAGTGAGACACACGGGTGCAGCAAACTCTTGGTAGAAAGCTCTTTGGTAGCTCCCCACCTCTCGCCGCTGTGGCTCTTACACCAGCCCCTCGGGCACTGGTTCTAACTGGAGGTCTCCAGGCCCAGCCCCCAGAGTGGCTGATTCTGGTGGGGCCCCGGATACCAGCAACAGCAGATCCTCCAGGTGACTGATTCAGGCGGCCCGGATGGCACTGGAGAAACGGCCTTTGCGAGCAAGCCTCCGTCATGCCGCATGCCGCTGGGGCCTCTGCCCCTGCTCCCTGCTCTGCTCCGGTGACCTCTTCCATCTGTTCCGTGCCACATCCTTCTCCACCAATACAAGGCCCCCAGCACCGCACTCTTTTCCCTCTGCACGAACAGACTCCTTATCCTTGTCTAGCAATTCTCCATGCCTTCGGGACTCTGGCTCAGCAGTCACCGCCTCCAGGAAGTCTTCCTTCAGGAAGACCACCCCACCCCCAGCCAGGGCTTGACTGACAGCCCTCCCATGCACTCCTACTACACCCAGCTCCCTCACTCCGGCCTGCCTCTGTCTGACTGCCATTCTACCCCATGGATCTCAAACCAGACTGTTCAGTATCATCACCATGGAGCTTAGAACCTTACACATGTGCAGGCGCACACACACAGCTGTCCAGGCCTGGCCCAAACACAGATTCTGAACTGCCTAAATCTCCTCGCAGTTCATTCGGAGCGTCTGCATCTTTTAAGCCCCAGAAACAACTCTGACACAGGGCCCAGGTGCAATCCACTGCTTCTCACTGAGAGCCTCCCCAGAGCCGCCCCTACCCAAGTGTCAGCCCAGTTCACAGGGGCATTCCCAGGACCCCCGGGCTGAACTACAGGAAACCGAAACAACTGGGAGAATCAAAAGTCACCTGCAAGGAGGACAAAGTTTGCATCGGATGCTGTACTGAAATATTAAACAGGCATGGCCATTGTGCGCGATTGCTCGCAAGGTAGCAGAGCCTTCTAAGAAGGCTGTGAAACCACTTCGATGGGCTTTTGCAGTCAGGTATGCAAAAGGCCTGTGGTTAGCTTGTGACCCTTGTGTCACCCCTTTGTAGCCACACCCTCCCCTAGCCCTGTGCTAGGCCACTACGTTGTCTTCTCAGTAACATCTTTGGTGAGGGGCACCTGGGTGGCTCAGTCGTTAAGCGTCTGCCTTCAGCTCAGGTCATGATCCCAGGGTCCTGGGATCGAGCCCCGCATCGGGCTCCCTGCTCGGCAGGAAGCCTGCTTCTCCCTCTCCCACTCCCCCTGCTTGTGTTCCCTCTCTGGCTGTCTGTCAAATAAATAAATAAAATCTTAAAAAAAAAAATATCTTCGGTGAAATTAGGCAGTACATGACTTTTTTTCTTTTTATTGTGAGAAAACACATATAGCAAAATTCACCATCTTAACCGTTTTTAAGGGTATAGTTCAGGGGTACTAAATATTCAGTGTTGTGCAGCCAGCCCCACCATCCATCCCCATGGCTCTTTCCATCTTGTAAAACTGAAACTCTGTCCCCATTGAACACTAACTCCCCCTCCCCAGCCCCTGGCACCCACCACTCCGCTCCAGGTCTCGAAGGGCATAACCTTTTGAGATGGGCTCCTCTCACTCAGCACCATGCCTCAAAGCTACCCGCCACAAGTTGCTGTGGCAGCAAGTTTGTCCCTTCATCACAGAGTTTTCCATCAGATGGATGCAGAAGCCCATCCGCTCATCCACTCAAGGGCATCTGGGCTGTTTCCAGTTTGGGGCAATTATGGAGAGCCGGTATGAACAGTCATGGGCAGGTTTTCATGTGAACATGACCTTTCACATCTCTAGAGGAGGGATGAGATGGCTGTCTAATTTTGTAAGAAATTGCCAACTGTTTCCCAAAGTGGTGTACCATTTGCGCTCCTGCCAATAAATGCACAAGGAGAGTTCCAGGGGCTCCGCATCCTCACCACTGTAGGGTCTCCTTTGTTAAATGGAGACATTCCAGGAAGTAGGTAGTGCTAGCTCATCAGGGCTTTGATCTGCATTTCCCTGGTGGCTAATAATGGTGTTAAGCATCTTTTCATGTGCTTCTTTGCCATCGCCACATCTTTGATGAAGTGTCTGTTTTAAGTCTTATGCCCATTTTTTTTTCTTATGTCCATTTTTTAATTGGGTTGTTTTTTCACCTGTCGAGTTCTGAGAGCTCTTTATGTTTTTTGGATAAAGTCCTTTGTTGGACATGTGATTTGCAAATATTTTTTCCCAGTCCGTACCTTGTTATTTCTTTTTTTTTTTTTTTTGCAAGATTTATTTACTCTGAGAGAGAGAGAGAACAAGCAGGGGAGGGGCAGAGGGAGAGAATCTTTTAAGCAGACTCCCCACTGAGTGGGGAGCCCGACTCAGGGCTCGATCCCACAACCCATGAGATCATGACCTGAGCTGAAACCAAGAGTCAGAGCTTAACCGACCGAGCCACCCAGGTGCCCCTGTAGCTTGTTATTTTATTTGCTTTTTGGTATCTTTTGCAGGCCAAGAGTTTTTAGTTTTGATGAAATCCATTTTATCAGGTTTTTCTCTCACAGTGCATGCTTTCGTGTTCTGACAACTGTCTGCCTGGCCCCAGCCACAGAGACCTAAGTTTTTCTTCTGATAGTTTCACAGTTTCACATTTAGACCTGTGATCCATTTGGGGTTAATCTCTGTATAAGGCAGGAAGTTTAGGTCTAAGGTTTTTTTTTGTTTCACATATGGATATCCAATTGTTCCAACACCATTTGTTGAAAAGACTGCCCTTTCTCCATTAAATTATCTCTGCACCTCTTTCAAAAAAAATTAACTGGCCGTCCTTGTGTGGGTCTATCTCTGTCCTCCACTCTGTTCCATGGATCCATGTGTCCATCCCTCCACCAATTCCATGCTCTTGATTACCATAGCTTTATAAATCTATATTTAAAATCTCTATTATCAAATCTACATTTTATTTATAATCTATATTATACAATTGGGTAGTGGGTTGCCTCTAACTTCATTCTTTTTCAAAATTATTTCAGTCATCCTAGTTCCTTTGCTTTCTCTATAAATTTTAAAATTAGCTTGTCTGTATCTACAAGAAAATCTTGCTGGGATTTTGACTGGAACTGTTTACAGATCAATTTGAGATCTGACATCTTCACCGTGCTGAATCTTGCAATTCATCAACATGGTGTGTCTTTAATCTTACTTACGTCTTTTTTTTTTTTTTTAAGATTTTATTTATTTATCTGACAGAGAGAGAGACAGCGAGAGAGGGAACACAAGCAGGGGGACTGGGAGAGGGAGAAGCAGGCTTCCCACCGAGCAGAGCGCCCGATGTGGGGCCCAATCCCAGGACCCTGGGATCATGACCTGAGCCGACGGCAGACGGTTAATGACTGAGCCACCCAGGTGCCCCTAATCTTACTTACTTCTTTATAAGACTTATTCACAAGATGTCACCACAAGGTCTGAAAAACCACTAATGCCTATTAGTAGCCTTCGAAAACAGAAAATGTGACCGAAACCTAGCCGTGGAAAAGAAACAGCAACAAGAGCTGAAATTCTGCTCAGCTTCTGAGGACACCAGGTATGTAGGGCATGTGTTTCCTCTCTCGCTGTGTCTGCCAAATAAATAAATAAAATCTTAAAAAAAAAAAAAGATTTTATTTATTTATTTGAGAGAGAGAGTGAGCGAGAGAGAGAGAGAGCACATGAGCAGCAGGCAGAGGGAGAGGGAGAAGCAGGCTCCCCGCTAAGCAAGGAGCCTGATGTAGGGTTCGATACCAGGACCCTGGGATCATGACCTGAGCTGAAGGCAGACGCTCAACGGACTGAGCCACGCAGGCGCCCCTCTAGCTGGAATCCTGACCTGTCTCATTTGAAAGCAGTATAAATGTCTCTCTTAATATAAATGCGAACTACCTTAATTAAGTCTTTGGAATTCACATGACATTATGCAATTAGAGTACATTCAACTAATACAAACACGTATTCAATAAACATTTACTGGGCATTTACAAAAGGCTGGCATTATTCTAGGTGCTGGAGCCACAGCGCAGAAAACGACTGAGGGTCCTTGTCTGAAGCCTCCTTTCTAGTCAAAGAGAAACCTCAAACATGTAATACTATAAATAAAGCTATTTCAGACAGGGATATGTGCCATATAATATATATAATTAGGGTAAGGGGACAGACAGTGATGGTGAGGGCTCTTTTAGATGAAATGGTCAGAAGAGGCGACCTCTGAGCCAGACCCAAATGATTATGGAGCAGTGACCATTTCAGAAAAGTGGAAAGGAGCCTTCTAGGCAGAGGAAAACAGCATGTGCAAAGACCCTGAAGTGGAAAAGTAAGTGTGTGAGGTTTAAGGAGGTCCAAGAAGGCCAGCGTGACCTCTGCAGTAACCAGAGGGGAAAGTGGCTTGCTACGGTGTTCATACATGTGTGCCTGGGTGGGAACAGGGTAAGGCTTTCCATGCCACTGAAAAGAGTTCACTGCCAAGGAATTAATTATTTTTCAATGAACTGCTTTGTGCCAATTATCCCTTAGGTCTTAGATCTGATTAATGTACCACCATTGTCAGAGACCTCACAAAGGCAACCTGGCAAATAAGTTTCTAAAAGAAGTTCTTTTTTCTAGGGTCTGTCTCTTGCCTCCAACTCAAATGAGATTAAGCATGACATTAAGCACAAAAGCATCTCCCTAGTCAGGTGTGTCCCACGTCCTCCTCCTGAAAAGATGGGTCAAGAGACCAATATTCAGCACCCCAAAGTATCACAGCTATTTTAAAGCACTGCAGAAGGGGCACCTGGGTGGCTCAGTCGGTTACGCGGTTAAGGGTCCTGGGATCGAGCCCCGCATCGGGCTCCCTGCTCAGTGGAGAGCCTGCTTCTCCCTCTCCCTCTACTGCTCCCCCTGCTTGTGTGCTCTCTCTCTGTCAAATAAATAAATAAATCTTTTAAAATAAAGCACAGCAACAGATGTTTACACTTTCTAAAGTATAGAAAGTGATTAACTTAATCACTGTCTGTGATTAAAGATGAGATTAAGATGGATTGAACTTGTCCTCGAATAGAAGATGAACAATACAAATGTGTCGTCCTGGATGCAAAACCTGCATCGGCGCTGCAACCGTGGTGCTTCCTCTGCCATTCCCTACCTCCCACAAGGGACAGGGACAGGCTTCCAGGGACTCGAATCTTTCCAACAAATTCATACTTTCCAGCAAAAAATAAATATTACCCAAGCAACTTATGGGCCCACTTGACATTGAGATAGGCTACAAAAAACACTAAGGAAAGAGTCTTTTACAAGGAAGGAAGGAAACAAACCGGAACAGATGACCGAGGAACTGGCCGCGTCCGCATTTCAGGGCACAGGGACAACTCATCTGAAAGCATTTCCCGATGGCGCCCATGACATTGCTACCAGGAGTGATGCTGCCCGGACCGCTGCAGCCACACTCAGCTCGTGTGGGAAGAGCAAGCCCTCCCAAATCCGAAAAACTATATGACAGTGGTCAATCTACTTACAACCATCTTGTTCTTCCATATTTATGACTAGTGTCTGGCCACCTCTACAATGGTAAGCGCTCTTTTTGAAATCTGATTTTCATAATGTTGAGCTAGCAATATTTTGGAAATATAGTTGACTCTTGAACAACGCTGGGGTTGGGGCACCAACCTCCTGCACAGTCTAAAGTCCACATGCAACTTCTGACTCCCCAAAAACTTAACTATTGACATAGGCTACTGGTGACTGGAAGCCTTACCAATAACATAAACAATTAATTGACATGTTTTGTATGTCATATGTATTATATAACGAATTCTTACAATAAAGTTAGCTAGAAAAAGGAAAATATTAAGAAAATCATAAGGAGGGGCGCCTGGGTGGCTCAGTCGTTAAGCGTCTGCCTTCAGCTCAGGTCATGATCCCAGCGTCCTGGGATCGAGCCCCGCATCGGGCTCCCTGCTCAGCAGGGGGCCTGCTTCTCCCTCTCCCACTCCCCCTGTTTGTGTTCCCTCTCTCTCTGTGTTTCTGTCAAATAAATAAATAAAATCTTAAAAAAAAAAAAAGAAAGAAAATCATAAGGAATGGGGCCCCTGGGTGGCACAGTCGGTTAAGCATCCGACTCTTGGTTTCGGCTCAGATCATGATCTCAGGGTCCTGGGATCAAGCCCTGTGTTGGGCTCCATGCTCAGTGTGGAGTCTGCTCAAAATTCTCTTTCTGCTCTCCCTCTGCCCCTCCCTCCATACACCTGCTCACGCACTCGCTCCCTCTCTCTTGAATAAATAAATCTTAAAAAAAAGAGAAAATTCTGAAGAAAACAACATACACAATACAGTACTGTATTCATAGAAAAAATCTGCATATGAGTAAATCTGCACAGTTCAAACCCATGTTGTTCAAGGGTCAACTGTATAATATTTGATTAACTAGCAACTGGTTTTCAGATCAACAGGTATGGACTCCAGTGCTGTTTATTTAAGGACAGTCTCTGTCCATTGCCAATAGTAACACTCAAGAAAACAGTAGTCGATGGATAGTTAACATGCCATTATATGTACTTCAGTCGGCACTAATGCCAGCATCTTAGTGGGGAAACACCAGAGGCATTCTCATTAAGATCAGAAACACAGCAAGGATGCCCACCTTCTCCATTACCGAACATTGAACTAGAGATGTCAACCCACACAATTAGGTAAGAGAAAAGAAGCTGAGCTTAAGAATTGGAGAAGTACAATTATCTCTATTTGCAGTTGACAGGATAGTAAACCTCAAGAATTAATGTTAAAATTAACTCAAATAAATCGGTAGGGTGGTAGGATAGAAAAATCAAGACACAAAAACCAAGAGTCTTTATACACTTAAAGAAAAGATCGGCATCCAGCCTCCACATGAAAATCCCCACTTGCTGTCAACTAAAATCACAAAGTCTTTGTCCTCTGAGGTTCTCTCCAGTCAGTCTCCCCCAACCACACTCCCATAGAAGATTTCTTTAAACCTAAATTTACATTAGCTGGATTATATCTTAATGCTTTCATCTCAGCCTTCCAGCCTGTTGACATAATTTTGAATCTTACCCTTTGAAGATTAACAATCTCACTCAGCTGTCTGTCTTGGGCAGCTAAGGCCTTCTCTACAGTGTTCCAAATGGTTTCTAAAAAACTGTGACCAGAACAAACAAGCGTGGGAAGCTAACCTACTTCTGGCAGGAGGAGTCCACACCAGCACAGGGGGGAAGTAACACCTCTACCAAAGGTTTGCTCTACTTGAAAGGCCAAATGTATTTTGGGGACCTCAAATAAGGAGGCTACTCACCCCACAGGTGCAGCCACAGGAACAGGCACACATTTTAAATCAACTATTTATATACATTAAACTTGCTGAGCAAAGTCCTACTTATTTCACACTGACACTCTTTAAACTTAAAGTTCCTAGCCAATTGGACTTGACTGGCTCTTAAGATAAAGGAGAAATAAGAAAAAATTACCCAAAATCATATTAAAAAGTATCCATGGTGAGATAAGGCCTCCCTCCCCTTTCCTTGTCTTTCCGAGTCCTGTCCACCTCCAAAGGCCCTGCTCAGATCCAACCAGCGCCAGAGGCCCATGTTTCCCAAACCTCAACCAGCTGTTCACTATCTTCAAGGAATTACCCCCTTCATATTTTTTCTTTACACTGCCACATTTTCTTTTACTCAAACGACTTCATTTTGAATGTAAACATTTTCGGTATTATAAGTAGAAAACCAGCATCACTTGCTGTATCTTGAAGATAATAAAAAATGAAAACAAGATTATTAAATTCTAGCTGAACCTACTGCCTGCATTAGACTCTGAGCCAGAGCCCTGTTCTCTCTGTTAAAAAAAAAGCGGGGTTAGGACACCTGGCTGGCTCAGTGGGTGGAGCATGTATGTGACTCTTGATCTCAGGGTTGTGAGTTCAAGCTCCACACTGGGGGTAGAGATTACTTAAAAATAAAATCTTAAAAACAAAAACAGGGAGGAGACTAGCAAGAATCAGAAAGGTGTTAAGGACATACCAGGACCAAACCAAGTCTTTCTCTCTTGATCTCATCAGAGTTTGAAAGAGAGCTGAAAAGCAAATAACCTGTGTGATATATAACAATGAGTTTTATGCCAGCACACACCAAACCCTCTCACTGTACGTGTCCCACACTCTGGGAAAATAACGACCCAAGCCTGCAGGGCCTCTTCCCTGAGAAATCCATCCTAGTGGTTCACGAGACATACTGGTCATTAACCATCTGGTGTTTTGGCAACTTTCATGGTATAGTTTGGTATTGGTTTCTTGGTTTTTGTTCTTTAAGTTTATTCATTTAAGCAATCTCTACACCCAACGTGGGGCTTAAACTCACGACCCTGAAATCAAGAGTCACACGCTCTTCTGACTGAGCCAGCCAGGGGTCCCTGTTTTGTTGTTGTGTTGTTGTTCTTTTATAGCCTAGTACTGTTAATTAGCTACTTATTTTGCTGATTCCAAGACGTGTATTCTCAATCTTTTAATATCTGAAGTTGATGTGTTACACATTAATTAGCAAAGTGTTTTTTCTTAGTAGTATATAAAATAATGACGGGTCCTTATAATTAATGGTGTCTTGGATCCAAAGATATATGGACAATTTCTCATATAGTTATGAGTGCTCCTTCAGTGGGAGGCCCTGCCTAGAATGCAGTCCCCACAGCACCTCAGACGTTCAATGGCAAGTGGCCAGAGAATTCCAGGAGGTTCTGCCCAGGCGGGAGTGGGAGAGTCCTCGGTCTTTCCTGACGTCAGCAATGGCCCCGAAATCGCTCTGACGCTGCTGTGACTGGGTGAGCAGCCATCCTGCTGCCCCAGCTCTCTCGCCTCCATTGGGGATTAGCCACACCAACCCTCCCCCGCTGATTCCACCCCACTGCCAAGTCTCTTGCTTCCTTCCTCCACATTTCTGGAACAATTTTCAGAAAGGTCACGTATTTCCTATTCACACAAGCCACCCCCTTCCTCACCCCTGCACTCACTGATGCATACTTCCTCCCACGCCCACAAATGCCAGGCCTGCCAGCAGCAGTGGCGATGGGCGCCTCAGCACCCGCACCCGGAGCCGAGAAGGGGGTGCCTCGCGCTCACATAGCCTCGTCACAGAGCTGCAGAAATACACTCCACAGTGAGCCTGCACCACTTTCTCTGATGAGTTCCAAATTATTTCTCCGAAATTGAACACAAAATAGGGTAAGCAAGAAGGCTGTTTCAAAATGCCGAATTTGGGGGCGCCTGGGCGGCCAAGTCGGTTGAGTGTCTGCCTTCTTCGGCTCGGGTCATGATCTCAGGGTCCTGGGATCGAGCCCCGCGTGGGGCTCCCTGCTCCGCGGGAAGCTTTCTTCTCCCTCTCCATCTGCCCCTCTCCCCTGCTTTGCTCTCTCTCTCACTCACTCTCTGAAATAAATAAATAAAATCTTAAAAAAAAAAAAAAAAAGCCTAATTTTGACTTGATTGTGTGAGGGAGCTCCCAAAATTCATATTTTGGTATGAAAAGTATTGATAGTGATCCAATTGCAACCTAAGTGGTGAACGGTGTTACAACCTCCGTATGCACATACCCTTTAGCAACCTCATACACATTATGTGACCATGTCACAGAATAACAGTCTATAACAGTCCCCACAGAGATTCATCTCAAACTCCTGGGCAGCAAAAGTGGACAAAGCATGGTTCCAAGTTCAGGCCACAGCTTGAATATCAAATTATAGTATGAAAAGGCTGAGTGTTTTTGTGCTGAAAGCACCCGAATTCCTTGGAGGCAAAAAGGAAGCTCAGAATGAGAGAATAATGCCCCCAGGAAGATGGCTCAGGGTGGGGGTGGGGGGGCAGCTGTTCTTTCTCTCCAAAAAGCTTAAAATACCCAGTGCCTCCCGCCATCTCTGTCCTTCTGAATGACCCCCTTTTCCTTCCCCACTCCTCTGGGACCAGCTCAACTCCTGGCCCCCACCTCTCCCAGCAGGGTTTTCATCAAAGGCTCTCTATGTTTTCATCACAAATATAGTCCTAATACATTCTTAAAGGGGCTACTAATAATTGTGGAGCACTTACTGTGGCTGAAGCAGCTGGGCCACATTCTGACGGCGGATGAGATGGTTGTACGTGATGGCCTCATGGATGGTTTTATTTTAATGGAGGCATTTATTACATATATTAGAAAAAATACAGAGCCAGCACCTGTGATCTTGCAGATGTAGTTGCTCAAGATTTCTAAGTTAAAAAATTTAATTTCAAGTTGATTTTCTTTTTATAATTAAGTACAGAAGAGCATAGGCAACACCAAACTCTTGATTCTCTCAGCCCCAAATGTGTTCCTCTTCCAGAGATCCTAATCTCAGTAAAGGGCACTGCTGTTGTTCCAACTGAAAACCTTGCAGTCCTTCTTGACTCTTCTTCCTCAGTCATGCACCCCACATCTGATCCACCCGCAAATCCTACCAGCTCTTCCTCCAAAATACAGCCCTTCCTAAAAACCACTGAGTTTCACAGCACACAGAATAGAATCCAAAGTCCACGCCAGGGTCCACAAAGGTCCCTTGGACCTTGGCTACCCCCACTCCCCCCAATGCACTCCACTCCAGCCACGCTGGCCTCCTTGGTGCTCCCCAGACACAAAAGCCTTTGCATCCCTATTCCCTCAAGCAGAATACTCCCTCCCAAATCCCCGACTTCATCCCATCAAATGTTGAGAGGTCGTCCCCTACCACTCTAAAACGGCCCCTCCGCCATTCTATGAATCCAGACTGTTCTTCCTCACGGCACCAACTGATGCTACAGATATTTTATTGTTTACAATCTGTATTTACCCATTGTGACTGTCTCCCTTATTAGAACAGAGGCTTCATGAGGAAAGTGTCCCCTGTACCTACCCAGCATCTGCCACATAGCAAGTGCTCAGTGACACCTGAATGCTCAGAACTGAAGGTGGAACTTCATGGCTGGACCGTGACCATGCTGGGTTAGGACAGTAACGTGTTAGTTTATTTAATCCTAACAACACTCCTGGGAGTCCTTTCTGTTGGGAACCAAGGTTCAGGGATGTTAAGTGACTTGCCCAAGTCCATATGGGACTTGTACTTTTTGTTAGGCTGCGAAGGGCCCAAGTTCCCTTGAACACATCAAGCTACCTTCAAAAGCTCTTCTTTTCTTCAAAAGACCTTTTAAGGTACCATGCTGGCTAGGGACCAAAGGTGAAACTCCTCAGTGCTCTGCCATCTGGCCCCAGCACACCCTCCTAGCACCATGTTGTCAGCAAATCCCCATCCCTTCTGCAGGCCTCCACTGTCCCAGTCAAATGAGGCCACCCACGGCCCCTCAACACTGACGACAGAGTGCCTCACGCATTGTGTTAGTGGTCGATGGCTCCTTCCCCCATGCTGCACATGCAGTGAGGGTGCGCACCCACCCTCTTTATCTTTGTATCCCCAGGCCCTGCAACCACAGACTAGGGACCCTCATGACCATCTGCTCAATGCTGATATTTGAGCTGCTCTTACCAGACTCAGGACAGTGGAGAGCAGGTCAGTGAGCTACACACGCTGCCTGGACACTCAGACACCCTGTGGGCAGAGACGTCTGGTCATCCTTAGGGTGGGAGGGGCCTTGTGTGGACATCACTGCCATCCCCTTGCCTTTCGTCATGATGCTATGCGCCTAAAGCTAATTGTCCTGTCTTGAAAAGATTCCATTTCCACCCAGGAACACATTCTGGAGCTAGCAAAGCTTCTGTCTAACCCGAGTCCCCTGGGCTCCATCACTTCCAGAAGAGACGGACGCTGGAAGCCACTCCCCTCAGCAAGCCGAGTCGGCCCACAGCAGTTACCACTTCCAGCATTCACTACAGTCCAGCCTGTACTTCTGGAATTTTTACAATGAGTAAATTTATACAGGGGCCCTGCCCTTTGGAAGCTTACAAAGCAAAGGGCCGGCCCTACCTAACTCGATGACAAGGCTGACCTGCAGAGCACTAGTAAAATAAAAGGGCAGCTAAAGGTGTGGAGGGGAAGAGAGCAATCCCCGCTGGGGAAACCTGGGAATTGCTGTCGTGGAAGAGCAATTTCAGAAGAAAGTCTACACGAAGCTTGTCATCACTATACAGCACTGACGGTCATCCCTGCCTCCAATTCTGATGCTTTAAGGCCCTCGAGGGCAGGAGGGCCAGTGTCTGCTGTATCTTTAAGGCCAAGGCCAAGCCCTGGACATGTCTACAAATGCTTTTTTACAAATATTTATTGAGTGCCTGGCACCTAATGGTGGTAAGTGCTGGCGATACTGTTCATTGTAGATCACAAGTACAGGAGGCACACAAGTGCATAGGCAAGCACAACAGACTGCCCCATCTGGGGAGGACCCAGGGGTCCCACACCCTACACTGGCAGGTCAGAACAGGCTCACGGCGCCAAGATGTGTGCGCATCCATGTGCACGTGTGTCAGGAGGATGCAGAGGCTGTAAGACACCAGCGACAAACCCATGAGGGTCCAGACTAGGGGGTAAGAGTGAGTGAGTCTCAGGACAATCCTCCTACTGCCTGCTCTCACCTTAGAGTCAAGGAAACTGAGGCACAGTGCGTTAGAGCCGGGACGAGAACCCGGGCCGCCACTCCGGTCACGCCTTCCGTAGCGCCAAGAGGTTAACAGGGCTTCTGGAATCAGACTGCCTGACGTTAATCCTGACTCTGCCACTTACTAGCTGTGTGGCCTCGGGCAAATGACCACCCCTCCGTGCCTCAGTTTCTCACCCGTCCAACAGGAATAATTGTAGACCCTACCTCCCGGGGCTGTTATATAAATTAAGCTTACAACGTAAGGCAATTGGCAGAAAACCTGGGAGATGACAAGCGGCTGCCGCGGCTGTCACTGTTATTATGCCACGGCCGCTCGCTGCCCGGGGTGGCCTCACCACCCCGGCCAGCTCCGCCGCAGCGCGCCACCTTCCCTTCCGGCTCCAGGACGCTCCCCACTCTCGACGCGCCCTTGACGCTCGGGGTCGCTGGACCGCGAATCCCAGCCCCCGACGACCGGGCGGCAGCGCGCACGCGCGGACCTCGCGCGGTCGCACGCGCCCCCGGCCTCGGGAGTGAGGGGGGCCGGCCCGGGAGAGGGGAGGGCGGCGGCCACACCTCGCCAGGGAGAAGGAGGCGGCCCAACGGCGGAGAGGGAGCCGCGCCTGCACCCGACAGGCCCCCCTCGGGCTCCCAACCCCCAGCCCGGAGAGCGGGTCGGTTCCTCACACTCTGCAGCAGGCTCCTCCTCTGCGCCGCCATCTTGGAGGGACCCCCCGCGGGTGCGCCCGCCTCCCAGCAGAGCAGGCGAGAAGGGCGGCTAGAGCGGTCTGAAGCCGGCCGGGAGGTTCAGGCGCCAGGGAGCGCGCATACAGCGCCACCCCACGGCCAAAGTGGGATGGGGGCCGTAGAGGAGTGTTGCGCAGGCGCTGTCTTCCGCAGTTTTCTCTGGTGGGAGGAAAAGGGAGGGCCTCCCTAAATGATTGCTTCTCGCTCATTTTATTTGCGCATTTTCTCCAGGATGCTTTTCAGGTGGGGCTCCTAAGACACCGGATTTGTGTTCTTTATGGACACTTTGGGCGTGGGGTCCGGTGAATTATTCATTCACTCGATAAATATTCATTGGGTGGCCATGCCTGGCCCTATGGGGTGAAGCAGCAAGCAAGACACCCTCAGAAAGCTCATGTTTTAATTGGGGAGGACATCGTTTACATACATAAATCATTTCGAGATGGGCTAAATGCTAGGAAGAGAAGTTTATGGATGTGGCATGGGAGTGGAGGGCACGCCAGGCCGAGGGGGACAGCTAGTGCCCAGGCACGAGAAAAGGGAGCGTGAGTGTGGGTTCAAGAAGCATGCGTGTCACAGAAGGCTGGAACAGAGGTGGAGGGAAGTGAGATAAAGGGCTGTGGGCTGAGTTCTGACCTTGCCTGCTCCAGGCTGGAGTTGAGCAATTCATGTGGTGGACAAAGGAAAGTTGTTGACTTCTGAGCAAGCCAGCGACATGATCCCACTGGTAAAAGATGCCTTTGACTTCTATGTCCAAAACAGATGTTTAGGAGTATTGGAGTGAAGATCAATTAAGGGACTGTTGTGTTAGCTCAAGGCAAGAGATGATAGTAGTTTGAGTCTGCTGCCACTGCCAAGTCGATGGATTTTATTTAGGAGATGAAATTGTCAGAGCTTGATTCATGGATTGGTTGGGATTGATGATGGAAAGAGATTTGTCAAAGCTTCTCCTAGATTTCTGGAAAGAACAGCTAGAAAATCTTGGGGGGAGGGAGAAGGGAATGAATGACCTTGAGTTCAGCTTGGACATGTTGAGTTTAGGTGCTTTTAACACATGCAAGAAAAAGATCAGTCCTGAGATGGAGCGGAAGAGAGAAGAACACAGTGAAGGAGCAGAAGGGGCTGGAGAGGCCGGGGAGCAGAGGCACGTGGAACCCAGGGTGGCTCAGTCGTTAAGCGTCTGCCTTCGGCTCAGGTCATGATCCCAGTGTCCTGGGATCGAGTCCAACATCGGGCTCCCTGCTCCGCGGGGAAGCCTGCTTCTCCCTTTCCCACTCCCTCTGCTTGTGTTCTTGCTCTCGCTACGTCTTTCTCTGTCAAATAAATAAATAAAATATTAAAAAAAAAAAAAAAAGAACCCAGGGTGAGGAAGACAATGGCAACAGTTTCAGCTCTAGGTAGAAGATTACTGAACAAAGTCCACTAGGTTTAGCTATCCAGAGGTCCCTGGCCCAGGCAATTCAGGTAGGAAGGTAGCACAGAAACCCAGATGCAGTGAGTTGAGGAACGGTTGGGATATGGGGACATGGAGACCTTGAGAATCGGCAGTTATTCCCGGCTGGTGGGCTGTGAAGAGGAAGAGAGAGGGAAGGGAACATGAGATTTAAGTGTGTTTTCTTTTAGGTTGGGAGAAACTTGAGCTTGTTTAAATGCTGAAGAAAAGACTTACCAGAGAAGAGCTGACAATTTGGAAGAGGGAAGGGGAGGCCATCTAGGTCTGGGATGGTAACTCACCATCTTGTCCTACCAGCATAGCTCCACGTGGCCCAGGATGACTGCTTGAACTCCAGCTATTTTGTCTGAGTTCAGCCAGCAGGAAGGAAGGAGGAAGGGAAGAAGATGGCACTTCTCTTCCTCTTTTTTTTTTTTTTTTAATTAAACATTTACTTGCAAGCAATCTTTCCTTTTAAGGAGACTTCCAGAAGTTCCACCTGATGTTTCTCCTTACATCTCATTGGCTATAAACTAGCCCTATGGCCACATTTAGCTGTAGGGAGGTAAGGAAATGCAGGCTTTGGACTAAGCTCCAGTGTGCCCAGCTATAGTTTCCGTCACTAAAGAAGGATTGAGACTTGGATACTAGGAGGTTATGAAAAGTCAGTGCCACAAAGGGGACTGGGAGGGGCCAGACAGTTTTTTGAGGAAGAAGAGTCTGGAAGGATTCAAGATTTGGAGCCCAACCCACTCCATTCTAATCCCAACCCCATATACTTTCACCTCTGTGACCTTGAACAAGCCACCTGAGCCTCAGTGTCCTCTGTAAAATGGGGGTGACAATCTACTTGGCAGACTGCAAGGATTAAATAAGATGCCATGGAAAGACCTGCCCTGTGGTAAGTGCTGATGTTTGTTACATTCAAATTACAATTTCATTTTTTTTAAAAGATTTTATTTATTTATTTGACAGAGACATGGTGAGAGAGGGAACACAAGCAGGGGGAGTGGGAGAGGGAGAAGCAGGCTTCCCATGGAGCAGGGAGCCCGATGTGGGGCTCGATCCCAGGACCCCGGGATCATGACCTGAGCCGAAGGCAGACACTTAACGACTGAGCCACCCAGGCGCCCCACAATTTCATTTTTTTTTAAAGATAATAAACGCACCCTGAGTGCCTCTGTATGCCAGACACTTGCCAGATGTTTTTTCATCATAGTTATTTTCTCACTCCAACCTGGTATTACAATCATCCTTAATTTTATAAAACAGGAAACTCCAGTTCAGCGAGTCACCCAACAGGTAGATGTTGGGATTCGAATCCAGGTCCAGTGACTCTGTGATGTTGTGATATAATGAGAAATATACATCTGGTCTTCATCTCTGGTTCTTGGCTTCCAAATCCTTGAATGATAGGGGTTCCACCAGCATCCTTGGTTATAATATTTGGTCATCCTCATAGCTTCTGGCAAGGCTTTGGAACTTTCCAAGTTATGGAAGTGATAGGGGCATCTTTTGTTATTCACTGAAAGCCCCTTCAGCCATCCTGGAGTTTATGAGATGACTGGTGGCTGGAAGACCCTAGGTAACTTCAGGTGGGACGGGTTGCTAGAGGATCCAGTCATGGGATTAGAGGGTTAGAACTTTCAGCCACTCCCGCCCCCACTTCCTTGGCGGGGCGGCGGGGGGGGGGGGGGGGGGGAGGGTGTCGGATTGAGTCAATCACCAATTGCCAATGATTTAATCTATCATGCCTGTGTAATGGAACCTCCACAAAACCCTGAACAAAGGGGTTTGGAGAGCTTCTGGGGTGCTGAATGCATCCACAGACTGGGATGGTAGCACACCCCAAACTCCATGGGCCCAGAAGCTCCTACGCTCTGTGGACCCTTCCAGATCTCCCCCTATGTACCTATTCATCTGGCAGTTCATTTGTATCTTTTATAATAGCCTTTTTAAATAAATCAGCAAAGTAACTTTCCCTGAGTTCTGTGAGCTGTTTATACAAAAAAATCATGGACTCTGAGGAGGGGGTCATGAGGATCCCTGATTTGTAGTCAAATCAGACAGAAGTGGGGGTGGCCTGGGGACCCACCACATACGACAGACTTCTGAAATAGGGAGCAGTCTCATGAGACTCAGCCCTTAACCTGGGGGGTCTGGTGCTACCTCCGGGTGCCGTTAGAATGGAATGAATTACAGGGCACCCGGTTGCTATCCACGGAGAATGGAGAATGGAAGAAATGCACACACATTTGTGGTCACAAGTCTTCCACTCTTGTAGATAAAAACACCCTGGTGATAGACTCCAAGGCCTTTGCTGGCAGCCCTGCGAGGTCAGCAGATCCTCCAACACCCTTCACTGCCCAGCCTGGGCTAACTGCTTGAAGGCCCCCAGACAACCTCGTGGTTCCCTTCCCCCATCTTTGCAGCTCCTTTCCCACTTGACTACCTGCTGAACTTCTCTTCATGATTCCTATCAAATCAAAGTCCTTCCCGGAAACTGTTTTTTTTTGTGTTTTTTTTTTTTTATTCACACCCCAAGAATTGCTCCTGCAGTCAGTTTAAAATCACACTTATAGGGGCACCTGGGTGGCTCAGTCATTAAGCATCTGCCGTCAGCTCCGTCATGATCCCGGGGTCCTGGGATTGAGCCCAACGTCGCCCAGCCTGCTTCTCCCTCTCCCTCTGCCCCTCCCCCTGCTTGTGCTTTCTCCCTCTCTCTCAAATAAATAAATAAAACCTTTTAAAAAAATTTAAAAAGGGGCGCCTGGGGGGCTCAGTCGTTAAGCGTCTGCCTTTGGCTCGGGTCATGATCCCAGGGTCCTGGGATCGAGTTCCACGTCGGGCTCCCTGCTCAGCGGAGAGCCTGCTTCTCCCTCTCCCACTCCCCCTGCTTGTGTTCCCTCTCTCGCTGTCTCTCTCTCTGTCAAATAAATAAAATCTTAATCTAAATAAATAAAGTCATATTTGTTGTTTGCAGAGGCCTTCCTGAGGGTAGGAACTGTGGCAGTTCAGCTCTTGGTCTCCTCACAGGCTCCAGAGGAACAGCTCAGCAAATGTGTGTGGCACCTAATTGGTTGAAGAGGCAGAGCTGAATAGATAAGTTGGTAGACGAGGCAGCTGGGGGACAGGCCATCTGTCCCCAGGTCCCCAAGTGACTAGAGGGGAGCTGGGACTATGACTTGGGGCTTCCGCTCCCCACCCCAACTCCTCTTTCCACACCTGACCACCTAAATAATCCACTGTGGTGGGTCCTCCTTCCAAAATTCCTCTGGTCTGGTTTTCCGGGTGATGTAGTTTTGGAATGTTGCTGTATTGGAGGGGTCTGGAGCCGATGGCCAAGAAAGAATTCTTGAGACATCTTTGGTGCAAAAAAGATGGTTTTATGAAAGCATGGGGACAGGACCTGGGGGCAGAAAGAGCCGCACTGGGGTCATGAGGAGTGGCCCATTATAGACTTTCAAGTTGGGAGGAGGGGGTTAGGGATAGCGTAAATCTCTAAGGAATTTGGAAGCAAGGTTTTCAGGACCTTGAGGGGCTAGCTGTTGTTAGGAAAAGGTCATTTACTACTGTCTAGTAAAACCTTACTCATGAGACCCTTCAGATGTGTATCAGGGAGCCATATGCTTGGAGGATGATCGGTAACGTCTATCTTGGGGGGGGGGGGGGTGTTGAAAGAAAGGAAGTTTCCAAGGGGATTTTTACAGGGTCCTGGAGATTGGGCTAATGTCCAGCTAAGGTGGCCTTTTGCCTCCAGCAGAGTATTTACAGGAGGCAGCTAAAGAAGGTCACTCTGTCTGTCCCAAGTACTTGTCAATGGGCTGCAAAGGAAATTTAATTTTTTCTATATTCCTTTTGCCTTTGTTCTCCACATCAGTGAGACAGGGAAATCTGCTATGGACAGTTCCCCTTCTCCTCTGGGGACAGAGTGCCGGGGCACCAGGTTGTGACGTGGATCCTGCTTTCCCCAGGACAGCCCTGTGGTTCACACTGGGGCTTTGCAGTCAATCTGACAAGCCAGAGGAGGAGCAAAGATACCACAGCTACTGACCTTGATAACCACTTAAACAGCCAGAGAGAGCTCCAGGCCCTCTCACCAGAGCCCAGATGGAAGGGCTGACCTGCAGGGACCAGGGTCCCAGTGCGCTGTGCAGTGTATACATGGCCCAGAACATCAGATCATTCTGTGCCCCTGCACCATGACCCTTCCAAACCCCAGAATGCAGAGGAAAACCCAGCCGCGCAGCACGGAGGCCGAGAGGGCTGGGCACGGAAGGTCGCAGAGGCCCCGTGTCATAGGGTCTGCAGCGAGGCTTTCTCTTTTTGCGCTCCAGCCAGCTCCATCGGTCCCTCGTGCGGCTTCTCGGTGGCTGCCGGGACCCTGGTTTGCAGATCGCAGCTTGGAAAGATGACGCTAAGGACGCTGAAGAATGTTTTGAAGGGTATCCCACCATCTGCACGCCCACCTTCCTTTTCACCTTCTCTGTTCTGGCTGGGACCCCAGGCCGGTGAACCCTGGCTGCCAAAGGAGAGCGCAGAGACCACCTGGCACCCGGCTCTTTGCCTTTCTGGATTTTTCCTGGTGCAAGTGTTTTGCCATGTGGCTGCGTGGTCTTCATATTGATCATCTTAATGGAGGTGTTATAGTCCTTTGACTGGATACACTCTCGTTTCCAAATGTTCGCTAATGTAAGCTTGTTTCCACTGGGGGGCTGTTACAAATAGCTCTGCAACAAACAGTCATTTATGGGTTTAAAAACTATTTATTGAATTTCGTAGAGAAGCACAATGAAGTATATAGGGGGAGGGGAATTATTTGCTTTATTTTAGCAAATAGAAAAAAGAAAACGGGAGAGCTGGGGCCAGTGGGACAAAATCTGTGTAACCTGGGCTGATGGACTTACAGGGTTTCTTGGTGCTGCTGTGTCCTTTTTCTGTATATGTTTGAGATCTTTCATAATAAAAAATTTAAAAATGCAAACATGGTCCCTGTCCTCAGCTCACAGATCAAACAGACGAGAAACCAGGATCTAGCAGAGCAGTGTGACAAGTGCCAGGATGGGACTAGGGGACCCAGACGAGGGCCACTTACCTCAGACTTAGGAAATCAGGGAGGGCTTCCTGGAAGAAGTGACCCCTGATGCCTGAAAGATGTGGAGGAGGTGGTCACATGACACTGAAGGGAAGGGTGTTCCAGGCAGAGGTCCTGTCAGGAGCAAAGAGCCGGTAGAGAAAGAAGGTGGCCCAGATAAAGCCTGGTGCGATGGTCCATCTGGCCCAAGTGTTGGTGAGGGTGAGCCAAAACTGGGGCAGGAGGCAGGGGCCGGCCCAGCAGCGGGGCGTGAACCTCAGTAGGAGTCCGGGTGGCCTCCAGGTGCCAGACAGCTGGGGGAGGGTGCAGTCACATTGGGATCTGAGGGGCTCCCGTGACTCCTGGATGCAGGACAGATTGTGCGTGGTGGAAAGAGACCGGAGCATCCTCATGCTTGCAGCTTTTTGCTTCTCCTGAATTACTCCCCTGAGATCATTTCCAGAATGCTCACCCCCCACCCCTACATTGTGCGCTTGATTTCTTGGCTGTTTTCGGCTTACCTCTTCCAAGAGGCTGTGACCTCTTTGAAAGCAGAGGCTAGGTCTTACTCATCTCCGCAACCCCAGCCGTCAGGGCACACGGCAGGCATGAGTAAATGCCTGTGAATGAGTGAACTTCCACTGAGCAATTACCAAGTGCCGGGCGCTACTCTCAGCGCTTATACATATTCCTTTGTGTGCAGGGCCTTCATGACCACGCTCCTGGGATGTGTTACTGTTACCCCCGGTTAGTTCGGGTCCTCTGAGAAGCAGACAGCAAGACAGGATTTGAGGGGGAAAGGAGGGGGAGCCAGGGAAGGCAGGCCTGACTCTTGGGGGAGGGTTGGGTGAGAAGATTCTCAGACAGCAGATAGTATGGTCCCAGGAAAGGGGCAGCTGGGCAGCTGGAAAGTGGTCCAGCTAAAGTCACTGGTTAAAGGGAGTGCTGTGCCCCGTGGGAACTGGCCTGCATAGCTCCCCTTTACCGGTTCCTCTAGGCCCCCGCTGCCTACCCGAGGCTTCAGGAGCCCAAAGAAGGGGGAGTTTGCTGGATCAGATGGTCAAGAGCTGACAAAGAAGGCAAAAGGTGTCTTTCCTGAGCACCCAGAGGGCTGTGGAAAAAAGATCAGTGTCTGAATCTCTGCTGGAGCCCTGCTATAGCTGTATGTGACCCCATTCAGCCATTCATTCAACAGATACTTCTTACCTCCTACCTCCTGTGGGTCTGACCATTATAGACGGTAGTATATGCAGTGTGATTGAGTGCACAAATTCTGGACACAGAGGGACCTGGTTCAGGTTCCAGCTCAGCCGCTTACTGTGTGGCCTTAGATGAGTTGCTTAACCTCTCTGAGCTTCCTTTGCTTCATCGGTTAAATGTAAGTAATTTTACCATCACTTTCACGGGATTTTTTTAAAAAGACTTTATTTATTTATTTGAGAGAAAGACAGAGAGCACAGAAGTGGTGGGGAGGGGCAGAGGGGAGGGAGAAGCAGACTCCCCACTGAGCAGGGAGCCTGACTGGGGGCTGGATCCCAGCCCCCCAGGAACATGATCCAAGCCGATGGCAGACACTTAACGCACTGCTGCAGGATTGCTAGGAAGATAGAATTGCTCTAAGTAAAGGGTTTAGCATACACCCAGCACCCAGTGAGTGCTCCTTGGCCTTATTGCTGCTGTACAAGTCTGAGAGGTGAGTAAGGTGGAGTCCCTGCCCTTAAGAAGCATTTGTGCACTTACGGAAGACAAGTGTGAATCAGTGATTACTGAACACATCATAGGTTCAGCATAGAAGGACTGACACACTGGATGAGGTGGGGAGGGGTGGGGAGGAAAGAGGATAGAGAGGCAGAAATCCAAGAAGGCTTCTTAGAGGGGCGCCTGGGTGGCTCAGTTGGTTAAGCGACTGCCTTCAGCTCAGGTCATGATCCTGGAGTCCCGGGTCCCGGGATCGAGTCCCGCATCGGGCTCCCTGCTCAGCAGGGAATCAGCTTCTCCCTCTGACCCTCCCCGCTCTCGTGCTCTCTCGCTCATTCTCTCTCTCAAATAAATAAATAAATAAATAAATTTAAAAAAAGAAGGCCTCTTGGAGGAGGCAACAACATTGGGCAATTTATCTAACTTCTCTAAGCATCTGATCAATTGTTCATTTTCTTTAATAAGTAACTCTTCGGCAAAACTATAGTGACCAAAAGGAGATCAGTGGTTCCTAGAGGTGGGAAGAGGTAAAAGGCCCAAGGGAATTCTTCTTCCTCTTCTTCTTCCTCTCCTTCTTCTTCCTCTCCTTCTTCTTCCTCTCCTTCTTCTTCCTCTCCTTCCTCTTCCTCTCCTTCCTCTTCCTCTCCTTCCTCTTCCTCTTCTTCCTCTTCCTCTTCTTCCTCCTCCTCTTCCTCCTCCACTTCCTCCTCTTCTTCCTCCTCCTCCTTCTCCTCTTCCTCCTCCTCCTCTTCCTCTTCTTCCTCCTCTTCCTCTTCCTCCTCTTCCTCTTCCTCCTCCTCCTCCTCCTTCTCCTGCTTGTTCTCACTCTCTCTCTCTCTGACAAACAAATAAAATCTTAAACAAAAAACAACTAGGTAAATATCCTGAGACTTTCATATACATATATATATTAACACATGTATATTTCATGCTTTTCTTATTACAAAAATTAGATATCACTGTACATATTATTTTATAACCTGCTTTTTCCACTGAATATTATACTTTGAATGTTTTATTTTATTATTCTTCTACAATAAAGTTTTTCTTTCCCTCATGATATCCTGTTGTAAAGATACAACCAAGTTTAATTAACCAGTTCCCCTTGTGTGATGCCTCTGTCTGTTCCTTCCCATTTCTCAGGAGTATACTCAAGGTTGTGTCGTGCACCTTAGACCAGAATTTCTTAACCTTCTGTTTTAAGAATGCCTCTGACCACCTGGAGAAGCCCCCTCTCAAAATAATATTTAAAAATGCAGAGAGAGGCACCTGGGTGGCTCAGTTGGTTAAGCGTCTGCCTTTGGCTCGGGTCATGACCTCAGGGTCCTAGGATGGAGCCCTGGGTAGGGTTCCCTGCTCAGCAAGGAGTCTGCTTCTCCCTCTCCCTCTGCCCCTGCCCCCCCCCCCACCGACTCATGCTCTCTCTCAAATAAATAATCTGTTTAAAAAATGCATAGAATAATATACCAATGTTTACAAAGGAAACCAATTATATGGAAACATTTATCAAAATATATTTTTTAATTTGTGCTACAGTGATCCAAAGGTGTGAGGCATGTGGAGCAGAGCCATCCCAGCAGAGCTGGTTGCCCACAGTGAGATGCAGAACAGCCCCAGTCCCACCACACTGCAATCAGCTAAACCCCAGAATACTGACAGATGTGTGGACATTGTTTTAACCTACTGAGTTTTGAAATCACGCCTTACACAGCAAGGCTATCTGATACAATGGGGGAAAGTAGCCTTCCTGCAGAAAGCATCACCTAAGCTTATAGTTAAACCTGGAGCAGAAATGGCAAATAAGCATATGAAAAGACGCTCTGCATCCTGTGTCATTATGGAATGGCAAATTGAACAACAATGAGATACTACTATGCACTTATTAGAAGAGCTAAAATCCAAAACACTGACAACACCAAATACCCATGAGGATGTTGAGCAACAGGAATTTTCCTTCATTGCTGCTGGGAATGCAAAATAGTACAGACACTGAAGTTTGGTGGCTTATTACAAAGCTAAACATAGTCTTACCGTATGGCCCAGCAGTTGCTCACCTTAGTATTTATCCAAATGAGTTGAAAATGACATCCACACAAAAACCTGCACACAGGTATTTATGGAAGCTTTATTTATAATTGCCCAAACTGAAGCAACCAAGATGTCCTCCGACAGGTAAGTAGATAGACAACTCTGGTACATGCACACAATGGGATATTATCATGGATACAAAGAAACGAGCTATCAAGCCACGAAAAGACATGGAGGAAATGTACATGCATTACTGCTAAGTACAGAAGTCAGGAGACAAGACTACATACTGTACGATTTCAACTATACGACATTCTGGAAAAGGCAAAACTAGAGAGAGTGAAACAAATCAGTGGTTTCAGGGGTTCAGGAAGACAAAGGGAGGGATGAACAGGTGAAGCGGAGGGGATGTGTAGGGCAGAGTACATTTTCTGTATGATACTGGAATGGTGGATGTACCACATTGTGCCTTGGTCAAAACCCATACAATGTGCAACATAAAGAGCGAACCCTGATGTTAACTGATGTGGGGAAAAAAGGCAAAGGAAAAATTAAATTTCCTGACTCCCTACAGCCCACTGACAAGCCCTTCAAACAGGCAGAGTGACCTTCCTCTAGGAACTCAGCTGCCCCAACGTTAATACTTTGCTAAGGGCAAAAGGCAATCTTAGCCCGACCCCCAGGATCCTGTAAGCCTACCTTAACATATAAAAATTCCTTTGGAAACTTCCTTTATCTCTAAACCCCCCAAGATACATGTTGGTAATCGTTTTGCAAGCCTATGGCCCACCGATATACATCTGAAGGGTCTCATGACTAAGGTTTTATTAGACGGTAATAAATGACCTTTCCCTAATAGTAGCTAGCTCCCTCAAGGTCCTGGAAACCTTGCTTCCAAATTCCTTGGAGACTTAGGCTATCCCTAGCCTCCTCCCAACTTGAAAGCAAATAATCGGCTACTCCTCAGGACCCCGGTGCAGCTCTTTCTGCCCACGGGTCCTATTCCTGTGGGCAGAATAAAACCACCTTTTTGCACCAAAGACGTCTCAAGAATTCTCTCTGGTCCATAGGCTCCAAACCCCAACATCTTTCCTACATCATTATGGCGGCCTTTAGTCAACAATAACGGGTCGTTATTGCTTCATCAATGGTAAACAATTAAGGCAGGATGTTAATAATAGGGTAAACTCTGGGGGCCGGGAGACAGGAAGTATATGTGAACCCTAGTTCTTGCTCCATTTTTATGTAAACCTAAACCTGCTCTAAAAAATAAAGTCTATTATGAAGTGCCAAAAAAACGGGCTATAATTGTAGATATGCTGCTTCTTATTAATGCAATTAATAGCAAGACTGCCTAACCTTGAACTGGCAATGAGCCTTCAAGAGCCCCACGGCTCTGTGACTCTATGGTCAAAGCCCCGGGTACTGCGGATTCGGCCGCAGGTGGCTGCCCGCGTTCGGAAGTGCTCAATCTCATCCATCGGTCTCTGAAAATACAGGTGCAATGTTTTTGCTCCCTGCCAGCCTCCCGGATTCCTGTTGTACAGTCAGCTTCCTTTGACCTGAGGGTAAAGTCGTAGACGCGGTTTCGTTGGGTCAGAGTCTGTACACTGGTAAGCTTTGGCTGGCGGTTGGAGAGGCAATTTCCAGTCGCCCAGCATGAAAAGGGTCTGTTCTCCTGCCTCCTACCTGCAGCCAGGGGTCCTCAAATTCTTCATCCCCTGGGGCCACTCTGCTCTTTAACACTCCAATGGAAATGGCCTTGAGCGGCTGTTCTAGAGACTGAGCTTTCACAGGTTTGACTGCCCAGCGACTTCCAAGCAACGCTTCCTCTCCCTGCTCTGACCTGGCTTGTCACCTCGGCCACCTCCCTTCCTCTGGATCACTGCCCTACTCCCCAGAAATGGGTCACCTCCTGCCATCTGGGTCCCTCTCCAGGCTTCAGCTCCCAGGATGGCTTCCCTGGGCTCTGCACCCTCCCAGAATTCCTTAAAACACAGCGGCCACCAGCCTGACGACCCTTTCCAGTAGGTTTGGGAACAGAAGGCCGATTTAAACTAGAGGTCACTGCCGCCAAAGTCTGCAGTCCCCGAGTCTCCCCTGGGGCCACCCTGGTGTATCTCTTTTCTTCTCCCTCAGTGCAGGGACTCCACAAGCGTGGAAGCCCTTGACTGAGTCTCTACTGCCCGGAGCATAGACCTCCACAGCCTCCCACTCCAGGGGGAGGAGACATCCTGCTTCAGCTTCTGCTCCCGAATCTTCCATGGTGGGGATACTCATTTTCTTCGGGAGCAACCCCCACCCTCATCATGGGGCCTGGTCAGGCCAGACCATCACAACATATGACTGCATATCCCCAGGTCAGGCTGGTCGCACCGCCTGCCGACCGACAGCCCAGACCAGTGGTTCAGGAAAGGTCTGGCCTGCCGTGCTCAGCCATCCTCCTGTTTGCAGGTGGTGGGACTGCGCGCGCGCACACGCACACGATTTTCCTGGCATAGAGTGGAAAATCCAGATTAAAAAAAAAAGTCCTTTAACTAACAGACCCAGTTTACGTAACTCAACAGAATCCTTAATGTCTTAGTCTAAAGAAGCTGACTCGGGGGTTCCCCAAGAGCGGCAGCCACTCTTACCTCACAGCTGCCTGACCAAGAGGGTCCATGGAGGTGATCTTTCCAGAACAATCTAGAACAAAGGGAAGGTCTTCTCTGCAAACAAATTCTCTCTCTCCTGCCCTAGAACGCAAAATCTGTTTATATCTTTTTTTTAAAGTTTACTTAAGTCATCTCTACACCCAACATGGGGCTCGAACTCATGACCCTGAGATCAAGAGTTCCATGCTCAGCCAGGCCTCCTGTTTATAACCTTTATTTATTTTTAAAGATGTATTGATTTATTTGGCGGGGAGGGGCAGAGGGAAAGAATCCCAAGCAGACTCCCTGCCGAGGACAGATCCTTCCCCGCAGGGCTTGATCCCGTGACCCTGAGATGGATCACAACCTGAGCCAAAATGAAGAGCTGGACATTTAACCAACTGAGCCACCCAGGCGCCCCATAACCTTAAAAATGGCAGGTTCTAGTGATGTAGTTGTTTTTAATATTGTGTTGGTGAGGTTGGTGGGGTCGGGAGCTGAAGGCCAAGAAGGAACTCTTGAGATGTCTTTCGTGCAAAAAGGTGGTTTTATGAAAGCACGGGGACAGGACCCGGGGGCAGAAAGAGCTGTAGTCTGCGGCCTGCTGCTCCTTGTTGCCCCGGGATTGTGAGCTGCGTCTGGTTATACGCCTTGGGGCTGGGGGAAGTAAAGATAAGGGAAGTTCCAAGAGGACTTTCATATGCTAAAGAAGACGCAGGCTTCTGGAGGAATGTTATAATCTGCCTATCTCAAGTATCTGTCAATGGGCTGCAGGTTGTAAAGACATTTAATTTTATCTACGTTTCCTTCTGCCTTTGTTTCTCACATCACTAGATCCGCAGTTTTAAGATGCATTCTCCCGTGGCACCCCGTGATAGAATAACCTTATTAAAACGAGTATTTGATAATTTGGTAGATTACAAATGGTACCTCAATTCGACTTAATTTGTGTTTCTATGATTACTCAGCAAATGGAACTTTTCTGGATACGTGTATTGGCACACTTTATTTCTTATTATGTGAATTGTCTGTTTAGATCATGAACCTATTTCTGTTAACATGTTGGAAATAGTTTTCCCAGTTTTCTATTTTCATTTTAACTCTATTTTTTGACATACTAAACATTTACATTTTGACTAATGAAATCTCTCCGTATTTTCCTTTATGGTCTCTGTCTTCCATGTTATGCTGAGAAAGACCTACCTGACCCCAAACTGAAGTAAATATTCGCTTAACTACGGTCATGTTTATTCCATTTGGGGTTTCATGCAGTGGAAGGGATCCAATCTGGTTGTTTCCATACACATGGCCAATTTCCTATGAAAGCCTTTCATTGATTAATCTCCTTTCCCCCACTGCTTTGGAATGCTGCCTTTATTAGTTTTGTAAACCTTATGCACCAGTTTCTTTGTTTTTGAATCCCTACCGTCCAGAGATGTGACAACGATTAAATGAAGTAACATTTTCAAAGCCTTTAGCATGGGAACACAGAATCCTCTCCAAGCACGCTGGTTCTCTGCCCTTCTTCTCCAGACCATTACTCCCTCCTCATGCCATATGCTTCTGCTGTTTGACCTTGGGATTCTGGGAATGGTTCCAACCACACAGAAGGTGCTTACTCAGGCCTCATCGTTTGGCCCCCAAACTTCTTTTTGGCCTGTTATCCCCTCAGCCAAGGGTACCTTGCTCAGGAGGGCTGGTGGGTGAGCCGCCAAGGGAAGATGGTAGTTACCCAGTGCATAGGACGTGGTGGAGGTGGGGTGGGTGGAGTCAGGGGAGACTTCACAGGAGAGGTGACTTTGGAGCTGGGCCCAGGAGGGGAGAGGACCTGGGCAGGCAGAGAAGGGAGAAAGGGCATCCTAGGCCAAAGGAATAGTGTGATCAAAGCAAGAGTGAGAGGCAGCAATGGCAGAAGTCAAGAGTGGCAGGAGGCTGGGACAAGTCAAGGAGGGGGCTCTGTGCACGGGAAAGGGTAGGGATTCATTTAAGTGGGAGAGTCCTGTGATCACACTTGTATTTTAGGAAGATTAGCCCAGGCCAGATGGCAGGCAGGGAGTCCAGCACTAGGGGGCTGCTGAGATAACACAGATGAGATGGGGTGGTGGCCAGGACTAGGGTGGTAGCCTCGAGGATGAAAGGAAATGGGCAGTTTTCAAAAACATCTAATTAGATAAAAAGAGAAAGACTGGCAGTGGGTTGGAGGTGGAAGAGAGGGGTGTTAAGGAGGACCCCCAGGTTCCAGGCATGGACAGCTGTGTTGATGGTGGAGGATTCACTGAGACAGGAGCACTAGAAAAGGAGCACATTTGGGTCTGGGTTGGGGAGGACAAGGGGATCAATTGAAAGGGGTGGGGGTAGAGAGGACACGGAAAAATTCAAAATCTGCAAAACTCAGCATATTCTTGTATGCATTCCAGGCATCTGTTATGGAAGGGCAGAACCCAGCAGGTGGCAGAAGGGATGGTGGGAAGTGGATGGTTTGAAAAATATTTAGGAAGTTGAGTCAATAGGATCTGGCAGATGCTTTGATTTTTTAAGGGAGGGACAAAGCTCAGATATTACCTCCAGGGAGGGGAACCAGAGGCTGAAGGTGCCTGTCTCTGGGATGGTGAGCACAGGGAAAGAAGGAGGTTTGGTGGGAAGATTAATTCATTTAGGCAACAACTCTCAATTAAGCACCTACTGTATGCCGGGCACCTTGTATTTAGGATAGAGCAATGACAAAATTTCTGCTCTCATGAGACTTAAATTCAGTGAGAGCTAGACAATAAAGAAACAAACATATGTCAAGTTGTAAAAAGTGTTATGGAGGAAAAGAAAGTGGGGGTGGGGTCTGCAATTTTTATTTTTGTTTTATTTTTAAGTGAGCTCTACACCCAACAAGGGGCTGGAATTCATGACACGGAGATCAAGACTCACACACTCTACTGACTGAGCCGGCCAGGTGCCCCTGGTCTGCAATTTTTTAAAGACATGACCAAGGGGGCGCCTGGGTGGCTCAGTCGTTAAGCGTCTGCCTTCGGCTCAGGTCATGATCCCAGGGTCCTGGGATCGAGCCCCACATCAGGCCCCCTGCGCTGCAGGAAACCTGCTTCTCCCTCTCCCACTCCCCCTTCTTGTGTTCCTTCTCTCGCTATCTCTCTCTGTCAAATAAATAAATCTTTAAAAAAAAAAAAAATCCTGGTGGGGAGCCTGCTTCTCCCTCTCCCTCTGCCTCTCTCCCTGCTCATGCTCTCTCTCTCTGTGTATCTCTGTGTCTCAAATGAATAAATAAAATCTTTAAAAAAAAAAAAAAGACACGACCAAGGATGGTCCCATTGACAAGGTGTCATGTAGGCAGAGACTCGGAGGGGGAAGAGCATTCCAGGCAGAGGAAACAGCACGTGCAAAGGCCCTGAGGCAGGAACATGCTAGATATATCCTAGGAACAGTGGGGAGGCCAGTGTGGTGGAGCAAGGAGGAATAATGTGGTAGAGCAAGGGGAGGAGTGACAGCTGATTGGATGGGAGGGATAGCAGAGGCAGATCCTGTGGGGCCTTGTAGGCCATTGTAAAGATGCTGGCTTTTATGCTAAAAAAGCCAGGAAGGCTCTCTGGAGAGTTTTGAGCAGAAGAGGACCCTGAATGGCTTGTATTTTAGAGGCTTAGTGAATAAGTATTCCTTGGTCCTTAGATCCCAATTCCACCACTTTCTAGCTGGGTGACCTTGGACAAGTTATTTAATTTCTCTGCGCCTCAGTTTCATAATCTGTAAAATGGGGATAATACCAGTAATCACTTTGTATGGTTATTGTGAGGATTAAATAAAGTTAATATAAAGAAAGCACTCCAAACAGTGTCACATTCTAAGCACTTTAGACCGGGAGCAGCAATTATGATAATTATCATCAAGGCTGCTGATTTGAGAACAGAATGGAGGGGGCCAGGGTGGAAGCAGGGACACCATCTGGGCAGCTTCTGCAGTGGTCCAGGGGCCCAGGAGAATGGTGAGGATGGCTTGGACCAGAATGGTTATGGTGGAAGTGGAGAGAAGTGGTCGGAATGAGGAAGAGCTGATAGCATCTGCCTGTGGATCAGACATGAAATATGAGAGAAAGGGGAACCACGATGGCTCCAAGGATTTTTGCCCTGAGCACATGGAAGCTGAAGTTGCCATTTACGGAGATGGGGAGCAACATCAGGAATCTGGCTTTGAGCATGATAAACAGGAGACGTCGACTGGATGTCTCAGTGTAAAGGCAGGCAGTCGGATATACAAGTGGCCCAAGCTGGGGGTGTATGCTTGGGAGTGATCAGTATACAGTGGATATTTCAAGCCATGGGTTTGAAAGCCCAGATGGGCTTACCAAGGAAGTGAGTGTGGATGGAGAAGAGAGCCAAGGGTGAGCCTGGGAGTCTGCCATGTGCACAGCAAGGGCTCGGCCGATGCCACCACCCAGCTGATGTAATTTGTGAAAAGCCTGCAGAGTTTTGAAAAAGCTTGAGGAAAAGGTTCTCGGTTTTGTCGGAGATCTCTCAAATGTTTGAAATAGCATTTCTAGGACACATCATTAGGACAGGCTTGGGACGACACCAGAGATGGGTAAGCACAGAGGAGGCTGGATGGGTGACCAAAGTTGAAGTCTTTGCTGATCCAGAAACATTCTGAGCGGGGGCAATTTTTGTGTAAAACTGGCTTTAAGGATATGTGAATTACCAATATGACCATATACTGGTATAAAAATAATTTAACAAAAGGCAGTGGCTAAGAACATGGATTTTTAAAAAACGATTTATTTATTTATTTGAGAGAGAGAGAGTGAGCAGGGGTGGAGGGGAGGCACAGGGAGAGGGAGCGAGAAAGAGAGAGAGAATCTCAAGCAGACCCCTCCCCCCACTAAGCCTGATGTAGGGCTCAATCCCACGACCCTGAGATCATGACCTGAGCCAAAATCAAGAGTCGGATGTTTAACTGACTGCGCCACCCAGGCGCCCCAAGAGCATGGATTTCAAAGGTGGATGAACTATGGTTCTTCAGGCTCTGCCCAGTGAGACCCTAGGCTGTGCCACTTCTCTGGCCCAGCTCCTCATCTGTAGAATGGGCTCAGCTTGTCTCTAACACAGGCATTGAAAGAAGTGAAATAGATATGCTAACAAAGCGCTTAGCATAGCTCTGGCCCTCAACACATACACACACACACACACACACACACACACACACACTCTTTTTTCTTCTCTACTACCACTAGCACCAACACTTCTGACACCAAACGTGTGGGTTTTTTCTCACATTGACCCACTCTCTGACACCAGCTGGGTGTCCTGTAGTTCAGTTCAATTTTGACATTCTCTACCTAGAGTTAGTGTCAGATCCCACAAGTTAAGGGCTCAATCCCCAAACTGCCTTCACTTTAGATATTAATGGAAGGTCCCAGCCTCCTCTACTTCTGATCTGCTGGCTATAAAAATCAGGGGTTCCCATGACTCCCTCCTGAATAAGTTAATAATTTGCTAGGATGGTTCACAGAACTCAGGAAAATGCTTTGCTTTCTATTACCTATTTCTTATAAAAGGATACAACTCAGGAACAGCCAGATGAAAGAGATGAATAGAGCAAAGTACCTGGGGGCGGGGGTGGATGCAGAGCTTCTCTGGGTGCATCACCCTCCCAGCACCTTGATGTGTTCACCAATCTAGAAGCTCTTGGAATCCCTTTGGTTAGGATCTTTCTGGAGGCTCCATCATGGAGGCATGCTTGATCCAATCATTGGCTATTGGTGATTGAACTCAATCTCCAGCCCCTCTCCTCTACCCAAAGGTCAGGGGGTGGGGCTGAAATTTCCAACCCTTCAATCCCAGGGCTGGTTTCTCTGGCATCCCCCCCTTAGGGGTTTTCCAAAAGTTACCTCATTAATATGCACGCAGGTGTGACTGTAAGGGGCTTGTTATAAACAACAAAAGGTGAACCTCTTAACCCTATCATTCAGAAATTCCAAGGATTTTAGCAGCTCTGTGTCAGGAACTAGAACTGGGTGATCAAATTTATTATAATTATAGCCAATATGACAGGCGCACAATTAAGTGTTGCTATCTAATTGACAAGGAGACTAAAAGGAGAAAAAACCAATTCAGAATAGGATGAAGGAGGGGCACCTGAGTGGCTCAGTTGGTTAAGAGTCTGCCTTTGGCTGAGGTCTTGATCCCAGGATTCTGGAATCGAGTCCCACGTCGGGCTCCCTGCTCAGTGGGGAGTCTGCTTCTCCCCCCCCATCCCGTTCATGTGCTCTCTCTCTCTCAAATAAATAAATAAAATCTTAAAAAAACAAACAAACAGAATAGAATGAAGGAGCAGTGGAGAGGGGGCTGAAATCGGTATTCTGGGCAAGGCTCAACTCATAGGCGTGTGACCTGTGCAGTTATAGAGGCCTCCCAGCTCAAAATGGACCCAGTTCTTCGCTTAACGCTCTGCTCTCACCATCTTGAAATTCGTAATAATGTTCTCCTTGAACCTGTGTTTCATAAAGGAAGTCCAATGGGACAGTGAAGTATGGTGTGAAGATACACCAGGTGGTGGGGAGCTGGCCCTGGCCAGCAAGTATGGCGGGTGGCGGGCAGTATGGGGGCCGAGCAGTTGGCTTGGCCACCCAGTGTGCACCCACATGGCTGGGCAGTCTGGGATCTGTGCCCGGATTGGCAGCAGCAGAATATGGCTGCAGGCCACCAAAGCCAGGGTGAGAGAGGGCACCCCCCATGGAAGAGCCCATCCAGTAGATTTACACAAACGGAAACTCTGAAGCCTAAGGCTGGGACAGGAACTGTCAGCACTCGGGCAGTAAACTGTCGGTAAATTATTACACAACCAAAGCATACACATGGACATTGCGATAAAGCATATCAGGGAGTTGCCAATTCTTCAGAGTTTGGAATCCTTGGTTTTGAAAACCACCGCAACATTGCAAAGCAATTATTCAGAGGCTTAGGACTAGAACTCAAATTTAAAGGTCACATTTTATAGAAAATAATTCTATTTTCATGTGAAGTTTCATTATTAATGAGAAAGACAATTTTAAAATTAATTTTTCTTGTAATCAAGGATATGGCAATCAGGTGCATAAACAGTTTATTAAAATTATAGACAAATTATGAAGTCGCTTTCAGTTTTTTTTTTTTCCCCCCAGAGGAGAACATGAATGCAGGCCCCTACTATTAGGAATTACACAGTTGAGTTTCTCACATTTCCTAAGTGCAATGTAAGAGCCTCACCCTGCAAGAACTACTTTGGTGACCACTTAGTATCTCCCCTGCCAGGTAAGTATCACTCTTAGTTTTTGTACAACTTCACAAAGTACAGAAAATGTTAGAAGAAATATTAAAATGTCACTGTATAAACTTACATATAAAATTAAATTCAGGCATATGTGAAATTGATTTTTCGAAGACTTAAATATTTTGACAAATTGTTCCACAAGATTAATCAACTCTAAATGTACGGATTATAACAATTTTTTTTGCAATTTTAAGTTTATGATGTCACTCGTGTAACCCCTATTTCATTTTATAAGTAATCAAATATTTCGAAAGGAAAAAATTTTTATTTTAGTACCTTTAACTGCACTTTTTTTTTTTTTTTACTGCTGTGTGTGTCTGTGTAAGTAGGCTCCACACCCACCATGGAGTCCAACTCGGGCTTGAACTAAAGACCCTGAGATCAAGATCTGAATTGAGATCAAGAGTTGGCTGCTTAACCAACTGAGCCACCCCCGCACTCCTTTTTATTGGTTTTTGAATAAGAGGCCCCCCAAATTATGTAGGGGCTCTGATTTTGAAAACTAGTATTTCTTTGAGAGGATTTTCATATTTCCCCAAATTATTCTGACTCTGTTAAAGCCCTTTCAGGCTTTTACTGATTTCTGTCAAGTCCAAGGAATGGCCACCATGTTATCACGTTTTTTTTTTTTTGTTTTTTTTTTAAGATTTTATTTATTTATTTGACAGAGAGAGAGACAGCGAGAGAGGGAACACAAGCAGGGGGAGTGGGAGAGGGAGAAGCAGGCTTCCCGCGGAGCAGGGAGCCCGATGTGGGGCTTGATCCCAGGACCCTGGGATCATGACCTGAGCCGAAGGCAGACGCTTAACGACTGAGCCACCCAGGCGCCCCCTGTTATCACGTTTGAAAACCCACATCACAGCATGGAGGACTGGTTATCTTTGAATCAGAGATGACCACTGTGATGTCCTCCTCATCCCAAACTGGGAGCCATCTTCTCCAGCCAAGGATCATTCTTCTGAGTAGTCCCCCCTCCCCAAACCCCACTCCCCCCGCAGATCCGAGTCCTTCGGATTCAGATTTTAAGTTTTGAAGTCCTTTGGCAGGTAAGGTATGTGACAAGTATTTTGGTAACTCCAGAGTGGAGGAAATAGGTGAATAATAATGACAGAAACAGAAAACGCAAATGGAGGGCGGCGTGACTATTAAGTAATAATAATAATGATGTTATAAGTCTTGCTAACAGTGACTCCGCACATGCGCTCTGCTGTCTGGTTGGTTCACAGTTCCATTAGTCTTCTTGATGCCTGGCAGGGAAGGGTTGTTACAGGTGAGGCAGCCTTCCTGGGGTAGTCAAGCTCTTGTGATTGCAAACAGCTGCAGCCCTCAGGCCTCCTGAAAGCAAGAGGAGGGAGGTTGAACCCAGGAGCACTGAAACTCGCGCTCTGCACTTCCTCTCGGAACAGTGCCTCTTCCGGGGTCTCCTCCAGCCTCCTCCCACTCCCGATTGACCAATCCTCCCGCCCCATCGTGGAGGGAAGCAGTCTGATTGGCTTAGTCATGGAGGGAGGGCGGTGCTTTTTAGTGCTGCCTTGGCACCTAGGCCCTGAGACTCATCAGCCTATGAAGGGGCATTCCGTAGATCAGGTGCTCACCTCTGTCCAGTCAGAGGCCCCGCGGTGGGACAAAGGCGGGACTTGTGGACGGCCATGGTGTGGGCGTGGCCAGTACTGTGACTGACAGGCCGATACAGAGGCCGGAGCCCCGGATCAGCTGAGCTCCGGCTTTTGCGGGAGAGTGGTTCTTACACCCAGCTCAGCCCTCCTTACTTAAGCCGTCACTTACCGATCTGCTCTTTCCCCAAATATATCTAGATTTCCTCTATTCTCCCCATGTCCATGGTGACCTTCCAGTCTGAACGCCGGGCAGCAACCTCTTGGCTGGCATCCGACCACAGGACTGGTCTTTTTCAAACACACACTGGGATGGTCATCCGCCCGTCAGTGGGTTCCACATCGCTCAGCAGGAACCAGACCTCCTACGGAAGCCTGGAGGCCCTCCGCGGTGGGACCCCTGAGTACCCTGTGGCCTGTCCCTCCTCCTCCTCTCCCCCGTGTGTCCGCCTCGCCTGCCTTCCGCCGCTCCGCCGCTCCCAAGCTCTTGCCGGGCCAGGGACCTCCGCGTTTCAGTTCCTCTCTTCAGGTCACTCAGCAGCCCACCCCCTTGCCACTGAACACCTGCTCATCGGAGTGAGCTCCGGCCAAGGGTCACCTGCTCAGAGGGCCTATATCTGAGCCCAGGTCTAAATGGCATCTTCTGAGTTCTCTCAGCACTTGTCACAACTTACATTTTTGTTTGCATGTTGGTTTCACATCCATGCCTCCTGCTGGAAGACTACGTCTGCGGGGACAAGGGCTGTCTACCCCGCTCAGTGTGGACTCCCAGGGCCCGGCTCAGTGTCTGGATAAATATTGTGCCAGCTCAGGGCCATTAACTTTAAATAGTGACCTGCAAGCATATGTGTAGATCTGGATGGAGGCTTGGGTGCCTCTGGAGATTGGGAAAGGAATCAGGATAGGGAACAATGACGTGCGTGTGTGTGTGTGTGTGTGTGTGTGTGTGTGTGTGTATACGCCTGTGTGCCTGCCATCGCATATGTAAAGCTGGGGGGCACTGGTTTCAACTGTAATGATCTGACTTGTATTGAACAGTAAGAACAAACAAAGTACGTGCCAGCTCAGGGGAGAGAGGGAATGGGTGATCCCAAGCCACACTCAGGAAGAACAAAAAGATTGTGACACGCCGCAGTCAGCTGGTGGGTTTGTCTTCACTTTATTACTATGTCACCAGAAGTCACCACCTTCACTTGGTTCACCACAAATGGACAGATGTCATAACGGAGGGTGCCATGGGGCCACTGGATTCACTCTTGAGACTTAACCAGGTGGTGGGGGAGTCCAGAGTGGGGGCCCAGGATGGGGACCGCCATTCACTGCACGCACGCACACACACAGAGATATATTTGTGGAGCCTTATATTATACATCTTATATATAGAAAATATATATATTTATACTATACACAGGCAGTTACGCTGCGGGAGGGCTGGGACACCCAGACAAGGGCTGTGGGCACCAGGGGATGGGGAGTGTCACATCAAAGGGCAGCGCTGGGAGATGGCTGGACCAGCCCATCCTCCCACAAACTCTTGGGAGGGGTGCTCCCCCTTCCTCCTCCTTAGAGAATCAAAGGGGTCTTGGGCCAAGGTTGGGGGGCCCTCAAGGGGTAACAAGTGGGGGCTCTTGTTTACATGGGGGAAGCCTGGGACCCCCAAGAGTCTTTGAAGATCAAAAATCACAGGGGAGGTTGGAGTAGGGGAGCGGATGCCAGTCCCTGTGGAATTAGTCCCTCGATTGTCACACTCCCAGGTACCAGAAGCCAGACCCAGGCAGACGGCCCATGACTGTGCAGGATGAGGGTTAACTCAGAAGCAGGAGACCTAGGTCCTCAACCTCTGACTCTGCGTAACTTTGGACAAGTGACTCTTCCCGGCCGACTCTACCATCTCGAAGGGTCCTTGCAGCTCTAAACTTGGGTGGCACCCAGTTTTCCTGGGCCCTCTCTTGTGCTTGGTGGAAGGAGGGAGCTCAGACTCAGCAAGGTCAGGCTGCAGGGGGCAGCCTTCTCCATAGAAAGGGTTGGAAGCAAGGGAGAGGCAGAGGGAGGGAGCAGGGAGGGAAAAGAGGATACCATTGGCCCGAGAGTACAGGCTCTAAGTTTGGGGCCTCCAGGGCGCTGTCCTCAGCCAGTGGGAAGAAGCAGGGAATCCCTACCAACCTCCCAGAGGGGGAGTCAGGAGCCCTGGGTCCCAGCCGAATCCCGCCCTCTCCCCGTTTCTCACCTCCACCATTGGCGGGCCCTGCCAACACCCAGCCTGTTGGTGGGATCATGTCTGGCTGTACCCCAGGCCGAGTGAGCAATGCAAAGTGAGAAGATTCTGCGCCCCTCCCTCCTGGCAGGGGTCCTGTAAACTTTCCTGGTCTGGGGTGGCAGGGAGCGTCTATAAGAAACACCCAGGGGATCGGTGAAGCTGAAGTGGTAGCCTGCCCTCCAGCTCGGTATCACAAGCAGCTGGTCGGTGCCCAGGGAGAAGGGATGGGCAGCACCCTGGGGTCTCCTGGTGTCCATCAGCAGGGGAGGTGTTTGGTGGGGAGTGGGAGCGGGGAGGACCTCTCTCAGCCTCCTGCATGGGCACAGAGCTTCACTTTGCCAGAAGGGCACCCACAACCACCCACACCCTTACCTGCTTTGCCAACCTGGTCTGGTACTGGCTCTGCTGCTTGGCCTGGTAGATGCCACAACCCCATCCCATCCCCACTTGAGCCACTGCGGGGGGCGGGGGTACCAGAGACAGAGCCCCTTCCCCAGATGTGGAAAACTGAAGTCCACAAAGACCAGTTATTGCTCAGCTGTCTGGGGTTCTCTCCTGTCTCTGCTGCCCCTTATGAGGACTTGAACAGGCTTAAGTTCAGATCCATGCTCCACTGCTAAGTCGTTTACACTCTCTGAGCCTCAGTTTCCCCTTCTGTTAAGTGGGGACAACAACGCTACTTCTCAACCTAGGAAACTCCTTCTCCTTCCCTCACCGCCGTGCTAACTGCTGCCCGTCCTCCTGGCCCCTCCTAGGGGCGCCGCATCCCTTGGCAAGTGCTCAGATAGCACTCTGTCCTCTGGTGGAGCCTGGGTACAGAGGCTGGCTTGGTGCTCATCTCTGGACGGCCAGCTTGCATGCCTTCTGGCACAGGATAGCTGCTGAGTCCAAGGGCAAGTGAGTATCACCTGCCTCTGAGGGTTCTCGTGGGGGCATGGGGTGCTGGTGGTGGGAACATCCAGCACGGTGCCAAGCCACGATCCCCTGGCCCTGCTCCCCAGGTCACTGGCCAGTGGACGTGGAGCCCCATGTCTCCCCACACCTCTCTCTCTCTAAGACCTCCCCGTCCTTTAAGGTTCAGTGAAGAGTCCACCTGTGCAAGAGTCCCTCCCTGCCCCCAACCCTCCTTGTGCCTTTGGAGACACCTGCTAGTCTCTGCTACGGCCCACCGCCTCCCCCAGCCCACCGCGCACCAGGGGCCCTCAGCGTTCACCTTGGGAGCAGTGTGTCCCCTGGCAGCAGCTCGAAGGCTGGCCTTGCTGGCACCAGAGCCCCTGCTCTCTCTCCTCTGACTCCCACAGAGACTGTCCTCTCATCAGACCTTCTGGAAGGCCAGTGGAAGGACTCTCCATGCCCTTGGCTGTTCCAGCCCCTGAGACCCTGGCTAACCCTGGCTGAGGGAAAGATGACACAGTGTCCCAGATCAGTTCTGTTTCCTGGGAGGTCACAAGGGCAGGGCAGGGAATCGGGGCACCTGCTGGGTGGCTGGGGCCAAGAAACCCAGGCAGCAAGCCCAGCTCTGCCACTTATTCAGTGTGACCTTGGGCCGGTCGCTCCCCGTTCTGGGCCTCCTCGTCCACCCAGCCCTGGGCAGGGACAATGGTCAGTCCTTTGGGAGGCCACAAAGAGGGTGTTGGAGCTCCCGGTGGGGCACGCACAGCATGGAGCAGTACATGGGGAAACAAGCGAGTGAGGCGAGACCCCTTAGCCCTCCCACCCTGACTGGAGGCTGGGGGAGGGGCTGGTGGGGATGTGGGGAGAGGGGCCTGGAGGCAGAACAGGCCCCTGGCTTGCAGCAGAATCAGGGTTATATCATGGGCTGAGGTCCCCAAGGCCTCCCAGAGTGACGGGAGCACTGAGCGGTGGAGCCCCAGGCTCAGGGACGGGGAAGGCAGGGAGGACAAGGGACAGCAGGGGCTCTCCGGTCAGGTGGCCGGGGCTTGGCCCCAACTCTATCACTGGCTGCCTGAGTGACCCTGGGCAAGGGACCTTGACCTCTCCAGGCCTCAGTGTCCTCAACATAAAATGGAGACAGCCCCCATGCTCGTAGTAGGGCTCGGTGACAGCCCCTGATGTCCTGCAGGTGTTCCCACCCACCCTTGAGCCAAACCTTCCCAGCATCACCCAGGTCTATCTTTCACACCGATTCCCACCTCCGGGACCAATGGGGCTCCTCTGTCCCTCATCTTCGCCCTTCCCGGGACCCCTGGTCTCTCACCACCGGCGTCAAGACATGCAGTAGGCACTCCATGAATGCTCAGTGACACAATGCATGAATGCAAACGCCCCCAGCCCCTGCTGGACAGACTTGCACACATGTGGAGATGCGCCCCCACCCAACACCCTACCGCCCCATCCCACCCTGAGCTGCCCTGGACCTCAGGGGAACAACCCAGAGTCTGCTGAGGTGCTGGGCAGGGCAGCCTGGGAGGGAGCAGGGGTCTGGGAGTGGGCAGGAGGGCAAAGGGCGGGGGGGGGGGCAGCTGGGACTGGGGCAAGGGACAGGCGAGGGGCAGGTGGTCAGTGCAGCTCAGTAGCCCTGAGACTGGTAGCCCTGGGGCTCGGTGTCAAAGGCGTTGGCCGGCTGCTGGTAGGTACCGCCCAGGCCGGCGGGGTCTGGCCCGGCGCTGGGCTCCACGTAGGGGGCATAAGGCATGCTGGAGTCCTGGCTGGGGTCCATGTAGTCCTGGGAGAAGAGAGCCGAGTCGGCGCCAATCTGGTACCGCTGGAAGGCCAGCACGGCTTGGCCCGCCTGGGGACGGGCGCCGGCGGGGACAAGGACAGGCGGGAGGGGATGGTTAGAGGAGAGAGACAGACAAGAACAGCGGGTTAGTGGCAGTTAGTTCACAGGACACACGCAGTAGGGGTTAAATATCCTCAAAGCCCCGAAGATGAAACCAAGCTTGCCTGAGGGGGAGTCTGTCCTGGCGGCCAGCCCTCAAGAGATCCAGAGCCACCCTGTCCATCCAGCCAGAAAGACCTTCGGAAGTCACCCGTCCCATGTCCCCCAACCCCAGAGTTCATGATGGGTCCCCAAGCATCCTCCACGGTGGAGCGTTAAAATGGCCCAAAGGCCACGACATCCTTCTCAAACTGTGGTCTCGGGGGTGTTAGGTGGAATGGGGAAAACGGGTTCTCGGTGGGATAGAGAACTGTTGGTATCTCCTGAAAGCCATCCCGTCTCCCTTGCAGCTAGGTGTAAGCATGTGACGAAGTTCTGGCCAGCACGTCACCCCAGGTCCTTTGTCCCACCCTCTGACCCGACCCGTGGAATGCAGATGTGGTAGCTAGAGCTCTAATTGCCGCACGGGACCGCAAGGTCCATAAGCCAAGTTGGAGGGATGGAAGAGGCCTGGGTCACAAAAGGCCTCTGGAGCCACTAGGTCAGTCCTGCACTAGGCTGCATTTAAACCACTGTGATTTACAGTTTCACTTGGGGCTGAACCTGATTCTAACTAAAACATTCGGTCACACAAGTTTGGGAACAGAGTAAAATAAGTTTCAAGGCCACAGGACTTGTCGGAGCCGTGAAGGATGTACGCTGGGATCCCCAAGGGGAAAACTATGACAAGTGGCACGTGCCAACCTTATCTGACCAACAAAGCCCTTTCCCCACAGGACCTAGTTGGGAAAGACTTGTCTACAGCATATGTACGTAGGTGGGAAATTCTTTTTCAGTAAAAACTATCACACTGTTATTAAGGGCAATGATATTGACCACACCAAGTGAGGGAATAAATTTTAAAAAATAGTTTTTAGGTTTACATTGAAAGCCTCCTCCAAAGATCTTTCCAGCAGGTGGTCTGCTTGTGATGGAAAGATGCTCATGCTCAACATACCCGCTTCTGGGATGGGAGGACTGAGGCTTAGTCAAGGGAGACCTCATGGCAGAGTCGGTGCCAGAAGCCAGATCTGAACAGAGGTCCTGCCTCTTCCCAGGCCAGGGCCCTCCCCATCTCTTTCCCTTTCATCAGCCCCCTGACAAGGCAATAAACCAACGAGGAACCCCAAAAGGCCATCTGATGACAGGCAGGGGGTGAAGTGTGCTTGGCGTTTTATTCTAGACAGTTCCAGAAGCCCAGTGACTAGGCACTGACTTTCGATTTGTGTCACTGGTAAAAGCTCTGAGGGGCAGCCCTTCCTGAATGGTGGCTGTCCAAAGCAGAGCAGGAGCCCAAGAAAGGGGGACCAGGTGGACGAGGGTTGAGCTGAGGAAATCAGGCCTCCCTTGGTCAGCCAGTTCGTGTGGGGGTGGGAGTGGGGGGGTAGGGGGAGGGGGAGACGGACCCTGCTGGTGAGCCTGGCCCTGCTTCTTCAGAGCGGGTACTGTCTGCGGCCATCTACACTTGTATGCCTCTCGTGTTAGGAAGCTTACTCTCTTTGTGCTTTGCTCTGGGGGCCTGTTTGCTTTAATTCCCCCTCGGCTCCTACAGAGGGTGGAGGGATAGGTGGTTCCTGCCTGGGGAAGCTGGAGGCTGTATAGAACTGGAGGCCAGAGTCTTTTGGAAGAACAAGGATTCACCCCCTGAGAACTGCCCCCAAAGTAGGGATTATGGAGGTGTCTCTGACTCCTGGGAGAGAATGAATGAATGAATGCATGAAAGAACAAAAGAACCTACATTTATTGAGCATCTCTATGCCAAGCCCTGCGCCGGCCTTTGCTTCATCCGCACAACAGCCCTGCGAGGTTGGTCCACTGGGTAGTGGACGGAGGCTCAGAGAGGCGCAGGCGTTTGCCCAGGGTCATACAGCATATAAGAGCAGAGGCACGCGAGGCGTCCTCTGACGTGCTGGGCCTGCCCCCCCAGCAGCCAGCCTCCACGGGGACTGTAAGGTCAGCCTTCATGCTGCAGCGAGGGACAGGCTCTCCCAGCGTCCACAGCATCCTGGCAGCCCGTGTATGAGCCACCTCCCCCCATCTTAGAGCCCCTGGCAGTCTGGTTAGGGGAAACTGCAATTTGTTTGTCTTCCCCTCCCCAGCCTGTGGGCTCCTGGGGCCAGGCCCCCCGTCTGATTCATCACTAGGCACAAAACAGCTCAATAAATGTTTACTGAATGAATGGACAAACGAAACATAAAGGAGGCAACAAGTGATTCAGTGGCGGGTCTGAACTGGCCTCGCAGCCAGCCTTCCCCTGCCCCACGGGCCCTGGTATCCTGGCTGCTCCCAGCAGCAGGACGCCCCACAAGCTTGCCACTGGCCATGACACGGGGCGCCCCTGCCTCTGGAAGCCAGGCAGGCCTACGGCTGTGCCGAGGCGGGAAACAGTGTGCTGTATTCCTCCTGGAAGGTAAGGTTCTTGAATCTCCGCACGGCCAGGGCTGCGGTCAGACTCTGCCAGGAGAGAGCAGGGGTGAGGCCAGTGGGGAAGAGCTGGGAAAGGCAGAAGTGCCAGCAGGGGGCCAGCGGGCTCCTGTCAGTCAGGCTCTTGGACCTGCCCCTGGAAGTCCTGCCGTCCAATCACCCACTCTTCTTCCGTGAGCCCCACCCCCATCTCGGGGCTCACTGTTCCAGACACCTCCCTGTAGGGCTGGGTGGGCTGGGACGTCCCCACACACCGGGCACCTTCTCTGGTCCGAGATGCCCTGGGGTCACCTGATTCTTCCGGCCCAGCCTTGAGGACCTGGAGGGCTGGTGTGACCACAGCTGGGGAGCTGCGGCCTCAACCACAGCTGTTCTCCTCCAAACTCTGGCTCCTAATATTGCGTGGGGGGGAGTGTCCCAAGAGAAAATGGATATTCAGGGGCCCTCATAAGGAGCAGGAAGTCACTCCAGGACAAGCCCAGGAAGGTAGAGGGGCAGGGAGGGCTGGCTGCAGCACACTTTGCAGGAGGGGCTGGGGCTGCCCCTATCCAGCCCCGGGGGCTCCCTGCAGAACGCTGGGCCCAGGACTGCCGGGAGGCCTGGAGGGGAAGGGGCTGCACGCAGGGGAGGGAGAACTTTGGGATGGGGGCCTGGAGCCCATGTGACCCCAGACATCTGCAGGAGGAAGATGAGAGGAGAAGAAATACATCAAGGCAACCTGGAACCAGTGGGAAAGAGGGCCCAGCCTAGGTCTAAAGCTTGCCAAGGGGTGCCATCTGGCCAGTCAGGCCCAGAGACATGCTTTCTTTGACCCACATGGTATTTTTTTTTAACTTGAATAAATTGCTAACACATAAAGATCAGATTTCACATAGAAATTCAGATTTCTGGCTTCTCTGGAAAACGGGAAGACCTGGCCTGTGTGGATCCCCATTCCTGCTTTGGAACAGGGGCTGAGGGTGCCCTTTTGGGGGGGCATGTACCTGCCACCGGCCCACTCATAATTTCTCATGTGCTGCCTGCCCCGTGGGCATCTGAGTTTGTGACACCCTCCCACCCCAAATCCAATCGCCTGATTTTACAGACGGGAAGACAGAGGCCCGGAAAATTAGAGGCAGCCCCAAGATGTGGCCCAGGTCTCCTGACGCTTAGGCCTGGGCTCCTTCCCAGCCTCGGGACTGCAAAGCCTTATCTTCCCGCCTAGGCCTCTGCTAGTGTTTATAAAAGCTTATGGTAAACGCCCACGACCCAAATAGCAGACTGGTTGGGAGGGGCGTTCATGATCACTGGTGGGTGCTCTGGGCCAAAGCAAGGGTCTCCCGTCACTACGGGACTGTCCTCACCGGCACGGGCAACAGCCTCCTTCCTCAGGAAGCAGCCCCGTGTGAGCGTCCAGGAGAGACGCGGGGGGCCGCTCGGGCCCCAGGAAGCCAGAGTCCCTGGCGAAGCTGCAAGGCCCGCAGCCTGGGAGCCTGGCCGGGTGGGAGAGTGCGCGCCGGGCCGGCGGTATACTCACCCACGTGAAGATGGAGAAGAAGGAGAAGGTGATGGCGGCCCGGGCCGCATCTGTCCCTTCATTCATCGGGTTGTCCTTGGGCTTGGACACCTGCCACTGGTTGGCCAGGAAGCAGAAGCCCACGAACCAGAGGAAGGCCCAGAAGGCTGGGGTGTCCACCGGGACCAGGCAGAAGGGGCCACGCGCGAGAGAGGGCGAGAGGGGAGGAACAGGGAGAGGTTCAGGAGCACGTCTCCCATGCTCCCCCACCCCCAAAGGGAGGGGCAGGGTGGGGGCGGGGTGGGGGCAGGGGCGGGGGCGGGGGCGGGGGAAGGTGAGGCCAGAGCAGGGAGGTCGGTCAGACGCGGAGAGACCACAGAGAGGAGCCAGCGGTCGTGCAGACGGCAAGGCCAGGAGCAGAGCCGGGGAGAGCCAGGGGCGGTGAGGGGAGCGAAGGAGGGAGAGACAGAGAAAAGTCAGTCAGCCTGGGCGGGCATTTCTGTCACCTCAGCCGCACACAGATTCCCCAGCTGAATCCCTGCCTGGGGACCGCTGACCGCCCTGCAGCAGTCTGGGAGGGGCACTGATCTGACCCCCCGGCCCACTGCAGCCTCCCTGAGAACTGGGCAGAGAGAGGAGGAGGCTGGGCAAGGGGGGCAGCTCGGCTGGGCGGGTCTGAGCACCAGCTTCTCATGTGCCTGCAGCCTCACAAAGCCCGAGGTTAGGGAGGAGCCTCTTGAGCAGAGGCCTGGGGAGTTTAGCAGTGAGAGCCTCCTGGCAATGAGAGCTTCTGTGGGTGCCCAGAGTCTACCCAGAGAGAACCAGAGCTGCTCCAGTAAAGCGTGTGTGTGCCAAAGGGCTGTGGTATCTAGAGACCAACGTCTCCCACAGGTACTGCTGCGGAACCCTGGGGCTCCGGGGAATACAGTTTGAGAACTACTAATTTCATTCTATCTTTCAAGTCTAAGGGACTGGCTTCACTGCTTACAAGTCAGCCGGGCTCATCCTGAGAGTCCCAGGCCCGGTAATGGGGGGAGGTCCCAGCCAGAGACCTGAGACCACAGCCAAAGCCTCACTGCCCCTCAACCAAAGCACCCAGTGATCAGACTCTCAGAACTCGTGGGACAGAGGTCGGGTTACCTCCGCCAAAGGCTGTTTCTGGAAGACAGGGGCAGCAGGTCGCATCAGGCCCCGACCCTCCCCGGGCCCGGACTGTGTGCCATGCCATCAGTCTTGCCTTACTTCTCACGAGGCTCCACCAAGGGAGGTGGCACAGAAGCCCTGTCCCCTCCCCGCTGTGGAGCTGAGGGCTCTTCTAGGGTCTCAGGCCCAGCCCTGGTCCCACCACTCCCCGTTGCCAGCCAGGTGACCCCCGGTCTGTCCCCTCACCCGCCTCATAGCTGTGCGTGAGGAGTGACGGGCCCATGGCTGGGGCAGCCCTCTGCAGTCTCTGTTGTGCTGGGGGGGTGCCCACGGGGGCAGGGGACTCACCTGAGACCCCAATGTCGGACAGGACGGCTTTCTTGCGGTCCTTCACGCTGCTGATCTGGGGGAAGTACACGTCCAGGGCCAGGTAGAGCAGGCACGTGAGGAAGGCGAGCACGCCCACGGCCACACCATAGCTGCAGGCGTTGGGGTTGCGGTTGTAGATGCAGAACTTCTCGCCCCCCGAGTTGCTGTTGAGGTAGCCCTCGTTCACGATGGAGCCGAACACCACGATGGAGAACACCTGTCGGGGCGGGGGAGGGGCAGGGCCGGGCATGAGACCCAGGCCGGCCCCGACCCAGCACCAGGCCTGGAGAAGGGGCGGCTACTCCCCTCGGCCTGCTGTCTGCCCCGACCCCAGCCAGCCCCCCTCACCCCAATCAGCCACAAGGCTGCTGTTAAGCAGGCATGTCAGAGGGGAGGCCCAGAGAGGGAGGGCAACTTGCTTAGGGCCACACAGCGCAGGAGGGGACAATCACTTCTTTCCTTAGCCTCAGGCTCTAATGACCTTCTGACCACAGATTTGGCACTACCATCCCACCAGCCAGGTCCTGAGAGGTCCTCCTGGGCCCTGCCACCAAGATTCCTCTAGAATTGCAGACTTGGCCTCCCAGAACGAGTGGTCTCATGTCCTTCCGGGAGGTGGACCTGCCAAGGCTGAGTCCTCTGGATGCTGGCACGTGCCCAGCCCCATCTCCAATCATGACCTGAGCCGAAGGCAGACGCTTAACCGACCAAGCCACCCAGGTGCCCCTAAACCTCTGACTCTTGGTTTTAGCTCGGGTCATGATCTCGGGGTCCTGGGATCAAGCCCTGTGGCCAGCTCTGCGCTCAGCAGGGAGTCTGCATGGGGTTCTTTCCCTCTGCCCCTCCCGTTGCTCGTTCTCTCTCTCTCTCTCACAAATAAATATATTAATTAAAAAAAAAAAAAGTAACACCAGTCACAATCCTGCCAGTTACAGGGCAACCTGCACTCCCCCAAGTACAGTGCACGTACCTCATTAACCCAATAACCCTCTGTGACAGGTCTATTGCAGCTGGGTAGGCAACCGGCTGAGATGGCCCCCCCCCACCTCCTGGTATTCACAGCCTTGTACAACTTCTTCCCCTTGAATGCCGGCTGGGCCTTCTGATTCACTTCTAACCAACAGAATATCACAACAAGTGATAAATAACATCTCTGCGAGGAGATTACAAACACTTTGGCTTCCACCTTGTTTACCCTCTCTTGCCACTCCCTACTTGCTTGCTCTAATGGAAGAAGCTGCCATGTTTTGAGCCACCCTGTGGAGAGGCCCACGTGGCATGGAGCTGAGGGAGGCCTCCAGCCAACAATCAACAGGGAGCGGAGCCCCTCAGCCTGTAAGGAATCGAGTCGGCCAGCACCATGTAGGTGAGCTTGAAAATGGGTCCACCCTCAGCCTTCAGGTAAGGCCCTGGCTGACACCACACTGTAACCCGTGAGAGATCCTGAGGCAGACGCACCTGGCTAAGCAGATTCCTGACATTAGAAACTAGGAAATGACAAATGTTTGTTATTTTACGCCACTTTATTTGGGGATATTTTGTTATACAGCAATAGCTAACTAATACATCAGTTATCATCAGCATTCTGCAGATGAGACAGTTAAGGTACGAGTACTGATTGTTACCAGAGTCATAAAACTGTTAAGTTTTTAGAGTCCAGGGGCTGCACATGCTTTGGGGCGCCTGGGTGGGTCAGTCAATTAAGTCTCCCACTTCGGCTCAGGTCATGATCTCAAGGTCCTGGGATCGAGTCCTGCATCAGGCTCCCTGCTCATGGGGAGTCTGCTTGTCTCCTTCCCTCTACCCCTCCCCCTGCTTGGATGCTCTCTTTCTCTCTCAAATAAATAAAATCTTAAAAAAGAAAAAAAGTTCTTGCTTTTTCCTCCTGCCTCTCACCGTCCCTGAAACTGTGTGAGGGTGAAGAGGCCCAGACTCAACACGCAGAGCCTCAGGTGTGGCCTTCAGTGAGCTTGAGGCAGGGGCCAGAGGGTATTTTTATTGTCTGTTTTCCACTTCTTTGTGGTTTCCAATTTTTCTAAAATAAGAAACTATAATTTCAGGCACATTTTCATCCTCAGCTAATATGCAGGATGGGCAGTAACTCCATGGCAGGTGTGGGAAAACACATGAAAAGCATTATTATTTTTTTAATCTCATCTTCCTAAGATGTCTATACTTTTTTTAAAAAAAGATTTTACTTATTTTTTGAGAGAGAGTGAGTGAGACACAGCACACATGAGCAGGGGCAGGGGAGAGGGAGAAGCAGCCCCCCCACTGAGCAGGGAGCCCGATGTGGGGCTCGATCCCAGGATCCTAGCATCATGATCTGAGCCAAAGGCAGACGGTTAACGACTGAGCCACCCATGCGCCCCTGAGATGTCCATACTTTACATGGATTCTGTAATGTACTGGATCTGTGTAGTAGTAATGTATATCAAACAAATAAATCTACATTTAATGGGAGGACTGATTCAAAAGTTTTTCCTAAAGAATGGCACGACCAAAAGTGTGGAGACCACTGGTTCACAGCACTGTGTGTTAAGAAAAATTCTAACCCAGGGTGCCTGGGTGGCTCAGTTGGTTAAGCGACTGCCTTCGGCTCAGGTCACGATCCTGGAGTCCCTGGATCGAGTCCCGCATCGGGCTCCCTGCTCGGCGGGGAGTCTGCTTCTCTCTCTGACCCTAACCCCTCTCATGTGCTCTCTCTCATTCTCTCTCTCTCAAATAAATAAATAAAAATCTTTAAAAAAAAAAAGAAAAATTCTAACCCAAATGTCCGTCAATAGATGAATGGAGAAACAGGTTGGGGCATCTCCACATAATGGGATAGTTTTCAGTCATTAAAACAAACAAACAACAAAACAGTTCTGATACGTGCTACGACTGGATGAACCTTAAAACAAGTGGAAAAAGAGGTGAAGGAAGTCAAACACGGAAAGTCAATGTTACATGATTTCGTTTCTGTCCTGTATCCTTAACAGGCAAAACAGACAAGAAGCAGACCAGAGGTGACCAGGGCTGCAGGAGGGGGGATGGGGAGTGATTACTTAATGAGCACGGGGGGTTTTTTTATGGGGTGATGAAAAGTTTTGAAACTAGACAGAGGCAATCGTTGCACAACATAAATGTCACTGAACTGTGTGCTTTAAAATGGTTTATTATGCGCTATGTGGGTTTTTCTGCAATAAGAAAAGAAAGAAAGAGAAGAAAGAAAGGGAAAGAAGGAAAAAGGAAAGGAAAAAGGAAAGGAGGGAAGAAAGGAAGAAAGGAAGGAAGGAAGGAAAAAAAGAAAGAAAGAAAAAGAAGAGAAAAGAAAAGAAAAGAAAAGAAAAGAAAAGAAAAGAAAAGAAAAGAAAAGAAAAGAAAGAGTGGGTCTGTGTCCTGGTTCAACCACAAGCACACAGCTGGGCCGTGGTGGCCCACGAGCCACACATTTGCCAATCCAGACTTGAGAATGTACACATAGCCACGGTCCAGCCCCTCGCGGGCATGCTGGCTCTCAGGGTGGCCGTGTCACACGTCCTGCGTCCTCATGATCCCCCCGCGAAGCGCAGAGGGCAATTCGCACTGCTCCCAATTAGCGGCGCAGGAAAACTGAGCCTCAGAAACAGCAGGGGGCACTGTTGTCAGCGGGACGGGCTGAACCTGAACCCAAGTGTAGGCTCTTCCCACCTGACCCACCCTCTCAGCCTCAGGAGGTGGGCCCTGAAGGAGACAGACACCTGAGGGGCCCGTAGTGTGACTGAGAGCCAAGTCTGTGCTCAGGGGCACGGGAGGGGAGAGGCAGCAAGTCCGGATTTCACAGCAATTGTCTAAGGGACTCCTAGGCTACTGACACATTCTGGACAAGCCAGGCAGACGCTGGACACCGGGAGGCGAAGGCGGGCTCTGATGGCCGGTTGCCAGAGCCGTGCACAGCACAACTCCGGGACTGCCATTCACGCACCCCTTGGACCTGTGAGCTAAGAGGAGTCCAAGGTTCCTACCAGGAACCTGCCAGGTCAGGAATCTGAGGCCCAGCTCTGGATGTCACCCGCGGTCCCCAATCCAGCAGAATGGAAAAGCCTCTTGATTAGAGGGCGCTCCGGACACTGAGGAGTCACACAGGGTTGCTGGAGTCAAATCCCAGGCCTGCTGCTTATGCTGTGTGGCCTCAGGCAAATGACAACCTCTCTGAGCCTCAGATTGGTCCTCTGCAAAAATTAACCTTCCCTTCAGGGCTAGTGGGCGAATTACATGCAAGCACCCTGAGCAGAGCAGTGCACTGTAGGGGTTTAGCAAGGATTAGCTCCCTTCTCCAGAGGCCCCAGGGAAGAAGGAAGAGCACCAGCAAGGCCCTCTTGGGCAGCACTTCCTGACTGACAGCCTCCACCAGGGGTGGGGACAAGGGTGGACCCCCCCAGCCAAAAGCAGGCCAAGAGGAGGTGGGAGGGGAAATAGGCGGGCGGAAGTCGGGGCTTTGGGGACAAGCAGAGGAGGAACCGTTAAGACAGGGCCCTCTTGGGGGGAGAGAAGCAGGGAGTCCCTGGAGAGGCCGGGAGGCAGGTGCTGGAGACACTGAGTCCCCAAGAGGGTAAGGAACAAGGTCACAACATCCTCTGAGGACCCGCGGGGCCCAAGGGCAGGCAGAGAGAGGAGGCTCTGTGCCCGCTCAGGTTCTCCTCTCCAGCCCACGGCTCCGGCACACAGGGCGCTCAAAGTCACCCTGGGCAAGGGACTTGCCTTCTCAGCGCCTCAGTGCCCTCACTGTAAAGCAATGGCGCCTCGCGAGGACGGGATGAAGTCAGGCCCGTGAGGACCGGCAGGTGTCCTGGAGGCAGCGTCCCCAAACACCAGACTGACGCTGAACAAGTGGACGGGATAACGAAGCATCGAAGCGTCGCAGGCGGGGGCAGCGGCGGGAGGGACGCAGCAGTGGTCAGCGAAGGAGCCGAAGCAGCGACCTTGGAGCGCAGACAAGAAGCAGCCAGCCCGGCCAAGATGAGGGGAAGCGTGTTTCAGGCAGAACAGAAAGGGCAGAGGCCGAAGGTGGGAGGCGGTGACCAACGAGTGGGGCTGGAGAGGTGCATGGGTCGGGGAGGGAGGGAGGCAGGGAGAGTGTTGGGGGGGCAGGGCCAGATGGACCACAGTGGGACACGGTGAGAAGTCACAGGGGGGTGACCAGACCTGTGGATCCCCATCCCCACCCTGCAGCACGAAAAGCCCTAAAGCCATTCCCCACCGCCTTCCAGACACGATCCAAGCTTCCAGGGCCGGTGGTCCCTGGGCCTCACCTCCCTCCACGGCTCACCAATCAGTGCTTCCCCACCTTCCCACGCCCCGCCCCCCCCCCACCATTTCCTCTCTGAACCTGGTTGCTACCTGCGCAGGTTATGTTCTGTGGGGGTGGAGCCAGCTCCCACCCAGGCCGGACCCCCAGAGCCGCCAGGGGCAGGGTGAGTTCGGAGCCACTTCAGGCCTAAGAGCAGGTGGGTGACTTGATGTGACTTAGGTCTGAAAAGAGCCCCCCCTGGGCGGATGGAGAGAGGAGTGTAGGGCCAGGGTGAAGGCTGGAGGTGGGGGTGTGTGCATGTCCCCATCGGGGACACAGGTGTGCATGCCCCGTCCCCTGCAGGCTGCAGAGCTGGGCCAGGACAGGGAGCCTCACCTAGACCGGGCCCGAGAGTCTACACACGGAGAAGCGTTGCCAAGGTCCCCTGTGGTCCCCAAACTCCCTCAAGGACCCTGCAAGCCCCGGGTTAACTTCTCCATTTAGCTGTTGTCCCTCCACCCTAGTGGGAGGGAGCCCCCCCAGGAGCCGGGATGGGCCTCAGGTTTCTGTCCCCCAGCGCTCCCATCCCGCTGGGAGGAAGGGGGGGCTCCCTCAGGATCCGCTGGGTGACTGAAATGCGTCCTCCTAACTGGGCGAGGCCCGTGTCCGGGGGTCTGCGCGGGGCCACGGCTGGTCGGGGTGGCTGCACACTCAAACCCAAGTCTCTCTGAGCCCCGCGCCAGGCTCCGCATCAGGTCAGGCGGCCTCCAGGGGACTTGCTAAGGCCTGATCTGCAGCAGGGAGCGCACAGAGCCACCAGCAGAGGCCCGGAATGAAACCAGAACGAAATTCTATGCTGTTGTGGGCGAACGCTTCCCGACAAGCAGATATGCTGGAGGGACGGGACACAGGTCCCTGGCGGCAGAACCAGCGCCCTGGAAACAGGACAGGGTGGCCTCAGGGGGGGTCCCAGAGAGGTCGCTGGTCACGGGAAGGCACAGGAAAAAAACCACCCCTCTTCCTTGAACTAAAGAAAATGCTATAAAAATTTCTTTTTTTTTTTTAAAAGGCACCAATGTAAATGGGCCGAGGCTGTTTTTTTGCCGTCTTTATAATCCAATCCTGGGTCTTTTTAAAAATGGATTTTAAAAAAACGGATTCCAGATGGCAATTGGAACAGAGTTAGGTCGAACTCAGAAAAACAAATCAGGGGTACCCCAGAGTTTCATGATCTTGGGGTACTGGATTCAGAGACACAGAAATGGAGACCCCAGGACAGCCGGACCCCACCCTGGCCTCCCCTCCCCCCCTCCCCCACTCGGCTCAGCCACCCCTGAGGGCCCGGCCGCAGGCTGTCTGGTAAGTTTGCACCTGCTGTTCTCACTCCCAGAACGTCCTTCCCCACCTTTTTCATCTTTCAGATAGGATCGAACTCCTTCTCACCCTTCAAAACTCTCCTCCACCCCGACCCTGCACACACTCATTTCTGGGTCTGTCTCCCCCAGGAGACCCCGAGCTAACCCCACAGCCTCTGCAGGAGCTCTGCATCGACTGGGAGTGCCTGGCAAAAATCATGTCACTTAATCCTCACCAAAACCTCTAAGGAAGGGCACCTGGGGGACTCAGTCAGTTAATCGGCCAATTCTTGATTTCGGCTCAGGTCATGATCTCACAGTCTTGGCATCCAGCCCGGAGTCAGACTCTGAGCTGGGTGTGGAGCCTGCTTGAGATTCTCTTTCTCCTTCTCCCTCTGCCCCTCCCTCTCTCTCTTTCTAATAAAAATTATCTTTATTTTTTTTTTAGAGATTTTATTTATCTTTTATTTTTTTTGTTTTTCATTTATTTATTTGTTTATTTGACAGAGAAACACAGAGAGGGAACACAAGCAGGAGGAGGGGGAGAGGGAGAAGCAGGTTTCCTGTGGAGCAGGGAGCCTGATGCGGGGCTCGATCCCAGGACCCCGGGATCATGACCCAAGCCGAAGGCAGACGCCTAACGACTGAGCCACCCAGGCGCCCCTATTTATTTTTTAACAGAGAGAGAGAGACAGAGAGTGAGAGAGGGAACACAAGCAGGGAGAGTGGGAGAGGGAGAAGCAGGCTTCCCGCAGAGCAGGGAGCCCGATGTGGGACTCGATCCCAGGACCCCGGGATCATGACCTGAGCCAAAGGCAGACGCTTAACGACTGAGCCACCCAGGTGCCCAAAAATAAAGTATCTTTAAAACCTTTAAAGAAAAATATCTCCACAATCAGGCTCACTTAGCTCATTTCACAGAGAAGGAAGCTGAGGCTCAGAGAGGCCTGGACTCTAGCCGGCCCATAACAGGCTGGCCCCTAGCGGGTAAGCAGGGTGCCAGGCCCCAGCCCAGGCCTGCCCTCCCTCCAGTCCCATTCCAGAATGTAAGCCAAATCTCTACCTTCAGCTGCCTCCCCAGGAGGGAATTCCAGATCCCAAACTCTAGGACAAGCATGAGTCCTGTGAGGGACACCTGCCGTCCGGAGCCGTGTCACCACCCCACAGGGCAGGAGAGGCGGGGCCCACTTTACTCCATATCCGCACCCAGAGCGGGCAGGCCATAGGCTGTGTCTGGGCCACTGCTGGGCATCAGGCTGACCCGGCTCCAGGGAGAGCTGCGCCCAGCCAGCATGGGGGGCAGAGGTCACTGCTGTTTGCTGGAACTACCCAGAGGCTGGCTTTAACCATCTTTAGGCACATGCTGGGTTTCCCCCCAGATAAACTGTGTATAACATCATTATACACAAATGTCCCCAGTTATTGGTTCATTTGTGGGTGAACATCTCCCTCCTTGGACCCAGAGGGAGGGTCAGGAAAAGGCTTAGAGGGGAGCAAATAGCAAATCTGAGATGGGCAGAGGCACAGGCAGCATGGGAATCAGGAGAAGGGAGGATTCCCTCCTTAGCATCCCTAGTTTGGGCCTCTGCTTACACACCTCTGGCCATGGGGAGCTCACTCCCTAAAAAGGGGGGCTGCTGAGTCCTCTCCCTCACCCCGAGCTGACCCTGCCTTCCTGCCAGTGTCCCTACCAAAGTCCTTGATCCTGTTTCCTGGGTCCCAGGGAAAGGCTGTAAGGAAAGAAGTAGCTGTGCTTTTGAGGGATGAGTCAGGCTGCCAAGGGCCCCCCGCCTTCATGGGAATGGGGCCCTGCCTCCCACGGGGTCATATGAGGAAAATGGCTGAAGCCAACGCAGGGGCACATGACGAGCACCAGGCAGCCTCTCTGCTTCCTGGAGAGCCTCGTGCGGAGCCGCAGGGCTGAGGCAGGGTTGGGGGGGGGGGGGAGGGCTCCCAGGGTCCCTTCTCTCCTCCCCTGCCCGGGCACCTTGTTCTGAAGCCTTGGATGTGACCTGCAGGGGATTAGGCCGTAATCTTCCTGCAAGCTGTCCCTCACATTCTCAGCGGTGGGGGTGGTGAGGGGGCTCTGCAGGGCAGGGGCCTGAGCAAGCAGACCCCTGTCCCCAAGGTACTGAGAGCCTCAGCTGGGTGATCTGAAGGGTCCCCCTCCTCTCCGCACTGTCCCCACCTTCACCCTCCTGTGGCTGTGTAACCACGGGGGGCAGGGGGAAACCAAGACCCCGAGACAAGCTGCTTGACGGCCCCAGGCAGCTGCTTGGGGACAGGAGTATCCACCCCCTCCCCACTACAGCCCAGGTCCTTCCTCACCCAGGTCCTGCCACCTCGGAACTTTCGGAGGTAGGGAGGGGGAACAATGCCACCCCTGGAAAAGCGCTGTGAACGCCAACCAAGCACCACCGGAGCCCTTCCTAGGCAGGACCTTGTTTATGCCCCAACGGCCCCCCTGGGGCAGGCCCTGCTCTCCCCATTTTGCAGGTGGGGAAACCAAGGCTCTCTGCTGTCTTTCCGCTACTAAGGGCAGGGATAACCACCCAGGTCTGTGAGCTCCTCCTCACCTCAATGTCTGTCTCTGCCCTGCCAGTTCCTATAAGCCTGACATTGTCCACTGTTTCTTTCACTCTGTGGAAATACCAGGTCTTCAGAGAGATAATCTGGTCCCAGGCCCTGCCTCACTTTCTAGAGAAAAAGACACAAAGGGGGAGATGCCTTCTGCTTTGAGAGTTCTTACAGCCTTTCACATAGAGCACAAAGGAAGCAGGGAGGAGACAGCAAGCTTGGGGGTGGGGGGATCCTGGAAGGCTTCAAGGAGGAGGTGATATCTGAGTTGGGCCTTGAAGGCTGCGTGGGAGACCCTAAATGGGGACAAAGGGTGGAAAGAGGAAAGTAGAGCAGTGCATTTCCCCACCTTGTTTACCTTTACAAGACGCTAAAAGCACCATCTAGCACCGGATACAAGAGTGACGTAATAGACGCAGTCTCTGTCCCCCCAGAGCTTCCACCCACAGGGGTGGCAGCCTCTTCACTGCTCTCCTGCACCTCTCGGCCTTTACCATGACCTTCCTTCTGCCTGGAAGTCCTCCTCCCCACTTCTCCGCCTGGCTGGCCCCATCGCTCTCATCTCCACTGTACTGTCACCTCCCTGTCCCTGACCTGAGTGTCTCCTCACTCTGGCTGCGTGCTCATCTCTGTTCTTACTGGTTTACAGTCCGTGAGCCCTCGGCAAAGAGCAGGCCCCCAGCACACACTCCCGTGTGTATTAAAGGGAAGACGACAGGGTGTGTGCGTCCTGTGGCTGTTGGGACCAAGGGGAGGACAGAGAAGCCTCTCACGGCCGGCCAGCTTTGGCGAAGAGAGCCGTTAATGACAAGCGACCATGGATGTGGCAAGAAGGTCACAGATGGTGGAGAGGATGGGGAGAACGCCTGAGCGGGGTGCAGGTGAGAAACTGAGGGAGAAGCCCTGGAGACCGTGACCAGACAGGTCTTCTGAAGGCCCGGAGCAAGCGGCCACAGGGAGGCTGGCGGGGGACACAGAACGGGAGAGAGCCCGGGGGAGGGGGAGGCCGGGGCTGGGTGCCGGTGGGTGAGAGCGCGGGGGAGCCCAGCTGCAGGGGGGCAGGGAGGAGGAGGTGAGGGCACAGCCCGAGGGCCAGTGGCTCAGAGGTCCCAGGCCCAGGGATGCTGAGACCAAGAGGTGAGAGAGAGCTGGAGAGACAGGGGAGGGGGAGTGCAGACAGCTGCTGCGAAGGTGGGCCAGGCCTCACCCGGGGCCCCAGCCCGAGGACGGGACCGTGGGAGGAGGCCGAGGCCAGGGCAGGAGCAGGGTCATGGAGGTGCGCGCTACGGTCACCAGCAATGAAGGCAGGAGTAGTGCTAGGGAGAGCAAATGTCAGGACGTACGCACCTTCAAGGAAAAGGGGAGTGACCTGCAGCTGGCCCAAGAGGCAGGGATCCAGTGCTGGCACGGAAGTCAGAGCTGGGGGAGAATGGTCTGGAGGCAGCCTGGGGAGCCAGGAGGACCCTGTCCCATCTCCAGGCTCGGCAGAGGGAGGGTATGACGGAAGGAAGAGCCCCTTAAGAAGGCTGCCAGGGGAGCGGGGTCGTCGGGGGAGGCTGGGTTACAGTACAGCTTATAATTAGGGATGTTCAGTGTGGGGCTGAAGACTCGGGGACCCAGGCCATGTCCACTCGCCCCCTGGACTGTGAGCTGAGAGCTCCAGCTTGTTGGGGTTCCTGGAAGACTGTGTTCTAAACAGTCTGGGCCTGGCAGCCTAGGGCTGCCCCAGCCAAACAGCCACCCGCTCCCCACGGCCCCCTTCACCCCCGCCTTTCCCCGCAAGGGGAGCTGAGCATAATTCCATCCCTGGAAGGGAAGTGTCCTCCAGAAACACAGCAATGTGAGCTGCCGTGCCAGGATCCAACCGACTCTCTGCTCACATCCATGGACCTGGGACCCAGGCCCCCTGCTGCAAGCCCCCCAAAAGCACTGTGAGGGTGTAGTTCTTGATATCACTTCTTCAAAGACTGACTGGTCCAAAAGTCCCCAACCTGGAGTCCACTAGGAGCAAGAGTGGGGGTTCTCTGAGGATAGAAAGGTTGGGAACCACAAGCCCAATCTGATTATCCTTTTCCCCTTTGACAGGTGGGGGAACTGAGGCCCAGAGCACATGGCATCTTGCTCAAGTCATACCACCAGTCAGGGTCAGAGGGGTTGCAGAACGTGGCTTCAGGCCCCAGGCCCCAGGCCCTTCCCCGTGGCCTGCCCTGCCTGTCCTCCCACCGGACAGCTGGTTCCCCGGCTTTGGTGCCCAGTGCAGCTCCCTTGCCAGCTCTGCCATCTGCCCTCCTTTCCTCCTGGTTTTCCTCCTCTCTGCCCCTCCTCCCCCAGCCTTTGTTCTTTCTCCCCAGGCTCGGGCTTGCCTCACAGCTTCCCAGCTTCCCAGGCGCAGGCGCAGGTCCCTGCAGGAGCAGGTCGTGGGGCTCGCCCCATGTGGCTGGCGACTCCCTGAAGCGGAAGCTGTCAGCGGTGATCCCAGCCACTCTAGTTAACCTCTCTGGGCCTCAGCTTCTCACCTAAAGTGGGGTAACAAAACCCACTCGACCAGGATGCCACAGGCCTGGGAGGAGCGGATGTATGGCAGGCCCTTTACACATCCGTCTTCACAAAGCTGCGAATCTGCCCCAAACCTAAGCATTCCAGTCGCAGGTCACAGATGAGGCTTGGAGAGGCCAGGATTTTCCAAGGTCCTGCTCAGGCGATCCTGCTCTCCACGTCAAACACCAGGCTCCCCCAGGCTCCCAAGTTCCCACACTGCCCCTGTGCACGAGGAAATGCCCAAGATACAAGGCAGGATCCTACCAGCTAACATCTGAAGACCTCAGCCCTCAGCCAACGTCTCCTGAAGACCTCACCTACCAGCCAACATCTCCTGAAGACCTCACCTACCAGCCAACATCTCCTGAAGACCTCACCTACCAGCCAACATCTCCTGAAGACCTCAGCCCTCGACCATCGTCTCCTGAAGACCTCACCTACCAGCCAACATCTGAAGACCTCAGCCCTCAGCCAATGTCTCTTGAAGACCTCACCTACCAGCCAACATCTGAAGACCTCAACCCTCAGCCAACGTCTCCTGAAGACCTCACCCACCAGCCAACATCTCCTGAAGACCTCACCTACCAGCCAACATCTCCTGAAGATCTCCTTGCCACTGACTCCATCCTAGACCTAAGTGAGATAGACCAGCCAAAGGTCAGTCACAAGCAGATGAAAAGACAAGGAAGATTCCAAGGCTGTTAGTGATAAACGCCAAAGGAGCATGTGATCTACCTCCATGGACGTAGCTCCCTGAGTTAGTGACAGGGCTGTGCCACGTGCTGGAAGAGGACAGGCTGTATGAGGCCACCCATTTCCTGTCAGGACACCTGCCCCCAGGACCCTCTCAAGCCACACCTCTACATGGCAGCCACAGGGAGCTCTTCTCTGTTTGAAACCCCTCTCTGTGGCTGCCCTTGGCCCTCAGATGAAGTCCAGTGTGTGCATCTGCCACCTGAGGTCTTTTGTGAGCCACCCCCCCTCCACCTGCCGCTCTTGAGCACACCCACAGTGTGACGTCACTCTCACTCACACACCCGGAACCCCCAAGAGCTCACCATCGTTTCTGAAGCCCACTCAGACCTCATGCCTCCAGATATTTGCACATGCTGTTTCCTTCACCTGGAATGTTCCCTCCTCACATCTTTATCAGAACCAACTCAGAAGTCACTTCTCCTTGGAAGTCCTCCATACCCCCCTGGCAGAGGCAGCTACCCCCTACTGGATCTTCTTCTTGTAGTGTCTCAAGTCTCCGTGTCGCTGGACTGAGAGTGTCTCTGGTGGGACACACCGGCTGGTACTGGGCAGGGACTTGGCGTTTGTGGAATGGATGACTGAATGCCAGAGCTGGCCAGAGGCTCCATCTCCACCCTGGACCCCTTTTCGCCACCCCACAGCTCCAGGATTTTGATGCGGGATGGCTAGGGAATGGCGATCTGGGTGGGAGAGGGGACAAGGGATCTCATCTCGAAGCTGCTGTGTTTCCAAAGCAAGCTCAGCTTTTATAGTCCGTGTTCACTGGGATGACTGCTGAGGGTGCTGATGAAATGAGACCATGGCAACCTAGACGGGGAGGCCACAGGGGGTACACTGAATGTGGACCCCGCAGACCTTATTCTGTCGTTTGGGGGGGCGATACCCACCCTACTCACAGAATCCTGGGTTGTTCAGAAATCAACCCTGAACACGCCGAAATTTCAAACATTTTAGCATCCTGTTTTGCTCAGTCTGAACATTAAAACACCAACCACCCTCTCCTCTACCAGCGCCAATATTCCTTCCCCGCAGATCAGGTGGACCGTCTAAAAGATTGCAAAGGCCACAGCGGGGTCCTTTATATGAAATCAGTTAGCTCCCTGCCGGAGCTCCGTGTCCCCCACCTGGCCCCAGCACAAAGAAAGGCGTCCGCTGACAGGCCGCAGTCTTGGAGCACCTCTGACCTAGCTCAGCCTCCTCACTGAGCTGGGGAGACCGAGGCACAAGGGTGGTCGCAGCTGCTGTGTGTGGAGCAGCCCAGAGGCAGTCTTCTCCTGGCCACCAGCCAGCACCGCGCTGTCTCCCTCCAACCCGGTCAGAGGCAGCAGCTCTGAGCTCGCCCTCCATTGCTGCCCCCCTCTCAGCCGTCCCCTCCTCACCCCGGGCAGGAAAGGTCCAAGTCAGCTGAGCCAGAGGGCTGCCAGCCCCCTCCCCACTTAGCCAAAGCGCTCAATGCTTTCTCTGCGTAATCACCGCGCCTGGGGGCCAGTGGGTGGGAAGGGGGGTGCAGAGAGGAGCTGAGGAAGCCAAAGAGGAGATGCTGGGCAACGTGCTTCTGCCCCAGTGGCTCAGGTTCCAGGGTAGATCCAGGTATGGGGGTCCCTCTTTCAGAAACAAGATCTGTCTTTTACAAATGGCACAAAATCACCAGCCCACGAGCACATGGGGCTAGGGCCGCCCCCGGGCTACACGGGAGAAATACAGGAGTGGTCCTGGATGGAGGGACCAGGCGTCCAGGTTTGTGTGGGACTGACAGGGCTCCCAGGACACAGGACTTTCAGCGCTAAAGCTGGGGAAGTTCCAGCAAACCGGGATGAACTGGTCACCCTAGCCCTGGAGCTCAGGCTTCCTTAGCTTGAAGGTAAAGCCTGATGCCTCCCTGACCCCATGGGGCGCCAAGGGAACACCAGGGCGAAGGACAGGTCACCAACTGCATCCTCTGCATGCTTGTCAACGTGTTAAAACATGTTGGCGTACCACACATTTTCAAAAAACACTGGAAGGAAGCACTGGGCCTCCCTGAGTGGTGGGATCACATGTGATTTTTTTTTTTCCTGATTGTTTTTATTGTGGTAAAATAGATAGGACATAACATGTACCACCATCATCACTTTTAGGTGCACAGTGGTATTAAGTCCAGTACATTTATATTGTTGTGTGACCATCGCAACTGGTGTTTATATTTCCCAAACATCAGCAGGCATTACTTTTGTGATCAGAAAAAAAATACGATATATTTTTTAAAGGTGACAATCGGCCTGTATCAGCGGCCTCTGCTCACACAAAGGGAGTGAGCAGAGCTAGGAGGCCGTGGGGGGATTTGGGCCTTAGATGCTGGTTGGCCCAGATGACCTTTATCCTGCCCAGTCCTGAAACCCAGGATTCTGACCTCTTCCAGCTCCCGGGGAACCAATCAATGTGCTTTGGAGATGCCAAGATTTGGGTTCGGTCCTCTGTCTGCTGCTTACATGCTCAGTAACCTTGGGTCTCTCTGAGCCTGCTTCTTCGAGTGATGCAGGCCGTAGGGGAATGAGCTGGGTGACTGTGTGCGCCCCCCACCCCCCACCTCGCACACAGTGGGTTCTCCGTCAGTTCCCTTTCCTTCCTCCTGCTTGGAATGTCTCCCTGCACCCAGATATGAACAGAGGTAAGCCCTGCTCATCCTTCAAGGCCCAATTTGATATCACCTTCTCCACGAAGCCTCTCTGATTCCCATGGCAGGGGGACCCCTCTGCTGGCTCTCACGGCCTCTGCCCGGGGGGTACCTGGCTCCCTTCCCAGTGGGACTGTGCCATCCCTGAGCACTAAAGGCTGCGTCTGAGTCATGCCGCCTTCCCTAGGGGCCCAGCAGACTGGATGAAGCTTTGCTAAATGAAGCTGTCACAGGCAGAAGTGCCCTAAGCAGGCAAACTGCCCACACCTGCTCACAAAGCCAGTGGTTTCACCCTCCCAGGCCCGTGGCCCAGGGGCTGGCAAAGGGGAGCAGAGCACACAGCTGGCCCACCGGATCAGGCAGGTGCCCCCCCGGAGCTCTATCTCTGCCCACGGCCAGTCGGGGTCTCTGGGGAGCTGGAGACTGGCACAGATGAATGAATCCAGCACCACAAAGCCTTCTGGATGTGCCCAGGGTGCCAGGCCGACTGCCAGGTCCTGTGCAGCCACTGGGGCTTCCCTGCCCTCAGCGAGCTCCCCATCTGGTGGGTACTTGAGAAGAAAGGGGTTTACACATGGCTTCTTGTGGCACCAGGGAGAGGTTTTAACGTTTTCTGACAAAGGACAGTTAGCTTCCTTTCTCTCTGGGAGGCCAGAGATAAACACCCATGCTGTCCCACCCATCAGACCCTAATATTGCCCTGAAAACCCAGGAAGTGAGGGGGCTTGAGCACCCTGAGGCCACAGTTGGCCTTAGGTGTAGCCCCTTGGGGTCACTGAAGTGACCCTGTCCAGTGTCTCCAATCCTAGCCCTTCTGGTATGGGCCCACAGGAATAGGCCCCAGGCCCGCAGAGGCATGACCCTCTAGTGAGGGTGTCTGGGCAATGGCCAGCAAACCCTAGGGGGCCCTAAGCACCCCTTCCCACAGGGGGCCTTCCTCTCCTGGGGTGCTGCCCAGACCATCTGAACCCCTCCCTCTGTGCTCACTGTCTCTGTCCCATCCTCCTCCCCCACAGCCCCAGGCCTGAGCAGGGACCCCCTACTGCTGGGGGATTCTAACCCCCACCAGGCTGGAGCTCCAGAACAGACCTCTCTGCTCTTCCCTGTGGGTAGGGGACCTCTCCCCTAACCCCCCCCAACAAGCATCCAGGTGTACTTGGGGGCGGGGCGGTCATGGATTCAGGAAATATCAGAGCCCAAGGTGGCTTCTCCCACCTTTCTACAAATCGGGAAACTGAGGCATGAGAAAGGAGTTGACTCTCCCCACCTCAGAATGTAACTCCTCGTTTCCCATAAACATTTCTTGGGTGGTTCCCAGTCCAAGGTCATGCAGCGAAGGAGAGGCAGTTCCCGGGTGGAAGCCAGGTATCCGGCTCCCGACGCATCGCTCCATACCTTCCGGGCTAAGCCATCAAACCTGGTTTCCGGCCCTCTCCTCCAACGTCTACAGCAGACGCGGCGTGCACCCCATGAGATGATCCACGCCCTGATCCACCCCCCCAAAAAAGGCCACCTGAAACCCGGGCTCAGTCCCCACCGGCGCTGATCCGCCCGGGCGGCAACGCGCAACCCGAGCCGCGAGCCGCATAGCCGCGGCCTGGAGGTCACGACCATGGGGGGGGGCCACAGGCGAATGGGGGCGCCGGGCAGCAAGGGCGCCGGCAGCAGGAGCGGGCGCCCCTCGCCAGCGCTGGGACCCCCGCCTGGGGCCGGGGAAGGAGGGTGGGGGCGGGCGCCGGCACCCTGTCGGGAAGGCTCCCCGCGGGGCTGCGGCACCTTTGCCCGGGGTCCGGCGGGTTTGGGGTCCGTCCGGGCGCGCCGCCCTTGCCCGTGCCCCCACGACACGCCACCCCCGGCGCGGCCGGGCCACCCAGCCGTCCTTACCCAAGACACGACGCGCAGAATGGTGTGCGGCTGCCGGACCAGGGTGTGGGGGTCGAAGGCGCCCCCGGCTTTGCCCGCTCCGTACGCACCCCCTTCCATCGTGGCTGCACCCGCGCGGTGCCCCCCGCTCGGCGCGCGCCGCCGGCCCTGCGCGTGCGCGGCGCCCCCGCCCCCTCCCCTGCTCGCGCGGCCGGTGTGGTCCAGGGCTCCCGCCAGGGGGCGTCGTGCGCGGAGGGCGCCGGGGCGCGGGCGGGCGGTGGGCCGCGCGCGCTCGTTCGCGGGGGCGCGCGTGCTGCGGACCGGGCGGAGGGCGCGCTCGTCGCTAGCGTGGTGACCTCTTTGCGGAGCCGGGGCGCGGGGGTGGGTGCCGCAAATACAGGACGACCACGTCCCCGGGCGGCCGCTCTGCCGGGCCGCCCTGTCCCCATCACAGCCCCGCCGTGCCTAAGGCTCTGGCTGAAACCGTCTTCGTTATTTTTTTCCTGTCGCCGTCTGCCCCCCAACATAGTAGGGCAGGGGCCGCCTTGGTCTTCCTACACAGTAGGTGCCGCCTGAAGATTTCTCGAATGAATGAATGGACCACGAATGAATAACCCCTCTCTCAGAGCCCTCCAAAGCACGGCCCCCACCTCCCCGAGGACCTTTCCACCTTGCTTTTAGGGTGACATCACGGGGGCCCCCGTGTCTGAGCACCCCCACCCCCAGCCTGGAGGGGCCCGAGACGCCGAGACGTACAGAGGCGGAGGCTGAGGAAAGGCAACACATTTTTTATTGGACGTAACCCCCCCATCCTTTTCCTTAATTCAGTAATTAATTATGTAATTATTGGTTCATTTTTTTCTTCTGCTAGTCTGTGGGTTCTGTCTATCTCGTTAGCTGCTGGAGCCAATGGCCTGGCACACAGTAGGTGCTCAATAAATAGACCTTAGTCCCCAGAACCGCATCATAATTTGGGCTAGACCTCCGGGTTGCATGGAAACAAGCAGGCTAGCGGAGAGCTAGTTGCAGTAGGAAGAACACCTTCCGGGTCTGGCTCTTGAGATGACCTGTAGTCCTTATGGCCTCTCTCAATTGCCCACGTACCTCCATTGGTTCCAGGATCAGGTTGGACAAGGATAAGCTTTGCTGCTGTGTCTTGTCATTTTATGATGACAGGACACAGGTCTGTGCAGAGGAAATGTGTGGTGCGTGTGAGGGCACGCCTTATAAATATCACCTAGGCAAATGTCCATCTTAGGCTCTGTTTACTGAGGGTTCATTCTGTGCCAGGCCCTGTGCTAAGGGCTTTACATATATTACCCCCATTCAATACAACAACCTCATGAGGTAGCTGCTATGATTATATAAAATTTCTAGAAGAAAACACAAGAGAAATTTTTGTGAATTTGGGTTGGGCAAAGAATTCTTAGATATAATGCTAAGAGCATGATCCCTAAGAGAAAACAATCGATCAATTGAAATTCGTCAAAATTAAGAACTGCTCTTCAAAAGTCACTGTTACAGGAATGAAGGAAGGCAAACCACAGTCTGGGAGAAAATCTTTACAAAGCATTCATCTGATAAAGAACTTGCATCCCAGGGGCCCCTGGGTGGCATAGTTGGTTGAGTGTCAGACTTTGTTTTGACTCAGGTCATGATTTCAGAGTCCTGAAATCAAGTCCCAAGTTGGGCTCCGAGCTCAGGGAGGAGTCTGCTGAAGTTTCTCTCTCCCTCTCCCTCTGCCCCTCTCTCTCCCTCTCTCTCTCTCTCAAATAAATAAATAAATCTTAAAAAAAAAAAAAAAGAATTTGCATCCCAAAGATATAAAGAACTCTACAAAGTCAATAATAAGAAAATCACCTGCTTTTTGGAAAATGGGCGAAAGACTTGAACAGATATATTTCACCAAAAAAGATATATGGATGGCAACTAAGCACATGAAAAGATGCTCAGCATCACTAGTCACTAGGAAAATGCAAATTAAAACCAGATGAGATACTTCTGCATACCTATTAAAATGCTTAAAAATTTTGATTTGACAATACCAAGTGCTCAAGAGGATTTAGAACAACTGGAGCTCTTGAACCTTGCCGGTGAAAATATGAAACGGTATGGCCACTTAGGAAAACAGGTTAGCAGCTTCTTATAAAGGTAGCTTCTACATTTACCATATGACCCTGTAATCCCCCTCCTAGGTATTTACCCTAGAGAAATTAAAAGTTATGTTCACACAAAACCCTGCACAAGAATGTTTATAGCAGTTTTATTTGTAATAGCCCAAACTTGGAAATAACCCAAATGTTCCTCAACTGGAGAATGTATAAACAAACTGTGGAACACTGCATGCAATGGGCTACTACTCAGGAATAAAAAGGAACGAACAATTGATACGCTCCACAACATGTGTCATATTAAGTAAAAGAGGCCAGGCTTGAAAGACTCCAGACAGCATGATTCCTTTTATGTGCCCCTCTTGTGAAAGCAAAACTATAGGGACAGAAAACAGATACAATGGTTGCAAGGGACTGGAAGTGTGGCTGGAGGGCACGTTGGAGGACTTACTAGTAAGGAGCATGGGAAAATCTGGGGGATGTTGGAATCCTTTTCTATCTTGTTTGTGGTGATGGTTATACAATTGACAATATATGTTTGTCCATAAAAAGGGTGATTTTCCCTGTATGCAAATTATACACATTTTTTAAACATGGGAAATAAATCTGTGTGAGTGTGATGGACTGAATCAGTAAGTAATATTCATGCACATATTCATTCAATAAATATTTATTTTAAAAATATTTTTTAAGATTTTATTTATTTATTAGAGAGAGAGCATGAGCGGGGTAGGAAGGGCCAGGGAATAGGGAGAAGCAGGTTCCCCACTGAGCACGACTGAGCCACCTTGGCCCCCCTCAGTAAATCTTTATTTGAAGCCCACCTTACCTAAGGCTTTGTGCTAGGCATGGGGGCATAAGGGGTGAAGAATTTAGAGACTGTTTCTAACCCTTCCAGCGTTAAATTTGATCACACCAATGAATTTAAATCTCAGAAAGGATGGTGTTTAGGAAGCTGAGCTGCAGACGGAGATATTCTTGGGTGGAAGTCCTGGTTCCCTCTGACAGTCACTGAGTCACCTTGGGCAAATGGCTTCACCTCTCTGGGCCTGTTTCCTCATATGAAAAGTAGAAATAAGCATAGTACTTTATTATAAATAAACCTGAGGGGGCGCCTGGGTGGCTCAGTCCGTTAAGCGTTTGCCTTTGGTTCAGGTCATGATCCCAGGGTCCTGGGATCGAGCCCCCCCTCTCCCGCCCCGCTTCGGCTCCCTCCTGGGAGCCTGCTTCTCCCTCTCCCTCTGCCCCTCCCCCCTGCTCTTGTTCTCTCTCTCAAATAAATAAATAAATAAAATCTTAAAAAAAAGAAACAAAACCTGAGGATTATTGTCAGGATTAAATGAGAGAATGCACAAAATGTACTTAGAATAGTGCTTGATACAAAGAACGAGCTTAGTAAACATTGTTGGCCTTCCTGTCCCAGTGGGTTTTCAAGGGAGCTATGTACAACAGGGTGGGTAGGCATTTTCTTAGCAGTGCAAATGACGAGTAGGTTTCCAGGGTCCCCCATGAACCTCTACTTAATACCTAGCATTGTAGGTTATAGAAACATCCTCCTCTCCTACTGTTTGTGTTTATGTGTTCCCTGTTAACCGCAGGGCCCAAGGAGGAAGTCAGGCTGTTCTTTGTAGGTCAATATTTTGCAAACCCAGAGCTGCTTGATCTTGCCATGTTCTGCACGGTAATTTGAGTTCCCGTCCAGGCTGAGCTGTGACTGGCCCTTGCTCCTTCTCTCCTGCCCCCTTGAGGCTGCTTTGGTATGGAAGGTGTTAGGTCTGTTTTCTGAGAGCGTGCGGTTGCCTGGGCAGAGAGGCAATGTGTTCATTGGATTTGAGTGGATGAACCAAGCAGAATTATAATCTTAAAAATTTGCTACCACAATGGATGCCTGGGTGACTCAGTCGGTGAAGCGCCTGCCTTCGGCTCAGGTCATGATCCCAGGGTCCTGAGATGGAGCCCGATGCGGGGGTGGAAGTGTGGTCAGAGGGCCGTCTGATGGGAGCCCATATCAAGTGCTCAAGAGGATTTAGAACAACTGGAGCTCTTGAACCTTGCTGGTGAAAATATGAAACGCTATAGCCACTTAGGAAAACAGGTTAGCAGCTTCTTATAAAGGTAGCTTCTACATTTACCATATGACCCTGTAATCCCCCTCCTAGGTATTTACCCTAGAGAAATTAAAAGTTATGTTCACACAAAACCCTGCACAAGAATGTTTATAGCAGCTTTATTTGTAATAGCCCAAACTTGGAAATAACCCAAATGTTCCTCAACTGGAGAATGTATAAACAAACTGTGGAACACTGCATGCAATGGGCTACTACTCAGGAATAAAAAGGAACGAACAATTGATACGCTCCACAACATGTGTCATATTAAGTAAAAGAGGCCAGGCTTGAAAGACTCCAGACAGCATGATTCCTTTTATGTGCCCTTCTTGTGAAAGCAAAACCATAGGGACAGAAAACAGATACAATGGTTGCAAGGGACTGTTACAGGAATGAATGAAGGCAAACCACAGTCTGGGAGAAAATCTTTACAAAGCATACGTCTGATAAAGAACTTGCATCCCAGGGGCCCCTGGGTGGCATAGTTGGTTGAGTGTCAGACTTTGTTTTGACTCAGGTCATGATTTCAGAGTCCTGAAATCAAGTCCCAAGTTGGGCTCCGAGCTCAGGGAGGAGTCTGCTGAAGTTTCTCTCTCCCTCTCCCTCTGCCCCTCTCTCTCCCTCTCTCTCTCTCTCAAATAAATAAATAAATCTTAAAAAAAAAAAAGAATTTGCATCCCAAAGATATAAAGAACTCTACAAAGTCAATAATAAGAAAATCACCTGCTTTTTGGAAAATGGGCGAAAGACTTGAACAGATATATTTCACCAAAAAAGATACATGGATGGCAACTAAGCACATGAGATGCTCAGCATCACTAGTCACTAGGGAGATGCAAATTAAAACCAGATGAGATACTTCTGCATACCTATTAAAATGCTTAAAAATTTTGATTTGACAATACCAAGTGCTCAAGAGGACTTAGAACAACTGGAGCTCTTGAACCTTGCCGGTGAAAATACGAAACGGTATAGTTCGTATACATATAATAAACAAGAATGCCACAAGTCTGACACTCACCCAACTATGCCACCCAGGGGCCCCTGGGATGCAAGCTCTTTATCAGATGTATGCTCTGTAAAGATTTTCTCCCATGATCTCAGGGTCATGAGTTCAAGCCCCATGTTGGGCATGAAGCCTACTTAAAAAAAAAAAAAGTACAAAAAAAAGAAGCGTTCCTTTAAAAAGTTGGAGGATAAACAAGAATGTCAGTGGGGAGTCTGTTTCTCCTTCTCCCTCTGCCTGCCACTCCCCCTGCTTGTGCTCTCCCTCTGTCAAATGAATAAATAAAATCTTAAAAACAAAGCAAAACAGAAAAAAACCCAAGAAATAATTAACAACAACAAAAGCTACTTAAAACCTTATACATTAAATTTTTAAAACACACTACTAAATAACCCACGGACCAAGGAAAAAAGCTATAACGAAAATTAGAAAATACTTGGGGCGCCTGGGTGGCTCAGTCGTTAAGCATCTGCCTTCGTCTCAGGTCATGATCCCAGGGTCCTGGGATCGAGCCCCGCATCAGGCTCCCTGCTCCGCAGGAAGCCTGCTTCTCCCTCTCCCACTCCCCCTGCTTGTGTTCCCTCTCTCACTGTCTCTCTCTCTGTCAAATAAATAAATAAAATCTTAAAAAAAAAAAAGAAAATTAGAAAATACTTAAGATTGCAAAGTAATTAAAGTGAAAATTTGGGGGGCTGCAGATGAAACAGTGTGCAAGAAGGAAGTTTTTTAAAATTTTAAATGCTTAATATTTTCTAAAGATTTTTATTTATTTGTTTATTTGAGAGAGAGAGAGAGAGAGCACTAGCGGGGTGAGGAGCAGAGGGAGAAGCAGGCTCTGCGCTGAGCGGGGAGCCTGAAGTGGGGCTCGATCCCAGGAGCCCGGGATCATTACCTGAGCTGAAGGCAGAAGCTTAACCCACTGAGCCACCCAGGAGCCCCTAAGTGCATAATTTAGAAGTCTGAAAATTAATGAACTAGGCAACCAACTTAGGAAATCAGATAAAGATCAACAGAATGACCCCCACCCATTGGAAGCAAATAAATTATTTAAAAAAAAAACATAAATTAATGAATAAAAACCATTACAATAAAGATAATTCATGAAGCTAAAAGTCAGTTCTCTAAAAAGTCCAAAAATCTGACGTATTTTTTGTAAGACTGATCAATAAAACAGAAGACTAGAATAAACAATATTAGGGATGAAAAAGAGCCCATATCTACAGATGCAGAGATTTTAAATAATAATAATAATTATAATAAAAAGCAAGAGAATATTGTGAACAACTTTATGCCAATAAATTTGAAAATAGACCAAAATGGACAATTCCCCACATGTTTATAGAAAAATATAATTTTCTAAAACTGATTCAGCATCAAAATCAGACAAAGATATTACAAGAAAGGAAAAGTTTCAGCCAGTCTCACTCATGAATATCGTTGCAAACAGTGCTGAGAAAATACTAGCAAGCTTAATATTGCAATTCATAAGATAATACATCACAAACAAGCTGGGTTTATCCTAGGAATGCAGACGTGGCTTATTATTAGAAAATCGAGAAATGTGATTTCTCATATTAACAGATTAAAAGGTAAAAACTACAAGATCGTCTCCACAGACACAACAAAACTAGTCAATAAAACCAACACCCATTCAATATAAAAGCTCTTACCAAATTAAAAATAGGACGTCCTTAACTTAATAAAGATCATCCACAAAAACCATACAGGATGGGTAAGTTTCAAAGAAGAAACATTAAAAACATTCATTTTAGAGGCGCCTGGCTGGCTCAGTTTGCAGAGCATGCGACTCTTGATCTCAGGGTCATGAGTTCAAGCCCCATGTTGGGCATGCAGCCTACTTAAAAACAAAAAAAGTACAAAAAAAGAAGCATTCCTTTAAAAAGCTGGAGAATAAACAAGAATGCCAGGCATCATCACTACATTCAACATTGCTTTAGAGGTCCCAGCCGGCACAGTAAGACAAGAAAAAAAAGGTTATATAAGGTATGAAGATTGGAAAGGAAGAAACAAATATTTATTATTTTCACATGATATAATTGCTCCACGTAGAAAACTCTAAAGAATGCACAAATTATCAGACTTGATAAGAGTTTTGTAAGTTTGCTGATCAGATTATCAAGATGCCAAAAACAATTGTATTTTTATATTCCCATAGCCAGTAGTTAGAAAATGTAAATTTAGAAAGGGTGCCATGTGTAATATTTTAAAAAGCAACTGGGAATAATTTAAAAGGAAGGAGGGGTGCCTGGCTGGTCCAGTCAGAAGAGCGTGTGACTCTTGATCTTGGGATTGTGAGTTTGAGCCCCATGTTGGGTGTAGAGATTACTTAAATAAATAAATAAATAAAACTTTAAAAGGAGGGGGGTGGACAGATCTTTAGAAAGAAAACTCTAATTAAGGGCAACAAAGACCTAAAGAAATGGAGAGATAGTCTGAGATAACTGTGTGTAAAGATCTCTATTCTTCCCAAATTGTTGTATAAAGTCAGGGCAATTCCAATCCAAATAGCAACAAGATTTTCAGTGGACCTTGATAAGCTGATTCCAAAACTCTTTTTTTTTTTTTTTTCTTAAACAAATATTTACTTAGGGCGCCTGGGTGGCTCAGTTGGTTAAGCGTCTGCCTTCGGCTCAGGTCATGATCCCAGGGTCCTGGGATCCAGTCCCACATTGAGTTCCCTGCTTAGTAGGGCGTCTGCTTCTCCCTCTGCCTCTGCCCCTCCTCCCTGCCCCCTGCTCGTGCTCGCTCTCCCTCTCTCTGATAAATAAATAAAATCTTAAAAAAAAAAATTATCTAGGGTGTTTAAAACAAAACAAATATTTACTTATTTATTATTATTTTTTAAGGTTTTAATTTAAATTCCAGTTAGTTAACTTACAGTGTAATAGTAGTTTCAGGTGTAGAATGCAGTGACTCAACATTTCCATACCCCACCCCGTGCTCGTCTGGACAAGTGCCTCCTTAATCCCAATCACCCATTTCACCCATCCTCCACCCACTTCTCCAGTAATGTTTGTTCTCTATAGTTAAGAGTCTGTTTTTTGGTTTTCTTCTCTTTTTCCCCGCATGTTCTTTTGTTTTACTTCTTAAATTCCACATTTGAGTGAAATCATAAGGTATTTGTCTTTCTCTGACTGACTTATTTCGCTTAGAAGCTGATTCTAAAATTCTTAAGGAAAAGCAAAGGGCCAAGAATTGCCAATCCAATTTTGAGGACGAAGAGCAAGTTCTACCAGATAGGCATAGCAGATGTAAAGGTTTATTATAGAGCTGTAGTAAATCAGATGATAGACAAAAAGAACAATGGAACAGAATGCAGAGCCCAGAATTAGAACGAGGGACATATGGAAATGTGATATACAGAAGTGACATTGCAAATGAAAGGATGGGCCATTTTGTAAGTGAGCGGTGCCGGGAACATTGGCTATCCATATGGGGAAAGAAATGAGGTTGGGTTCCTACCTCACACCATTCGCACAAATTAATTCCACGTGCCGGCTGGAAATTGAAGACAGTTGCACTCAGGATTCATTCACCCACCCACCTCTCCAAATCAGCAGGACTCAGGATGCCAACTAGGAAACTGCTAAAGCTGGTTGAAGGTGAAACCATGATTAGCTGGGGCAGCGGCAACCAGAGGGAGTGCTTGGAGCTATCTGGTGGACCCTGGAGCTTTCTGCCCCCCACCACTGCCAGGGCTCATCCTCCCCTCTACTCAAACTTTTTGGGACTAACACACACCAGGAACTGGCCTCTTTCTTCTCTCAATACACACCACCAGACTGAATAATTGAGATCCTCGTGCAGAGGGGAAAGGAACCCAGGGGCTAAAACAACTAGATATCTGAGTAGTACAACTCCCTGAAAATAAAGTCAGTGAACTGCCTGACGTATGCCATTTGAAGCAGGGGTATTAGGACAAACACACCAAAAATTTGAAATAAGCATGATGTGGAGATAAGGGACGATATTAGCAATATCAAAGAAGAACAAGAAATAAGGAAAATGAATCAAGCAGGAGTATTAGAAATGAAAAATATAAATGTTGAAATAAAGGTCGAGAAAACAAGAGCATGGATACAGCTAAAAACCGGGTTAGTGAGGTGGATGATCAGAGTGAATAAATAAATGCCTTGGTACAGTTTACCAATGGGTGTGGTGCCCAGTTGTTCCATCAAATGTTATTCTAGACGTTGCTGTGAAAGCACTTTGTAGAAGTGATCATCGTGTACAATCTGTTTACTAAATAAAGGTGGTGACCCGCAAGAGTGTGGGTGGGCCTCACCTGATCAGTTGAAGGCCTTAAGACGGAAAACGGAGTCTTCCCAGAATGGAGAGAATTTGGCCTCCAGACTCCAACATCAACTCTTTTCTGAGTTCCCAGTCTGTTGGCCTGCCCTGCAGATTTTGGACCCAAGACTGCAACATCAACTCTTGCCTGAGTTCCAAATTTGCTGTCTTGCCCTATGGATTTCAGACTCACCAACCCCCACAACCCCATGAACTAATTCCTTAAAATAAATCATATATATGCATATATATATATATGTAACACACACACACACACACACGATTAGTTTTGCTGGTTCTGTTTCTCTGTTTCCCTGACTAATGCCGTGGAAAACAAAATCTCCCTGCACCCTCCTGCTTTATGTTGTAGTTGTATGTATCACTCTGTATACGCTGGAAACCCCAGCTGTGGGAGTTGCAATAAATTGAGAGGGGCTGAAAGGGGCAGTTGGAGAAGGGACAGGGTGGAAGTGGGGGCCGGAGAGGCCTGATTGGTCTGTTTTCTCATGATTACACTTACATAGAACATTTGGACCTTAGGAGTTCACAGATGATGTCAGGCACTTCAGCGTATGCCCCATCGGGAGGGACACCACACCAGGTTGTCCCACTCAGAGTGTTGCTGCTTGCTTAAAGGGGTCTCCCATTGTTGAAGTACACTTTCCCTTCGGAATTTGTTAGTAAACTGTACGTAATACTTTGCATGACTCTACTGTTTCTAACTGTGTTTCACCCAGTGCTTTTAACATCTCTTGGAGCTCCTTGCCTGACTCAATTAGGGATGACAAAGGAGTGATTTTCTACTTTTATTCTGTATTCATTAGCAGGACAGTTATCTGGTGTTTTGTTTTTAACAAGACAGTAGTAGGTCTTGGTTGGTTGGATTAGAAACACAGCCCACCTAGAATCCTAAAAGGTAAGTGGAAGGGACCTGGGACCATCCATTAAAGAGATTCTGGTCCAACTGCCTCATTTTCCAAAAGAAGGGACTCAGACCCAGAGATGAAAAGGAATTTGCTCAGAGCCTTCCAACATGAGCTTTGTCATGGCCCAGAAGAGCTTTTTGGTGCACAGAAAAGACTTTTACAATTACTTGGATTTCAAGTTCAAGTGATTTGCCAAACTTTCCCTGGCTGAGTGGTGCTTAAGGGGGAGTGCCCGTCAGAATTACCTGGGGTTCTTTTCCGGGCTTGCTGTGCTTCCCTTCCTCCAGCTTCTGATTCAGCAGGCCCCAGGGTGGTATCTATATTTTGAAAAAGTCCAGATGATTCCTGTTTTGTTTCTTCTCAGAAGTTCACTTTGATTTTTATTTTTAAAAATTGCCCAAGTAATTAACAATGAGTACATTCTTGTGAGGAACACAGCAGGCTATAGAGAACCATCTGGGAAAGCTGCCTTCACACCCACCCCTCAGGCCCACCACACTCCTCAAAAGTATCCACAGTTTAAGCCACTTTCTGGTCGGCTGTCTATGAATTTACTCATTTTGCATGTGTGGACATGTATCTAATTTTTAAATAAATAGGATTATAGCATTTGTGTTGTTCCATGACTTGCTTTTTTTGCTTGACGATGTGTCTTGAAAGTCTTTTCATGTTGCTATATATATAGACCTACCTAATTCTGGTTAACAGACTGCAAACTATTTCACTGTACAGAAATATCATTGAAGGAAACCAGAATATGACACCCCAAAATATGCTTCTTTGACATAAGAATTATTTTGAGCTGAAGGCAATTAAAAAGTAGCAAATACAGGAAAAGCTCTCTTTCCCTTCTCCCTTTCTAGGGCTTAAATTTTCCTTTACTGGAGACTCTAGACTCTTATGAGCCCAGTGGCAGCACCAGAAGAATCTGAAAACAAACTGCATTCTGTTATTTTCCCACCATATATTTACTTTCCCATAGTTTGCCACCCTTGGAAATCTAAAACAGTTTCCTTTGCCCTGTCATCTCTACAAATGTGTTGTTCTTTGCTGAAGATGCCAAATAAGCCCAAGTTTTAGCCACCCCTTTGAGTTACTCATCCCTGGATTTTTCCCATGCATATATGAAATATACAGTGTTAACAGACTTCTGTTTTTCTCCTGTTAATTTGTCATTTCTTACAGAGATCCAGCTGGGAACCTAGAAGGGTAGATAGAAGGAAAAACAATTATCATCGTGATATATATATAATCTATACCTAAATCTAAAACGTATATAGATTTTATTTATTAATTAGAGAGACGGAGCGCTCCAGCATGTGTGGGGGTAGAGGGACAGAGGGGAGGGAGAAGCAGGCTCCCGCTGAGCAGGGAGCCCAATGCGGGGCTCCATCCCAGGTCCCTGGGATCATGACCTGAGCCGAAGGCAGACGCTTAACTGACTGAGCCACCCAGATGCCCCGAGCATTTGACTTTTGATTTTAGCTCCAGTCCTGATCTCAGGGTCATGAGATCAAGCCCAGTGCCAGGCTCAGTACTCGGCACAGAGTTTGCTTGGGATTCTCTCCTTCTCCCTCTGCCCCATCTTCCTCGTTCATGTACTCTCTCTTTCTCTCTCTCTAAAAAAAAAAAAGGTATTTAAGTAATCTTTCCACCAAATGTGGGCTCGAACTCACGACCCTGAGATCAAGAGTCACATGCTCCACAGACTGAGCCAGCCAGGTGCCCCTGTTTGTGTTTTTAAATAGCTTGAATGGCATTGGGCTGTAAACATTGCTGTTTCTTCCCTTTCTCGACTCCATATCATGGTGTTAACACTTATCCACGTTACGGTAGGAGCATTTGACTTGTTCATTCCCAGTGGTGCCCAGTGCCTCATTGCGCACATGCCCACATCTTATTACCCATCCTGAGGGTGATGGATGCTGGAGCTGTCTCCAATTCCTGCTCTATTTCCACTGTTCTCATTTGCTTCAAGAACCACTGAATTAGAGGAAAAGGAAGGTAAGTGTTTCCATACCCACCTGATAAGGGTATAGGGAGCAGGGAGAAAGGGCTCCTATGGAAGAGCAGATAGAAGGTGTGACAGTTTCAGGTAAAGTTTGTTTAAGCAATTATTCAGGTTACGATGATTAGTCTCCTTTCTGGCTGTGAGTCACCCAGACTGAGGATTTATGGTGACTGTATCTTTCAGGAAGTCCTCTGTAAGGCAGCAAAGAAGTTTAGGCAAGTTTTCTCTTTCCCGTGGCTGATGTTTGTTCAGGTGTTTTTAGCTTAAAAGAATCCCAATACCACTGACGTGCACTTTGGATCCCTACAACTGTATGGTCCACAGAGCCCCCCCCCCCCCCCCCCCCTGCCCCCGGCAGAAAAAAATGTACTCTCTGGCTCTTTACAGAAAGCAGAAAGCATTTGTGGATCCCTGGCCAAGAGCTTAGACTTTAGTCCCTGACTGCTTGAGCTTGAATCTGTTCTCACCACTTTCAAGTGTACCTTTTTCTGTGGCTCTGTTTTCCCACGTCCTGAAGTGAGGACACGAATGGGATCAAGTTCATAGAATGGTTCGATTACAGGGTTACCATTTGCAAACACATGGAACAGTGCCAGGCACCTAGTGAGTACTCTGTGAGTGTTAACTAATGATACTGTCCTTCACTGAAAAGCAATCCTTAATTTTGACATGGCCTAAGACAATCATTTTCCCCTCATGGTTTGTGTTTCTGGGGCCTTATTTTAAGACTTTCAGCATCTGTAGGTCACAGAGATTTTTCTCTCATATTTTTACATTATCTTTATAGTCTTAAATTGTTTTAATCTACCTAGAATCTGCCTTTATATATTGTGTATGTAGAAGATGCAATCCTCCCCCCAGAGTAAGTTGGTTCTCCCCACGCTGTATACATCACTCATCAACCCAACTGCCCCAAAGCCTTGTGGCTCTTCAATCACGGATCAGGTCCTGATGTGTACAGAAATCTGCTTTTGTGTTCTTTATTTCCTTTGGTCTATTTTCTGTGCCAGCCTCTGTTCCATGCTGTTTTTATCACTAAAGCTAGACTATAAGCTCCCAGTGGGCAGGAAACATTGTTTCATTCACGGATGTATCCCAAATGCCTAGAACAGAGCCCTGCAAACAACAGGTGCACAATAAGTATACAGTGAATGAACGACTGTGGGATGTTTTAATGTCAGATAAGGTAGGTCATGACTAATATGCATTTATTATTTTTCAGGGGATTCTGTGCCCAAGAAGAATACCAGGGTCACCTTAGGTCCTGAGAGACCTACCCCAGCAGAAGTCACCCAGCCCAGGAGCCTGTAGGGCAGGCCACAGAAAACTTCTCACCTCAGAGGAGAGCTGCCTCCTTCTAGAAGACACCCTCACCTCCTCTTCCATCTCCAGCCCTCTCCCACCTTTCCGGGTAACTGGAATGAACACCAAATGGATTCATCTCCAAATCCCCAACCCCCAGGGAAGAACCTGGCACATATTACAAATCTAGAAGAGATTGGTTGGATGGGTGAACATTGAAACCAACCAATTCGACTCTCATACAGAAATCTTTAGTCTTGTAGCTCTCAATTTTGGCTACATTTTAGAGTCCTCTGGAGAACTTTTCAAAATGTCTTATGTCTGGGTTTCACCCCCAGAAATTGCAATTTGTTGTTAAAAAACAAAAATTCAACGGAGTAAATTTGAAGATCTAATTGGTTTTATTAAACAATTCATGAAACAGGCAGCATCCCATTTAGCAAGCAGAGGGGAGCTCCAAGGAGTTGTACAAAGTGGAATATTTTTATAGGAAGGAGGACGAGGCAAGGAAGTTATTAACAGAAGAAATGGAAGGATTGTTCCAGGCAAGGTCACCTTCCCTTAGTGGGAAGGGCAGAGGTCTTATTAGGTGGATGACCTTATTTTCCTTTGGGGAATGGAGAGGGACCATGTGATTTATTACCACATTGGTGCTGATCAGAAAAATCTCTGACTAGTGAAGACTGCATTTCTGGGGGAGGTTGAAACTGCCTTAGGTTAGGTATTAAGCCCCAGTTTGGTGACTTGGCCTAAGGATGCCATTTTGGATCTGTAGTTTTCTTTTTAACAGTTCTGAGATTCAGCCTGGGGGTCAGAATTTCTGAACTCTCCCCGGGGTGATTCTAATGCACAGCCAATGCTGAAGAACCTCTGCTTTACTCTGTCCCTGAAGACCCTCTCAATGTCTGCCGGCTTTGGGACCTACAGTCTCTCAGAGCCTCGGTGATCTGGGCTATATAATGGGTGGTTAATAAGATGTGTTTAGGGCCTTGCTGTTTAAAGGGTGTTCCATGGACCAGAAGCAGATCCAGTCTTCATGAATCCGAACCTACATTCTAACAACAAGCTGCCTGGTGATTTGTTTGAGGATCGACTGAGATAATGGATATTACAATTATATAATGAATTGTATGTCATGACTATAACTGATGAGAGAAAAACTCTCTGAAGTCCTGAGATATGAGGGAAGCCATTTTAGATTTCCTTCTAAGCCAACATGACTGTATATAAACTCTGTTCAAACCAAAAGCCTGATTTAAGGCCCGCCATGCATGCATTGTGCATCTGCATTGTGAATAAGTAGCCTGAAGGAAAACCATCTTGTCCTTGAGATATCAATCAATGCTTCTACTCCCTGCATTCCTTTCTGATAAAACTCGTGATTCCTGACTACATGCTAACCCATAATCTTTTGAGCTTTTACAAGATGTAAAACAGTATATAACCCTGTAATAACTGTTCATTCTCTGAAACACTTTGTTCCCTGTGAAGAGCCTGTTTCCCTGGTAGCTGTCCTAACTTGGGCTCAAATAAAATTCTGACTCTTAGAGATTTTATTTTATTTTTTATTTATTTATTTTTTAAAGATTTTACTTATTTATTTGACAGAGAGAGAGATAGCGAGAGCAGGAACACAAGCAGGGGAAATGGGAGAGGGAGAAGCGGGCTTCTTGCCGAACAGGGAGCCCGATGTGGGACTTGATCCCAGGACCCTGGGATCATGACCTGAGCCGAAGGCAGATGCTTAATGACTGAGCCACCCAGGGGCCCCTGACTCTTAGAGATTTTAAAAGGTTTGTTGGATTTGCATCAACATAACAGAATCTGGTGTGTAACAGGCAATCCCATGCATTTACTGAATGAACGAATGAATGGATGAATGAATGAATGAACCCTTGATTCAGATGTGATTGTTACTTTACACCTAAGGAAACAAAGGCTCAGGTGGCTCTTAGGTCAGTTGGTCAAACCAGGAAAATGCTGGGGGTTCTGGGCATGGTGTTTGCAGGGATGGCAAGAGGAGAAGGTTCCCAAAGACGTGAAGTTCTGGACACAGAATCGGACCTTTGCTTCTGGGAAGAGGGGCTTCTCATCTTCACATTCCCCCCAGGGTAGAGAAACACATTTTGGTTAGAGGGACCCAGGAGGTCCAAACTTGAGGCTCCCTTGACAACATTTACATATCCCCCCAAACAACAGGCTCACCCTTACCTTCATCCACAAATATTTATGAAACCTGCCTATGTGCTTGGTGCCATGCAAAACGGAGATGCCCCTTCTTTAAAGCAACTGACATTGGCAATTTAAAATCCTCGCTGGCTCAGGTGGTAGGGCATGAGACTCTTGGTGACTCTTGGTCTCCAGGTCTTGAGTTCTCATGTTGGGCGTAAAGCTTACATACATTCCACAACTGGGGATAAGATCTGAGGAGGGGAGGGAAACCAGTTTGTACTATCAGGTGATTGGGGAAGGTTTCCCAAGAGGTAACATGTAAGATACAATCTGAAGAGTGGAAGAAAAATGGAAAGATTTTGGAAGAAGGAAAAGAGCTCTCTGATTGTCCTTTTGCTCACATGCTGGAGCCTTGGAGATTATCAAGTTGGGTGTAGTTTAAAAGATTCTTCTTTGCTCTTAAACTGTTTTACAGCTCTGTGGATTGTAGATAAAAGTGTAGCTACGCAAATAACCCTAATCTATCCATACGCAAATAAATCGCCTCTGGTGGAAGGACACATTCCCCTCCAGTAAAAAAAGCCAGTTTGACATCTATTTGTAAATTCGTTTTGACGTTTCTTTGCTCCATATAAATGTGTGGTTCTTCATCTTTTCCTTTGAACCAGTTATGGCATCTGTCTAGTTCTCTCATTAATTAATGAGCTAAATAAAAATCTTTGACATATGTTCATTTTATATCTGTACAAGAGTTGTGATTTTATCATCTCTTAACATTTATGCTTTAACAGGAATAAGTAGAAGTCAACCCATGTTCCGGGCAGGGAGAGAAGCAGGTGCAAAGGCTCTGCTGAAGGGAGGGCTGCATGTGGAATGGGAGGGATCTTTGTGGGGGGCCCCCTGGGGGACCCAGGGATGTGCTGGGACCATGATTGCAGTCCTCCCCTTAGGTCTCATACTATGGGAAGCCACTGATGAGTCTTTTTTTTTTTTTTTTAAGATTTTATTTATTTGACAGAGAGAGACACATCGAGAGAGGGAACATAAGCAGGGGGAGTGGGAGAGGGAGAAGCAGGCTTCCCGCTGAGCAGGGAGCCCGATGCGGGGCTCAATCCCAGGACCCTGGGATCATGACCCAAGCCGAAGGCAAACGCCCAATGACTGAGCCACCCAGGCGCCCCCAACCACTGAAGAGTCTTAATCAGTGAAATGATGGTCTAATTCACAGTGTGAGATCTTACCCTGCTGCCAGGCAGAGAACAGATCTCAGGGGCAGGATGGGGGTAAAAGGATGCTTCTGGAGGCTGGTGCAGAAAGCCTGGCAGGAGGGGACTGTTGCCTTGACTTGTGGGTTGAGGACTGAGGAGGCAAACAGTCTCTGTGAGCAGCAAACAAATGGGGATAGCACAGGCAAAAGTCTAAAGGAGGACACTGGCATCTGATGTCATTCATAGGATCTATGTATGCTCTTGGCCTGGGGACAGAGTAAGGAATTCAGTAGGGCCTGCCTTCCTGCCACCTCCGTGCTAGTGGGGGCAGGGAAGGAGTTAAAACCCTGGAAAGAGCTCATTCTGAGCAGGGACAGGAGGGCTGGTGGCCGAAGGCATGAATTCTGCTGTGGGACCTCAGGAAGTTACTAAATTCTTTTGAGACAAATCTCTTTAGCTATAACATGGAGCTGATAAAAGAGTGCTTCCCTCAAAGGGTTGATTGGATGATCAAATGAAACCAAAGATTGTTTTGCCCTCAATAAAGGGCAGTTAAGATTACTTCCCAAAGAATAATAAATGTGTTGGGCACATACAAATCATTGTAATAATATAAATAATACCAATCTGCATTGATACAGCACTTCACATGTTTTTGGACCTTAGCTACAGAGCTGAGACACAGAGTAAGGATCTGTATTCGTTTCTTGTGGATGCTGTGGCAAATTACCAAAGGCTTGGGGGCTTCAAACAACAGAGATTTTCTCTCTCACAGTTCTGGAGAAGTCTGAAATCAGGGGGTTGTTGGCAGGGCTGATTCCTTCTGGAAGCTCTGAGGAAGAAATTATTCATGCTTCTCTCCCAGCTTCCAGCGGCTGCTGGCAATCCTTGGCATTCCTTGGTTAATCTGTGTCCCTCTTCACATGGCCTTCTTCTCTGTGTTTCTCCTCCCCTTAGTTTCTTTTTTTTTTTTTTTAAAGATTTTATTTATTTATTCATGAGAGACAGAGAGAGAGAGAGACAGAGGCAGAGGGAGAAGCAGGCTCCCCGCGGAGCAGGGAGCCCGATGCGGGACTCGATCCCAGGACCCTGGGATCACAACCGGAGCCGAAGGCAGACGCCCAACCGACTGAGCCACCCAGGCGTCCCTAGTTTCTCTTATAAAGACACTTGTCATTGGGTTTAGAGCCCATCCTAATTCAGGATGATCTAATCTGAAGACCCTTGGTTCAAAGAATCCTTTGCAAAGGACTTTTTCCCAAATAAGGCATCATTGACAGGTTCTGGGTGGACATATTTTTAGGGAACACCTTCAATCCACTACAGGATCCATATGCATTTATTTTCTCACATAGTGAACCAATTTCTCCAACCCCACCTGCTAACAAGGCCATGCTCTCACACTGGTTCGGGATGTCCCTTTTTTCCTGTATTAGGTTTCCATTCGTAGCCAGCCTCTGTCTGGGGTTCTACAGACATTCATCTGCCTGTTTTTCCTGCCACTACCACATTGTTTTTACTGCTGTGCTTTTGTAATATGTAGGTCTTAACATTTGGTAGAATAAGTCCCCATCTTGGCTCCGTTCTTTCAAAAATGTCTTAAATTTTCAAGGACCTTGATTTTCTCTATACATCTTAGAATCAGGTTCCCTTGGGATTTTGGTTGGAATCCTAATGACTTTATAGATTAGTCTGGAGACAATTGACATTTTTAAGACTTTAGGCCAGTTGATCCATGAACTGACTATGTCCCTCCATTTATTTGGGTCTTCTTTTTATGTCCTTTAATAGAATATGAACGTGTTCTCTAGGGAGGTCTTTTTTTTTTTTTTTTTTTAAGATTTTATTTATTTGAGAGAGAGAATGAGAGAGAGAGAGAGAGCACATGAGAGGGGGGAGGGTCAGAGGGAGAAGCAGACTCCCTGCTGAGCGGAGAACCTGATGCGGGACTCGATCCCAGGACTCCAGGATCATGACCTGAGCCGAAGGCAGTCGCCTAACCAACTGAGCCACCCAGGCACCCTCTAAGAAGGTCTTATACACTCTCTGAGGGTAATTACAGAAGGAAGAGCACTCAACAATTTATAGATGGCACGATTGTATATATTCCCTCTCCTGGGAGTCCTATTATCTACATTTTACAAAAAAGGAAACTGAAGCTAAGAAAGATAAAGGAATCTCCCCAGGGACACATAGTGGTGACAGAGCTGAGACCCGGTCCCCCAGCCTAGCCCTGGGTATGCATGTGGCTTACCACTGACCCTTGCCCCCTGCACAGCAAAGGCCTAGGTGGACAGACCTGGTACCATTCAATCTCTCATGGACAAAGCAAAGCTGGGGACATACCAAAGGCTGGCTCCCACTTGATCATTTATTTTAAGATCTGCATGAACAGAGACACGGCATAGATATAGAAAAGAATGATGAGAACATGGGTGGCCTTGACTTGCTGGGCAAAGGCCTGCTTGGATGAACCCATGAAGGCCATCTTGCCTGTCCTGCTGCTCTGGAACCTGGTGCCAACGGGCACCTCGGTGGCCCCAAAGCTGCAGCCTCCTCCCTGCTCACTTGCATCCTCGTCCCCAACCACGAGGCGCAGGCTGATGCAGGCTGGTGTGACCCTGCTCATGGTGGCTGAGTTAGGTCCAGGGAAGCGCCGGCTAAAAGGGATGGTGGTGGCTGGAAGGATGGAGGTGACCGCATCCAGGTCTTTGGAGTCTGCCCAGCACAGCTTGGCCCACTGCAGGGGTCGTAGGCCAGCGGAGTAGCAGGGACGCAGCCACCTGCTGCAGGACGGCTCGCAGCAGCAGCTCCACGGCCTTGCTGTTCTCGTGGCGGAAGCTGGTCAGGCTGTAGCAGGCCCACTGGGCCATGGAGAGCAGGACGAGGCTTGCCTCCCACTTCAAGGGCCGCCGGTGCTGCAGGATGCAGTGGTGGGCTCCATGCATCACGGTGGTGAGCTGCCGAGGGCCCGAGCCCCACGCGATGGTCAGCGGCTGCCACAAGGCCCGCAGGATGGGCAGCAGCCCCTCTATGCACAGCTTCCTGTCCAGGATGAGCGTGAGCCCCCTGCTTACCTGGAGGCTGTCGCACCACAGGATACAGAGGCCCAGTATATAGACTGAGCGGCAGTGGGAGGCCATATTTGCTATGGCCGCCTGCAGCCCCAACAGAGGGGCAGAGAGTTTCACCAGGCCTGGGCCACACAGGAGCCGCAGTAGGAGCTGCTTTGCACCCCTGGCCAGTCGGCTCCCGTTCTGTGGGGCATTGTCCTGGCAGCTGGTGGTGGAGGAGCAGGGATGGGAGGCTTTCATGACCCAGAGGCTCCGTGCCCAGGCTCCTGCCCCGGGGGCATTGGGCTGGGCTCCTGCCACAAGCTCGCATTAACTGAGCCTCTGGTCCAAATACTCTGTCATTTGGGCCAGGTGGTTTTGCAACAATCAATGACAGCACGAAAGATCAAGATGTGAGCTCATGTCAAAGAGGGGGCATTATTGCTTCAAAGGCACAAGGGAGGCAGCCTTTTTTTTTTTTTTTAAGATTTTATTTATTTATTTATTTGACAGAGAGAGAGAAACAGCATGAGAGGGGATAGGGTCAGAGGGAGAAGCAGGCTCCCCGCCGAGCAGGGAGCCCGATGCGGGACTCGATCCCAGGACTCCGGGATCATGACCTGAGCCGAAGGCAGTCGCTTAACCAACCGAGCCACCCAGGCGCCCGGGAGGCAGCCTTTGAAAGCAAAACCGTGGTGTTCTAGTTTGGGTCCCCTGTGTTCATGCCCTCATCTGACAAATGTGACCCACACCTCTGTGCTAGGCCCTGCACTGGGTGCTGAGCACATGGGAACAGGACATGGTCTCTGCCTACAGGAAGCTTCCAGTCTAATAAGAGAGATGAACGCTGAAGCATCCTCCTGTCATACCCATTCAGCTCCTCCTCAGGTCCTCCTAACCTTCCACACCTTGGGTTTTACCTGGCTGTAGAGAACATCTGCTCTTTAGGTATTTGAGCAAAGCCTGGGACCCTTTTCTGCTCCTTACTAGAAGTTCCATTTTACTTTTTAAATTTTTTAAAGATTTTATTTATTTATTTTAGAGAGAGAACGTGCGTGCGCAAGCTGGGATAGAGGCGGAGGGAGAGGAAGAGAGAATCTTAAGCAGACTCCTGCTGAGTGTAGTGCCTGTCGTGGGGCTCGATCCCAGGACCCCGATATCATGATCTGAGCCCAAGGCAGATGCTTAGCCGACTGAATCACCCAGGTGGCCCTGCTCTCTTTTCTCTGGATGGTAAAGAGGGAGTTTCTTCTAGGGAAAATATTTCATCTAGCATGTTTAGTGACATTGTCAAACCTTTTAAAACTCTCCTCACGGTTTTAAATAGTCTTACTTGGTGGTGATGGTGGCTGTCTTGTTCTTCTCTGTACTCCCGCAGCGTGGTGCAGTACCCAGCACACTGCAATTTCTTACTGAGTGAAAACTTGGGACCCCAGAGATCTTTCCAGTGAGGGGGTTACTGAACACCAAGTCTGATATGAAAACCCAAGCTGGAGTCAGCTCTGTCCTTCACTGATTGTGTGACTTTTGTCAAAGTATTTCCTCTTGGCCTGAGACTTTGTTTTCTCTGCAAGAGGGGACAAGAGGGGACAGACAACAGTCATAATCCCTTGTTAGCAATTCTGAAATTAAAAACTTAAGTCATTTGATAGCAAAAACCAAACTGATCTGAATTTTTAGGCAGCAAAGTCAGCCTTGAACTAATGTGAAGACATTTATTTTTATCCCACTCTATGAGAATATCCTTTTTTTTTTTTAACAGAATTAATGTGTTTCATTAAAGAGTTTGGGGAGGATTACATAAGTGTGTGCACCATATTGCATGATTTTTTTAAAATTTTTTTTTTTTTTTAAGATTTTGTTTGTCAGAGAGAGAGAGAGAGAGAGCACAAGCAGGGGGAGTGGCAGGCAGAGGGAGAGGGAGAAGCAGGCTCCCCACCGAGCAAGGAGCCCGATGTGGGACTCAATCCCAGGACCCCGGGATCATGACCTGAGCCGAAGGCAGATGCCCAACTGACTGAGCCACCCAGGTGCCCCTGCATGATTTTTTTAAAACATGAAAAATGCTGAGTTTGGAAACACATCAGGCCCCAAAGATTTCCAATAAGGGACTGAGGACCCATCAGCGCTGCCCCTCAAGGGATGGCGTGAAGATTAAAAGAATGTTTTGTTTTGTTTTGTTTTTAACAACAGTTGGAGCAATGGTCAGGCCCAGAATCAAATAACAGGATTGGGCAGGATGGAGGTGCAAGGTGATATATGGGAGAGAGTGTGCTGCTCTCACCCAGAAAAAAGGGTGGAGTAGCCAGTTACAACAGAGCCTTGGGTGGCAGCCAAAGCAGTTAATGCCTAATCCCAAGTAAACAGTACCTGGCGCACAGCAGGCCTTCAGTAAGAATTTCTAAGTGAGTGAATGACTTGGGATCCCAGAGGTCTTTCCAGTGAGGGGAAGATAACATTTGATTCTTAAAAAGGTTTGGAGAGGCAAGCCTGGAGGCAGGGAGAGCACTTAGGAGCCCCCTGGGTCACGGAGGTGGGGGTGTGGGTGTGCAAGCAATCAGCGAGGGTCCCCGAGGCTGAAGGGCCAGGCTCCGAGGCTGGGCAGCTGGACCCGTCACCGCAGGTCCTGAGGTCGTTTTGCCGCCTCATTGACTCTCAGAAGCGGGGCCACAGCAGCTGGACACCGGGAGTAGCGGCCGAGATGAGGCTGGAGGGACGGATGTCCGAAAACAACGCATTAAAGGTGTCGTGGAAGCGGCTCTGGGATGGGAGCCAGGAAACCGGGCTTTCAGTCTTTTCTCTCCAACTCTGAGCAGGTGGCAGCGGGTCAACTCGTCCCAACCTATTCCCCCCGCCAAATGGCAACACCGCGCATTTCCCGTGTGGGACGGGAAGAAATGGGATACCACGTGCGAAGGCGCTTTGGAACTGAAACCCACAGCTGGGTTATTCAATCCTGGAGGTGACTGCATTGCATATGAAAAAAAGACGCAGCTACTTAGCTTCAGCGTAACGGCGTCTTTCAGCAAATTTGGCAGCGACCTAAAGCCCTACGGCCGCCGCAGTCCAATCCCCCGCCAGCGTTCCCGCGGCTCTTCCCGAAGTTTGAACGCGGTCGCTCGCCGTAGTCCCTAATCCCCGCCCCCGAGGGTGACGTCCAGCTCCGAACGAGCGCTAGGCGGGGACGAGCGTGCGCGGAAATGGCGACCCTTACCCGCCCCACGACCCGGCGTCCACCGCGGGCGCGCGCTCGCACGCCGGAAGGGGCGGGCCCAGGCTGGGCTTTATAAATGGCTCGTCGAGCGTGGTCCGACCTCTACCGGTAGCATTTGGCGGCGGAATGGTACGTTTCACTATGGCGTTTTCGTCTTTGTTTGCGCGGCGGTGCGGCTCAATCCGTGGCGCATCGCCGCCATCTCAACTCGGCGGGCGCGGGGGGCCTGCTCCGGGAGCACGGGAGACTTAGCGAGATCCACAGTGAGGCCTATTTTCTGAAAACAGCGGAGGCCTGTGGTTGGCGAAGGCCGGCGGGGCGGGCTCCGGTTTGGACGCCCCGAGCCCGGAAATTTTCAAGTCCCAGATCATTTCTCGAGCTCACCAGTTGAGTGGGGATCTACATTGGAGTCTGTGAGCACACTGGTCAGGAGGACCTTGAGTGGGGGCGCTAGGCCCTGTTCGTGCTGACCGGGGGAGGTGCAGAAATCACGGTAGCACGTGGGAGGGGAGCCTGGGCCGGGGTTGCTGAGGCCTCGGGCTGACCTGGGTGGGACGTTGGTACCCGGTGTAAGGCCTCTGGAGTTCCCAGGAACCACAGATGATGAACTCACTGACGGGCGGACAGAGGCTCTGTGCTGATTGTCATGTTCTGATTTGGCTCCGTCGAGTTCTAGTGGCCTTCGGGTGTCACTCTAGCCGGGGGAGCCTGTGCTGCCGTCTGCCACCCAGCTCTTGGTGCCAGCAGCCGTGTTGTGTTGACTTGATCGTAAAGCCACCTGTGAAATGATTTTAAGGACATCAGCTGGTGTGCTTTTGTCCTATTTAGAGAGAAAAGGGGAGGGTACGTTTTCTTAGATTAAAAAAGGAGGTTTTGTGGCAAAGATTCAAGTCATTTAGGCCGTGTGACCTTCCTTAAAGTGAACCCAGGCCGGCCTGTAAGCGTGTTCGTTAGCTGGGCCGCTGGTCTCTGGTGTGGAGTCTGCGTTGCGGCGGATCCTTCCACCACTGAGGCAAAGCCGGGCATCAGAAGTGAGCTGCTTGACACAAGTTTGAGTGCTAACGTTGATCCTTTCTGCCCAGTCTCACAGGAAGTTCTCCGCTCCCAGGCATGGGTCCCTGGGCTTCTTGCCTCGGAAACGCAGCAGCCGGCACCGTGGGAAGGTCAAGAGCTTCCCCAAGGATGACTCTTCCAAGCCTGTCCACCTCACAGCCTTCCTGGGCTACAAGGCTGGCATGACTCACATCGTTCGGGAGGTGGACAGGCCAGGATCCAGTGAGTACAAGCAGGACCCTTCACACTGGTTGGGGGGGGTGGTGGTTAGGAGCGGAGGATGGGGATGGACTGGACTGTAGTCAAAGGAGGGCAGACCTTCTCTTGACGGGATGGAAATCTCCATTAGGATTGATTCTCCTAAAGGCTACAGGTGGCTGGCATTATTGCTTTAGGTGGGGGGATGTATTGAAGTCAGAGCAGCACGTGAGTAAATTCTTCAAGAGCCACAGCGTAGAGGAGTAAGCTAATTAGTACCCGTGCACCTTAATCTAAAAGCTTGAATGCTGCCCGTGTCGCTGGGTTATGAAGTGCAAACGAGAAAGATCACTAAGTAAAAGCACTGGTGGGGTGCCTGGGTGGCTCAGATGGTTGGGCGTCTACCTTCGGCTCAGGTCATGGTCCCGGGGTCCTGGGATCGAGCCCCACGTCGGGCTCTCTGCTCGGTGGGGAGCCTGCTTCTGCCTCTCCCTCTGCCATTCCCTCCACTTGTGCTCTCTGGCTCTCTGTCAAATAAATAAATAAAATCTTTAAAATTTAAAAAAAAAATGACGCTACTGAACCACACGGTACATGCTAATGTTGGTATTGAATGTCTACGCTGAGCTCAGCTATTACCACAACCCATTATACTTCGTACTCTTGTATTATCTAGGTAATAAGGAATTTGCTTTTAGAGATTCGTGATGAGAACTGAAGCTGGACTGTTTGTCATAGAGTCCTGAAATTTTTTTGAGTTAGAATTGTAATGTATGTGGTAAGGACAGGCCTGGGAGTCCAGATTGGTAAGGCCCCATTTCCACAAAGTTGCCTGTTACCCAAAGCACGTTGCTCTCTTGACCTAAATGGGCATTTCACACAAAACACCGTGAATCCCTTGTGGGCGATTCTAGCCATCCCACTCAAGTCTGACCACTCTTTTCGGCAGAGGTGAACAAGAAGGAAGTTGTGGAGGCTGTGACCATCGTGGAGACGCCACCCATGGTGGTTGTGGGCATCGTGGGCTACGTGGAAACCCCTCGAGGCCTCCGTACCTTTAAGACCATCTTTGCCGAGCACATCAGTGATGAATGCAAAAGGCGGTTCTATAAGAACTGGTAAGGGGATGGAGCACTTGGGTGGCTCAGTGAGTTAAGCCACTGCCTTCAGCTCAGGTCGTGATCCCAGAGTCCTGGAATCAAGTCCTGTATGGGGCTCCCTGCTCAGCAGGAAGCCTGCTTCTCCCTCTCCCTCCCTCTGCTCATGTCCCCTCTCCCTCACTCTTTTTCAAATAAATAAAATCTGGTAAGGGGTGAGGAGGCCCTGGACTAGGATTAGGAGAGAAGAGAATACCCTGTGCTGGGCTTCTCTCTAGCAGGGGGAGAGCTGCCCTGGTGTGTGGTTTAGTTGTCTCTTGAACAGAACAGTTTTGAGGACAGACCTTCATGTTCGCCCTAGTGGGTGTTGGCTGAGGACTCGGTATTCAGTGTTCTCTCAGTTCTGGGAAGTGTTGAGAGTCCGGTTAAAACAGAGCAGTGTAACTCCCCCAGTGCTGCCTGGGAGTGTGGGTGGGTTGATGGCTAAGCCGGAGCAAGAATTAGCGTGTGCTTGAATGCTGTGACTTGTGTTAATTCTGTGCACCTCTGCTCAGCTCCGCTCGGCTCTGCCCGATGAGCTCCATCCAGGCTCCGCTTGCCGGTGGAAAAGGCTCCTTAGAAGCCGGCAATGAGCCCCGTCCCCATGTGGTGCCAGTGTGCCTTCCGCTCACCCCCTGGAGGGGTGATGAAGGCCTGCACCCGGCCCCCTCCCCAACTCTGCTCTGCTCCTGAAGGCATAAGTCTAAGAAGAAGGCCTTCACCAAATACTGCAAGAAGTGGCAGGATGATGATGGCAAAAAGCAGCTGGAGAAGGACTTCAACAGCATGAAGAAGTACTGCCAGGTGATCCGGGTCATCGCCCACACCCAGGTGAGCACTCTGACAAGGGGCACAGAAGGAGGGCGACTGTCCCACTGCTTCAAGGTAACTACCTTGTGCTTACCTAGTTAACCTGCTGAGTTGATCCTCAGCTCAAGCTGACTTTGTGCCAAGTCTCAGGATTTTAGAGGGATGGTAAGTCGGATTCCGGTTCTTTAGGCTTGTCTGGATGGATGGGCATCCAGTGATCAGCTTGGGGCACCTGCGCAGCCGTTGATTTCTGGGGCCAGGCTAAGACCACTGTTGGTCTGAGAAGGCAGCCAGGGCTGCCTCCAGGCTGGTGGGTTGGTTTCTCTGTTGCCAGCAGAGGGCGCTGTGTCTCTATGGGCTTTGTATTAGGGAAGCCGTGCCCCATTGTAGAACAAGTGGTGGAGGAACTGGTGACTCCTTAATGTTGTAAAACGCCTACCTGAAAACAGTAGGCAGTAGTAGGATGTTGGCCATTTGCGCTCAAATCTGACTTGCTACAAACGGAATGAGCCTTTTCCTGACTTGGTTAGAATGGCTACTTCATACACTGTTGGTCTGAGCCATCATCCTAGGTTTACGTCCAGTTCCTAAGTACTCCTTTTTCCTACGGTTAGCAATGACCATATCTGCTTACATTTGTATGCCTATTACTGAAGAAAGTTCTGTAGAACAGCGCTGGGCTGCTCTTAATGAAAAGCTTTAGGCTTGAATTCCTTTTTTTCCCCTAATATTTGCAGCTTGTACCCTTGGCTGAGGTGCTATTTCCACTCTCCCACGTTGTAAATGCCTTACTGACAGTGAGTAGACCAAGATAGATGGCCAGGGTAAACCAGGGCAGTAGCCCAGAGGGAACGGCCAAAAGCCTGCTGAGGAGGAGGAACATGGGGCTAGTTGGTCCTAGGATCTTGTCTCTGGTCTCCTTGTGTTAGCATGGCCCTTGTATGTCTGTTACGGATCAGCTCATGGTGAACTTGGGCGTCAGAATTGAAAAGGGGAATCGTACCCAGCGGGGAGTTAGAACACAGGAATGAGTCTTTTTTTGCTGGTAGGGAGACTTGAGGTTCAAGGTTGCCAGACGGTTCTGCCCACCCTGAGTTCCCTTGCTGTGGAAGGAGAGCTCGAAGCTCGGGATCTAAGCTGTATCGCTTCCGTCCTAGATGCGTCTGCTTCCTCTGCGCCAGAAGAAGGCCCACCTCATGGAGATCCAGGTGAACGGGGGCACGGTGGCGGAGAAGCTGGACTGGGCCCGCGAGAGGCTGGAGCAGCAGGTGCCTGTGAGCCAGGTGTTCGGGCAGGACGAGATGATTGATGTCATCGGGGTCACCAAGGGCAAAGGCTACAAGGGTGAGCTTTGCGGTGGGCCAGGTTGTGGTAAAACTTAGGTTTCAGGTCCAGATCTTTGAGGCTGTGGAATGTGTGCCTGGCGCATGGCCTGAGTAACATTCCAGAAACTTGCCTCGCTGCCTGCCTTCCGAGAACAGCTGTGCGGTCAGGCGTGAGGGAAGTGTGGAGGACTGAGGGAGATCCCTCACCATCCATCTGAACCCTTCGCATTTGCAGGCCGCTGCAGAAGGCAGAGGGGACTGGGAAGTTGGGGGGGGGGGCTCTGCCGGCGAGGAACTTGGATGCTGTGAAGTGCATATGGTCCCCTTCTAGTTCGGGGCTGATCCTCCAAGGCGTTTCCTTACAGGCTGAGAACAGGTTTATGTCTAGCCTTGTGGTCAACCTGAGGAAATACGACGGGGGAGAGGGCATTAAACCCGTGTGTCGGATGTTCTGTGTGCGTGCGCCACAAGTGGGTGAACTGGCCTTCGGCAGGAAAGGGGCCAGTGGCACGAGTGCCAGATGCCCCGGTGACAAGCTCGCGTCTCTTCCAGGGGTCACCAGCCGCTGGCACACTAAGAAGCTCCCCCGCAAGACCCACCGGGGCCTGCGCAAGGTTGCCTGTATTGGGGCGTGGCACCCCGCCCGAGTGGCGTTCTCCGTGGCTCGGGCTGGGCAGAAAGGCTACCATCACCGCACTGAGATCAACAAGAAGGTGAGGTGCCGAGGGGGCTCCTGTGGAGACTGACGCTGGGAAGGGAAAGATGAGCCCCGTGGTGGGGGTGTGGTTTCCGGTTCCTGTTAGCGCTGCTGCGGTGGGGAGCTTCTGGAATGCGTGTGGACTCGAGGTGCTCATCTTGTCTGATGGGCATGGTTTGGGTTCTTGGGCGGGATTTGTAAGGTGTCGTCGGAGGTGGTTCTGGTACAGCTGACTTGGAGTGACCCGGGATGAGAGCCTTGTCTGTCCCTTCCTTCGCCTCTGAGGGTTTGGGGGAGGCCTCCGTGCACTGTCTCAGCCAAGTGGCAGTATCTTCAGGCCCAGCCGGTTCTTCTTTGTGCCCCTAGGCTGGGGTCCCCCGTCAGGGACTGGTAGCTGCTTTCCATCCAGAGTCCTTTGCTGGTTAACCCACTGCTGAGCCGAGGGTTACTTGCCCCTGTGGGCTGGCTGTCCCGTAGCCAGCCTGCTGTCCGGGGACACGTGAGCCTGTTCCCCTCTCACGGTTAAAGTGCTTATGCCTTTCCTTAGATCTATAAGATCGGCCAGGGCTACCTCATCAAGGATGGCAAACTGATCAAGAACAACGCTTCCACTGATTATGATCTGTCTGACAAGAGCATCAACCCTCTGGTGAGGAACGGGAGTTGTCTTCTCACAGCCTCTCGGGTCTTAGCTCCGGCAGGGATTTCCCCTCACGCTGTGCATCTGCGCCAGGCCTCCCCTGGGGGTGGGACCCTAGTGCTCTTGGGGCCTGGCTGACGCGTGGAGGCCGTGTTTCCAGAGGCTGTCAGCTGTGCCCTGCAGACCGCCCCCAGCTGTCTGTTCCTTGTAAATGCCGGGTCTTCCACTGGTGGGGCTGGCTGGTGAGAAGTGGGGTCTCAGACCCAGCTGTTCAGTGATGAGGCTCTGGAATGAGCGCTGGGCGCAGCGCCCGAGTCAGACTGCGGAAACATTCCTTGCTGCCTTCCTTCTGAGAACAGCCTGGCGGTCGTCGGGCAGCAGACCTCCTGAACCTGAAGGGGTCGTTCGTGTGTATTGTCCGTGCTTGATCTGACCTGACGCCTTGGGTTTTTCCAGGGTGGCTTTGTCCACTACGGTGAAGTGACCAATGATTTTGTCATGCTGAAAGGCTGTGTGGTGGGAACCAAGAAGCGAGTGCTTACTCTCCGCAAGGTGAGGTCGGGGCCCTTCTCCGCAGTCGGGGCGGGTAGGCGGGAGCTCGGCCCTCCAGCGGAGGGGGGAGTGATGGGTAACAGCGGAACATAGTGCCCGCACTTTGTGGAGGGGAGTTCAAAGGAAAAGTGGGGGGGCTTGCCACTCAAACAGCAGCTTTGAAGTCCTGGGAGGAGGAAATTCCCAGTCGGGCTTGGCCCAGCTGTTTGCTGTGCTTGCGTTGTTTGCTCAGTCTGGCGGCAGGGCGAGATCCTTGGGTAAACCAGCTAGCCGGGAGGTGTTGCGGGAGGGGCTGAGATTGTTGGTCCTCTGCCCTCTGCTGAGGGGGCCTGGGAACCAAGAGGAGGCAGAGGATGGCCCAGCTCTTCGAAACTAACCTTCCGCTCTTGGCCCATAGTCCTTGCTAGTGCAGACCAAGCGGCGGGCCCTGGAGAAGATTGACCTTAAGTTCATTGACACCACCTCCAAGTTTGGCCACGGCCGATTCCAGACGGTGGAGGAGAAGAAAGCATTCATGGTGAGCACCCCGACCTGGCCGCCCTCTGGCTGGGGTTGGGATGGTTCCCAGTTGATGTCCCCTGTCAGCCTGCCACCTGCCCATCTGGTGCTGGTGCAGAAGGACGCAGCTGGGCTGGGTCCTGGGGGTCCTGAGCTTGTGCCCGCACTGGGAGCCCGCGCAGTGTCTGATCCGGTCGGCGTGTGTGGGGTATTCTTCGTGCCCAGCTGCTTTCCTCCCTCTGACCTTGCCCACTGCCCTCTCTCCACAGGGACCACTTAAGAAAGACCGAATTGCAAAGGAAGAAGGAGCTTAATGGCAGGAGCAGATTGTGCAGCTGGTGGGATCTCAATAAACATTATTTTCCAGTGATTTCTGCCTCTGGTTTTGCTTCCGTGTTGTGAGGGGCCTCAGTGTTCTCAGAGATGTTGCCCTTGGCCTCTGGGCTTCGCCAGAAGGTGTCCTTTTTCCCCTACCGCTTGTCTGGCTCAGGCCTGGAGCAGATGGGGTGTAAGGGGGGCTCAAAGCTGCGCCCTGGTCTGCCCCTGGACTGTCGAAGCCGGGCCGGGGCAGCGGGCTTCGGGCAGGTGCGTGTGTGCCCGGGTGAGAGTGGGCCCTGCTGCAGAGCTCGTGTGTTTGCGCAGCGTGGGTGGTGGCCCGGTGGGAAGGAGGCTGAGGATTTCGTGTGCCCTGTGGTCTTTGGAGTTGCTGATGGACATGGCAGGACCAACCTTGCTCTGTTGAGAGTAAGAGTAAATAATTTAGTCACTAATCCACATAGGATTGGGTTCCAGTGATGGCTTGTTTGCCATGTGACACTGGGAGAGGGTGGGCCTGCTAGGACCCTGAGTGCTGACATCGGGGAAGGTGCTGGTTTGGAGAGCTCCCCCAGCTTTATCACACAGGTTGGGGACATGAGCACACACAGGTGAGATTTGGCCAGCCGATGAAGCCATCGGGCCCCTTCATTCTGGGATGGAATGGTTTAGCCTCCACCCTGTGCTCTATTGACCAGCAAATTGGGCATCTGCTGTCCTCTGGGTTTGGGGACCCGTAGTGCTGCTGAGCACCTTGGCCTCTCAACTCTGAACGTCCTGGCCTCGAGCTTGGACTGGCTTGGCCTCAATCTTGGCATTCCGGGTGTCCCGATGCTCTTGTGGGCTCTGTGAGCCCACCCCCAGCCGGAGCTGCCTCACACAGCCTTTGGTTACGTAGCGTGCTTTGCCTCTGACCCCTTGAGACTGCAGCTGGGGCAGCTCTGGGTGCTCCCAGCCCAGCCGTGAGCTGCTGTCCACCTAGTTCTGACGCCCCCTGCAGTGGTGGTGCTAGCTGGGGATGGGCTGGTGCTGTGGACGTGGTGCTGGCCAAGTACATTCGAGGTGGCCCAAGTTGTCCCTCTGGTTCCCAGTTAGCATGGTGCCCGCATTGAGTGGGGTGAGGTCCTAATGCCCAGGTTGGAAGCCCACAACAGGTTGCTAAAATTAGACAAGGGCCCTGAGACAGGCAGGGTGAGGTCTGGGGTGCACAGATGAGTCCCAAGCAGGGGCCCCTCCCATGATGTCTTCTGCCCAGCGTTTCTGGAGCCCCTTCTGAGCTCTGGGGGAGTGGGCTTCAAAGCCCGCTTTGGGCTAATGCAGAAGACCCGTTAGCTGCTGCAGGGCCTCCCGACCTTGGGTCCTCCGGATCCTGATTCCGGAGTGGCCGGAGCTGCACTTCAGGCCCCGGCCGCCAGGGGGTGAGTGGGCAGCATCCTGCAGGAGGGCCCCAGGGCTTCATTCTAGGCTTTGGAGAGGGCAGTTATCCCTCTCCCCCTTCCTACCAGGGTCTCCTCACCAGGATTCCCCATGGTCTTGGGGGTCAAGCCCACAGGCAGAAGGGGTCAGGACATGGTCCAAGGCCACCAGGCACCTCTGGCAGAGCCAGGCATGGGACCTGGGCTCTGCCTCTGTGGGATTCTCTTGTCAGTCTCCCCACCCAGTCAGGTTCTGGGGAGGACACTGAGCTTGGCAGGAGCCCCGCCCTCATCCCCTTGGCCACAGCGTGGGGGGCTCCCCACTACCCTTAGACCAGCCCTGGAGCCCACCTACCCACCCAGCCCAGGTAGGAGGCGTTTTGCTGGTCGGAAATGTCCTCACTGGGCCTTGCTCCCTGTCCAGGGCTCTGCTCAATCGTGGGCATGGCCAGAATGATGGGATGTGGGGTCCAAGGCTTGCTCCTAAGGGCAGGAAAGTATTCTGTGTGCCTCCAGGCTGAGGACTGCACACAAGCATCCAGCCCCACAGATGCACCTCCAGGTGATGGGGTCACCACACCCTTCTCTGTCCCCACACATGTGACACATACACAGCCCTTTTCAGGGGCTGGCTTACTTGATAGGGGCAAGCCCTTGGCTGTTGACCATACCCTCCCATTCCCATCCTCTCTGTTTCTGCCTGCCCCCGGCCAGTGAGTGACCTTGAGCAGTTCCAAGCCTCAGCCTCATCTGGTGGTGACTCACCTCCTCAGCGGTGTTAAGTGGGACCAAATGAGCAAGACTGCCCCAGCGGGGGCACAGAACAGCTGACGTTGTTAGGACGAATAATAGGGTTTCCTGGGGGGCAGTGGGAAAGGCCAACCACACGTGTGTGAGGTCAGCTGCATTCACTCAAATCCTGAGCACCTGCTACGGACACAGCACTCCTCCAGCCGCTGGGGGAACAGTGGGGAACTCAACGGCCCTTCTCCCCAGAAGCTGATCTAGGTGAGTGCACAGACAGTAAACACAAGTAAACAAGACAATTTTAGAAGTGATGGATGTGGGGCGCCTGGGTGGCTCAGTTGGTTAAGCGTCTGCCTTCTGCTTGGTTCATGATCCCAGGGTCCTGGGATTGAGCCCTGCGTCAGGCTCCTAGGGAGCCTGCTTCTCCCTCTCCCTCTGCCTCTCCCCTCTGCTTGTGCTCTCCCCCACCTCTCTCAAATAAATAAAATCTTAAAAAAAAAAAAAAAAGCGATGGATGCCTTGAGGAAATAAAATAGGCCAGTGGGCTACAGAGTGATGGGGGGCCGCTCTGAGACAGAGTGTAAAGGATCCAGCCAGAGTGCGCTCTACAGAGAGGACACTCCCCACCAGCAGAACAGCAGGTGCAAAGGCCCTGAGGTAGGGGAGGCTTCCATGCTTGGATTTGAACTCCCAAGGGAGGCAGGTCCGTGAAGGTGGGACTGGATCCCCACTGCCTACCTAGCCAGGGCCTGGCATACGGTAGGTGCTCAGTAAACTTTCCCTGCTTCGGGGACCCGCCCGTGTTCGTGTGTGTGTCTGGGTGCCCCAGCCAGGGTCTCCAGGCATTGCTGTGGGCCCGTGGTGGGTGGGGCAGCCGTGTCTGTCTCCCGCAATCTGTGCCTGCACGTGTCACCGAGGGTGCTTCTCTGAGGGTCCGTCGCTGTGCGCTTCCTGTCACCAGAGCCCCCAGACAGGCCTCGCTGGAATCCTGCGGTGACAGAACAAGGAGTCTCATTCCATTCCTCCGCGGGGGGGGGGGGGGGGGGAGGGAAGAAAAAGAAAGAAAAAAAAATACCTGCTGGGTATTTCTGAGCAAGTGGGAACAGGGAGGTGGCAGGAGCCACCATTGCCTTAAAAGGCACGACAGAGCCAGTGACTTCGCTGAGCTCACCAGGGGATGGCCGTGGAGGGTAGAGGGGTGGGGAGCTGGCTGCACCGCCCGGGCTCACCCCCAAGCTACCCGGCCCCCTCTCCCCGGATCCTCACGGACAGCCTCGCCGGCAGAGGCTGCACTGCTGGGCCCTCTGTCCTCCTGTCCCCAAGCCCCGACCCCAGCCCTGGGAGCCCACCCCTGCGCTCCCAGGGGCCTCGCCCTCCTCCCATCGGCTCTCAGCACGCAGCTACTTGTCCGAAGCTCCCATGGGTCCCTGCCCGCCCTCCATGCGGTGTCGCACCGCATAGACTGGTACTCGAGGCTTGCCAACCTCTCCAGCATCACGTCCCTTCTCCCAGGGCCAGACTCCTGGCCTGGTCCCAGGAGCCCAGGAGCTTTCCCTGCCCCTTCAGCAGCAGGCTCAGAAGGCCGGGCTGGGGCCGGACCCAGACTCTGTAGGAGGCAGGAAATAACAGCCCTGGGCTTGGAAGTGAGGGAGGCGGCCTGCAGGAACCTTCCAGGGCCTATGAACACATCAGAACTACGAAAATGCAGAATCCTGACCGTGTCTCATCCGTCAGTCCCCCGGACCTGCGACACAACGCTGCCCAGGGCCCAAGCTCAGCAACCCCTCACACGGACGTTGCCTCCAGGGGGCACTGCCTGGTGGGGCAGACGGCGCCAGCTGCGAATGCCTCACTCCTCGCAGGCGCTACACACCCAGACTCCGGCTCCAGGATCAGCCCTTGCGGCAGCTTCTCTTACTACCCCATTTTGCAGAGGAGAAACCGAGGCTCAGAGAGGTTGGGCAGCTTGCCCAAGGGCACACAGTGGATAAGTGGGAGGGCTGGGATTTGAGGCCTGGCATCTCTTCGCCCTGACCCGATGCTACTGGGGGCCATTTCGGCTTAGGGGGAGAAGGAGTAGAGTGCTCATTTGTGCTAGACCCTCTCAGAGTTACTTCCATCTTTACAACCAGCATTCCCATTGTACAGATGGGAAACTGGGGGTCCAGAGACATTCAGGGAATCCTGCGAGGTCACAGAGCTGGACCGTGTTCTGCGGGGCGTCTGACATGCTGTCTCCCTCCGGAGTGAGTCAAATGCAGGCTCCAGAACCCGAGCGCCCACCCCTGCGCCCTGCTGCCCTCGTGGAGTAGGTGCCTGGAGGCTGCAGGTGAGGAAGGGGCGGGACAGCGCTTCCCAGCAGCATCTTCAGCACCACTGTCCCTTTGTCCCCCCCCCCCCCCCGGCACCCCCACCCCCACCCCAGCACGGGCCTTGACGGATGGGAGCGCGGGGGATGCTGCCCGCAGCGCGGCGGCAAACAGGTGGCGGCCCTGGCCCCGCAGCTGGCCTCCGGGCCCCCAGGCTTCATATGACTATGGAGAAGTGGCCCTCCCCGCTGGCTGCTGCCCGAGCCCCAGCAGCACGCAGAGGAAAAGGGCTCTGAGAGAAGACGCTAAAGATAGCCGGCTTGCCACTTCCCCATCCTCACGGGCCACCACCTCGGCCCCAATGGTTCCCAGCCGGCCCCCGCCCCGCGGCAGGCCACTCCTCAGCACCCGGTCGCCCGGCCGGGGGCACAACGCAGGGACCCAGGCAGTGGTCACCCTGGGAAGACTCTCTGGGTACGGGCGCCGGGCCGGGCAGGGATGTGCCTTGCGCCGCTCAGACAATCCCCTCGACAGGAGGCGGGGTGCTATCGTCACACCCCCTTTGAACCACGGACAAACCTCGATACTGACACAACCACACCATTTCCATCAAGGCCGGGCCCGTGACCACACTGGCGTGACAACCCCGGGGCCCACCAGGACACATGCCACCACTCAGCCATCTGTGTGTCCGTCTCCACCTTCTCAGAAGTATTTATACCAGGGAAATCCATAAACACTACAAATCAGGGCCTTTCTTCCAGAGAGCTGGTTGTTAAACATTGGCCAGCACACCACCGCCCTCAACCTTCGGCTCTCCTGCTGGCCGAGCCCAACGGGAAGCCAGCAGAGACGCTGGGTTGAGGCTGTCCTCAGAGGTGGCCCCAGACATCAGCGTCCTGGGGCGCAGAGCGGGGGGGTGGAGGGTGGACGGAGGCTTTGGAGGGACAAGCACAGGGATCCGGCACTGTGCCTAGCACTCTGCTCCTGGGACCGGCACTATCTAAAGCCCTGAACATTTATATTCAATCAAGGCAGGCCCTCCCCTGCTCAAAAACTTTCCATGGCTTTTCCGTGACAGCCCTCTGAGGGCCACAGTGAAGATTCAACAGGATCGGGTGGAGGATGTGCCCCACTTGGCTCCTGGCACGGAGTCCTTGCTGGACGTCTGGCCCACGCTCCCCGTCAGTAAATCCTGAATGTGTGGACAGCCCTGTGAATAGGCAATATTACTTCCATTTCACAGACGGTAACACCAGGGCTTGGAGAGGGCAGCTGACCCACAGGGCTCTGCCCCGTCTGGTCCCCAAGGCCCGCTGAGCCGGAGGTGACACCTGACAGCCCAAGGGCCAAATCGACCCACAGCTGTTTGGTGTGGCCCTCCGAGTGAGCTTGTTTCACGCGAGGCTTTGAATTCTGGAGTTCACAGCTCTGCTTTTATCTTTAAAATCCTGATTGATAGCACAAACCTGGAAGCCATCTGAAGGTCCAGTGGCCCGAGAGGCGCTAACGGGACATGTGGCCTCCCCGGGCCCGGGAGCTCCATGCCGCGGGCAGATGAAGGAGCTCCGGGCACCTGGGCCGCCCAGCAGAAGAGCCACCTGGAGGGATCCTGTGATACGGAGGCCGCCTTCACACTTCCTTCGGTCTGGGTGAAAGATTTGATAATCCGCTTAAAAAGGCAATTGGTAAATCTGATCCGTGCTCGCTGCACCGTGTCCTGGACAACGACCAGGCTGGCTATGGGGGCGGCCCAGCTCTTGTCCCTGCTCCCCCCGAGGCCTTGGTCTGGGCTTCCGTTTCCTCACCTGCAGCATTGGGTCTCAGGGAGGGATGATTTCTCAGCGCCCTTTCAGCTCTGAGGCTGGGACTCAGAAGGCCAAAGGCCAGTGCAGAGTGTGGAGAGAGACTTCGTGGGCTGTAGCAATCAGGGAGGGCTTTCCGAAAGAGGGAGGCTTGAGATGAGCCGTGAAGGCTGAGCAATACCCTGCCCACGGCTAACCTGAACGGAATGGATGGTTCTGGAAGGGTGGGAAAGCACAATTCAAAAGAGTGAGCTTCTAATGGAGAAGTGTCAGGCACAGCAAGTAGAGGGGGGATTGGGAGGCCTTCCCTGAGACCCCCCCTTGCACCAGGGGGCCCCAGTTCTCCAGACCACAATGGGGTGGGTGGGGGCGGGGAAGTTGCCCCCCGTGGTCCATGCATGCACTGTCCCAGCACCACATCTGACGCTTGCCAAGCATTGGCTCACTTACTCCTTCCATCCACAGGAGACAGGCACTAGGAGGACCCCCATTTCACAGAAGAGGAACTTGGGCTTGACCCACAGGCTCCTCTGGGCCCCTTTACCTGGAGGAGCGAATGGGGAGGAAGCCTTTCATAGAAGCAGGTGGCTTCTGCATAGGCTGTTCCCCTGCCGGCAATGCTTTTCCCTCTTTTCTGCAGTGGGCAGTCCCAACTTGCCCTTCTGGGCTGGGCTCCAAATGTCACCTCCTCCTGGAAGCCTCCACAGACACCTCCCCCCCATCAGAGTGCCCTAATGTTGGCTCTTCCTGCTGTCTCAGCTTCTCCCTCACCAGCTCGCACGATGGCCATCACATTATCAATTCTTGCTGCTTTTGGCTCCGTGTCCAACTTCCCAGCTGGACAGCATCCTCCTTGAGTCAGGGGCCATGTCTGTGTCTGTTCTGCTCTTCTTGTGCCCCATGCACCCAGCAAGTGCCGAGCACATAGTAGGTGTTCAATACAATAAATACCTGTTGAATAACCAGCTGACTGAAGGTGAGAATGAACACGCGAATTGAATAATGAAGCGATTTCGCCAGGGTCACCCAGACAGTCAGGGCCGCGTGGCCGTGGTGGAACCCGGGGGGTCCTTGCCCTCCGTCTGTCTTCCCGGCTTCCATTCCGGAGGCTCATGTCTATTCCCCACTCAGCAGCCAGAGTGATCCTGTTAAAGCCCCCGTCGAACGACACCCCTCCATGCAGAGTCTCCACTTTAGAAGAGGAACAGGGCTGTGGGGTGCCGGCTGCACAATGTGAGTGAATTTAATTCCGCTAGTGTACACTTAAAAATCCTTAAAATGGGGGGCGCCTGGGTGGCTCAGTCATTAAGCATCTGCCTTCGGCTCAGATGATCCCAGGGTCCTGGGATCGAGCCCCGCATCGGGCTCCCTGCTCCGTGGGAAGCCTGCTTCTCCCTCTCCCACTCCCCCTGCTTGTGTTCCCTCTCTCGCTGTGTCTCTCTCTGTCAAATAAATAAATAAAATCTTTAAAAACAAAACAAAATCCTTAAAATTTTATGCGATGTGGATTTTACCACAGTAATAAAACAATGTGCCTCCCTTCTCGGCTCCAAACCCTGCATAGCTCCCATCGGATGCAGAGTTCCAGCCCGAGTCACCCCAGTGCCCAGTTGCTGACCTCATCTCCCTCTCTCCCCACACTCCTCCACGCCACACTGGCCTCCTCTCTGTTCCTCTCATGGTAAGTGCACTGCTGCCTCAGGGCCTTTGCACCAGCTCTCCCCTTGTCCTGGAATGCTCCCCCTCTAGAAGTTGGCAGAAATGCCACTTCCCCAGCGAGGCCTCTCCTGACCACCCTAGTGAAAACTGCAGCCCGCTCTCCTGATGTCCCCCTGTGCCCACCTCTTCTCCTTTCCACGGCACTATCGCTTGCCACCTTAGGGAGAATGGCCTTACTCATCACGTTGACTGTCTTCCCTGTTCCCTTATTTTGGTCATTGTTCTCCAGGTTCCAGAGAAGCTGGGGAGGGAAAGGATGTGGTCTGGAGCGCGTGAGAGAGAGAGGGGAGAACCCGGAGGCGGCCGCAACTTCCTCAGAGCAAATTTAGGAAAAGCTGAAGTGAAAAAGGCTTGGGCAGCTGAGGCCTTCCTGCAGCCGGTCCCAGGGGCCAGGGGCACGCGGGTGTGTGTGTGTGTGCGCATGCGTGTGTGCAGCTGTGTGTGTGTGTTGTACGTGTGCATATGTGTGTGCATGCGTGCGCTGTGCACGTGTCTGCACGCATATGTGTGCATCTGTGCGTGCGTGTGTGCATGAGCTGTGTGTGCGTGCGCATGCGCGTGTGCAGCTGTGTGTGTGTGCTGTACGTGTGCATGTGTGTGCATGCGTGCGCTGTGCACGTGTCTGCACGCATGTGTGTGCATCTGTGAGTGCGTGTGTGCATGAGCTGTGTGTGCGTGCGTGTGTGCATGAGCTGTGTGTGTGCGCATGCGCATGTGCAGCTGTGTGTGTGTGTGCTGTACGTGTGCATATGTGTGTGCATGCGTGCTCTGTGCACGTGTCTGCACGCATATGTGTGCATCTGTGCGTGCGTGTGTGCATGAGCTGTGTGTGTGTGCGCATGCGCGTGTGCAGCTGTGTGTGTGCTGTACGTGTGCATATGTGTGTGCATGCGTGCGCTGTGCACGTGTCTGCACGCATGTGTGTGCATCTGTGCGTGCGTGTGTGCATGAGCTGTGTGTATGTGCGCATGTGCATGTGCATCTGTGTGTGTGTGCTGTACGTGTGCATATGTGTGTGCATGGGCATGCTGCGTGTGCATGTCCGCATGCATGTGTGTGTGTGTGTGTGAGAGAGAGAGAGAGAGAGAATGCGAGGCGGTGTGTGTCTGTGTGTGTGGAGTGTGTCTGTGGGGCTGCTGGGACAAGGGACTGGCCCTCTTGGGGCCTCAGGGGGTTGAGCTAGGAGGTCCTGGATGCTCCAAGACTCCCGGGCACTGTGGGGCTCAGTGCTCCGTCCTCCCATCCCTGGGTGGTGTGACCCCGATGGAAGAGCATGTGGGCTCTGGAGCCAGACTCTCAGGGTCCGGGTCTCAGCTCCGCCACCGATTAACCGTGTCACCTTGAGGAAGCACTTTAGCCACACTGGCCGAGTCTCGGAATCTGAAAAATGGGGATGATCGGAAAAGAACCCACTTCCTATTGTTGTTGCAGGACGTGATGAGCCAGAGCACGTGACGGGCTGAACCAGCAGTGGGACCTCAGTAAACAGGCACGATTGGTATTGGTCTCGCGTTGGCCTGGGTGAGATCAGCCCAGCCTCAGAGAGCAGGCACCACATGCAACAGAGGGAAGTCTGAGGTGGCCCAGAGGAGGCACCTGCCCCCAGCAGGTGGTCTCAGCTGAGGCTTGAGGGATGAGGATGCTTTGGCCAGGGAAGGAGGGAGGAGGGCAAGGGGCTACCGGGAGCAGGAAGTGAGGGACAGAGATGGCCTGGTGGTGGCTGCCAGGAACTTGGTGAGAGCTCTGCCCAGTGGGACCAAGGAATAAAGCGGCAGTGCAGCCACAGGACCCCCGTCCCGGAAGTGCCTGCCTGCACTGGTCTGGGGCAGCGTGGAGCCATGGTAGGTGTTTGAGCAGGGGCATGAAAGCTTCAACCCAGGGCTTCTGGTTCCAGGCTGATAGAGGGAAACCACATAGCACAGACTGGAAAGATGAGACATTTCCCCACAGAATACCTGTAAAAACAACACAGTAGTTAGAGCATACTGCTCGGCATGGAGTGGTAAAGTCTTAAGGCACATAGGGGCCCAGGCGAGCATGATCCATAAAGCCTTCCTAGAGGAGGAGGGCCTGGAAATGAGCCTTTGTGGAGGCAATAAGAGACTCTGCCGCAGCGTGCTGGGTGTCTTTGGGCAAACCACTGTCTCTGCTCCCATCTGCCCTGCCAGGGCTGACCCAGGCCCCTTCTCGGTGGCTCTCTCAGCTCTGACATTCCTCCATCAGAGATGAGGACCGCTGGAATCTGCCAGGGGCCGATTCAGGCTTTTGGTTTAGACAGAGACCCCACCTGCCTCGGTTTCCCCTCTGCACTGGGTGAGGCAGGGAGGATAATAATGCTTGATTGTCAAGGACCTTGCACGCCTCAGGGACCAGATGCCAAGGATTGTTTTCCATTCCTGGGAGGGTGGGCCCTTCCTGCCAGGAGAAAATTTCAAGCTCCAGCAGCCGGGGAGGGGGTAGATCCTGCCACCACCCCCTGTGACCACATACCCGCCGCGCAAACCGTGGCATCAATGGCTTCCTTTCTCTTCTCCTTCTCTCTTGGCAAAGGTACCTGCCCAGGGCCCAGAGGCGAGGTCCTCAGCTCCTTTTGTTTGCTCAGAAGCACCCTCTCTCTTCCCCTCTCCCTTCCCGCCTTTGCTGTTCAGGCCCAGAGACACAGCCCCATGGCAGGGGCCAGTGGAACGACCCCCACCCGGGGCCTGCTCATCCCGCTACGGGATGTCTGTCGGTCTGGCGGGTGGGAAGATCGAGGGCTGGTGTCCTCTGGGACACTGGGATTCTTGTTTGGGAATTTGCTACTCAGAGCCCGCTCCCACTATTCCCTAAATCCATTTCCATGGTTATGCTCTTTGGTTGCAAGACGCTGCATTTCTGAAATTATTTGGTTATAAGAACCTTGGGCCTGGAACGGAAAATGTTCCAATATTCGATGGCCTTGGAATTTTCTGGTTTTAAGAACCTGTGGTGCTAGAATTTTCTAGTTCAAAGGCTCTGTGGTTCTGGAAGTCTGGATCCAGTTGTCTGTGGTCCCAATGCCACACCGTGGGTTGAGGTGCCACGGGAGCTGGGGGGTGGGAGGAGGGACTGGGGAGGGGGCGGTGGTGGGTGGCTCAGTGGCAGGCCAGGTGCACGGGTGTGGGCGTTGGCGACAGCCCCGGCGCTGACAGCTGGGCAGGGGCCCCTGCCTGAGCTCATGGCACCTGGCCTTGACCCAGGACCAGAAGGGGATGGGTCGGGAGGGGGGGCCCAGAAGTGGTCCAGCTGAGAACCTTCCACGAGCTCTGCCACCTCCTTCCCTCCTGTTGCCCACACTCCCAGGGGCTGAGGGTGCCGAGCCCACCCAGGGCAGCCCCTCATAGAATGAGGGGAGACTCCAGACACAGGGAGGGAGGGAGGGACTTTCCCACTCCCACCGAGGGCAGGGGCGGCCCAAGGCACCCCCCACCTCCCGCCGCAGGTCCAGGGCTCTTTCTATAGGGTCTCGTGCTAACCAGCCGCTCAGACACCCCTCTTCTTCCCTGGACGTATGGTATCTGCTCACAGACTGAGCCCCCCACCTCACGCCCCTAGAACCCCAGCCATCTCAGATCTGGGGCCTGCCAAGAGCCAGGAGCTCAGAGCTTGACACCAGGGGGCCTCAGTCTTCCCATCTGGGCACTGGAGGTGGTGAGCTCTGCCCTTGGGCCCAGCCCACGTCCACTCTGACGGATCTGCTTCTTCGGCAACCCCCCACACCAGCCCTTCCCCAGGCTCCCCCTGTGCCCCCCTGGCTCCTGTGAAGGGGCTCCCCGCCACTCCCAGCCCCGCTTTGGCATGCTCCCAGCAGGCTCGTGGGAGCTGGAATTCGGAGCAGTCCCTGGCGTGTGTGCACGGCCTCCCGCCTGCCGGGGCACCTCCCCTGACGAGGGGCCAGGAATTCCTCCCGCTGGCTCCCAACAAGCCCCTGGGGGAGGAGGAGCTGTGGGAAGGGGCAGGGAACATACTGGAAGTCGGGACTGAGTGGGGGGTTTGGGAGAGAGCCCTGGCCTGTGGACACCCAAGGTAGGACAGGTAGGTGGAGAGAGGCAGGATGTGGGTGAGCTCTGACCACATCCTCCAACCTTGTCTGTGGCCCCATCATGTATGCCAGGGATGACAGCTTTAGCGGCCTTCTCTCCCTTATATAGATTCGCTTGCGGATTCAAATGTTTACTGAGCATCTATGACGTGCCAGGCATTACGCTAGGTGCTGGGGACCCAGCCACGTGGGGCAGAGACAAGTACTGTCCACATGGGGCTTACATTCCTTGCAACAACAGCCGATAAACAGAGACCCCATCTGAGTTGTGCTCCTGTGAGTTCCTGGGGGCAGGGGTTTCTCCTGAGCACAGCCCTCTCCCACTGCTCATGCTTCTCCTCGGGCCCTCACCCATCAGGGTGCTGGGGATCATGGCCCTTGGCTGGGCACTGTGTCCCAGGGAACATAGAGGGCAGAGCACTGTGCTGGGTTGCTCCCAGGATGTGCCCTTCCCTTGCCAGGTAACCTTGGGAGAGGCGCCGCTCAGTTTCCTAATCTGCAAGACGAGGCCCCCGGACCAGAAGCGATGGGCACCTTCCCCACCCTAGTGGCCTCTCAGTCTGGTTTCCAGGGCACACGAGGGCCAGTCATGCTCCAGGGGGCTTTGGCTGCTGATGGGGGGCTGCCCCAGGGTTGGTGACATCCTTCCAGCTACTTAGCTGGCCCCGCCTCGGCTTGCCTGGTCCTCCAGCTGTGCGGCCCAGAGCCGTGATGTCACGGCTGGGGAGACGGTAACCTCAGGTGGGGGTTACCCTGCCCCAGGCTCCTTGGGCCTATCGCCAGGTCTGCTTCCCATAGGGAGCCTTCATGGCTTGCTTTGCCCCTCTGAACACCTCCCAGCTAACCTGGACCTTCAGCATGGGCTGGACCCTCATCTGGACAAGAGTCAGGTCTCTCCGAGCCCATCTGGTACAGCCAGAGGGCAGGGCAGAGTTGTGGCTCAACCCTAACCCGCTGTGCGCCCTTGGGCAAGTCACTCTCTCTTGCTGGGCTTCAATTCCTCTCCTGAAACACAGGTCAGTTTGGCATCCCCTGGAGAGCAGGCGGGGGGCCTGACCCAGAGCAGGTGGCCCTGGGTCTGTGGCAGGGAGATGTCTCCTTCAGTTGTATGGATCATTCAAACACACCCCTACTCTCCAACTTTAACGGCGCCAACAAGCTGATGTTGCCTTTCATCACCAGCCTGTGCTCCACTGTCTCTTCCGTGGCCCCAAACAGAACACCGGATCCCCCCCACACTGCTCCCCCCTGGCCATCCCCGGCTCAGTAAATGGCACCACTGCTCACCTAGTTTCTTAAGCTAGAAACCCACGGGTCCTTCTTGCTGCCCACAACGTTGTGGACAAATCTCCCATTGGGAGCAAAAAGTCACACAAGCTAAGGAGCCCGGGCCGCGGCTGTGGGTACACGCAGGTCAAGGCGGGGCGAGGCAGGAGGATGGTCCTCCTTGGCGGTCGGGTGGGTGGGTGGGTGCTGACCAGAAGGAGAAGAAGGGAGCTTCTGGGGGCCAGAAGTGATCTGGCTCTCGATCTTGGAGCCCGTTTTACAGGTATGTTGAGTTAAAACATCTCATCATCAGTCTTGATTCATCTCTTCCCTCTTGTCTACTTCGTACAGTGGGAGGTGAAAATCCTAGCTGTCACACACCTTCCCATCTACACGGGGCAGGGGTGGGGGGGGGTGGGCAGCTGCTGAACAAGGAAAACAGGTAAATATGTTGTAAATTGGAGAGCAGGAAGTGGTAGGAAGGAAGCGACAGGACGTGGCTAGGGAGGCGAGCCCTCAAGCAAGTGAGGGAAGGAGCCGCGAGGCTCCTGCGAGGTGTCCCGGGGAGCGGGGGAGAGGTACACAGCGCGTGCCAATGCCCTCAGGAGGGAACTGAGGACAGGTAGACAGATTTGTACTGTTGTGGGTTAGAAGAGGTCACTGTGAGGGCTAGGGAGAAATAGAAAGCAGAAAACGGGGATTGGAAGTTGTCGTTTTAGGGGTCGATAAGGAAAGTTGAAATACTTAGGGGCTGATATTTTAGATAGGGTGGTCCCTGGTTTAACTGCGGGCAGAGCCCTTACTATCTCCCCAACCTGCGTCTACTGTTCTCCCTGGAACACGCTCCCCTCTCCCCGAGGGCATCCCTTGCCCTGCATCCCGGCTGCCTTGCCTGGATCGTGGGATGGGTACCCGCGTGACGGACGAGTGAACGATCTTTGACAGACGGCCCTGCTTTTGTGCACCACGAACACACCCTTGCTGCGGAGATTTGTTTGGACACCGCTTTCCCCCTGGATGTTCTCTCGGTGCCGCCCACCAGGCCTGCTCTGTTCCGAGCTATTCCCTGCAGGAGGTGGAGGGCGTGGGCTGGGACTCACGACCTGGGCTAGATCTCATCTCAGTTGCTCCTCGCTGGGTGGCCTTGGCAAGCGCCTTCCTTCCTGAGTTGGCTTCCTGGACTGTAAAATGGGGATATTCACACCCAGGCAGGGTGACGTGAAGGCAGGGGTCGCTGAGGGCCAGCACGGGCCCGGCCCGTGGGAGGAGCTGTGAGCTGGGATGTCCAGGGGCTCCCTGGGTAGAGGGGCTTGGAAGGGGAGTTCTTAGGGAAGAGAAATTCATGGGGGTTGGTGTCCAGGGATTTGGATTTTGGCCTGGGTGACTTGGGGCAAGTTGCCTTCCCTCTCTGATCACTGCAAGATAGCTGGCGTGGCTGCCCTTTGGGGGACTGGGGCCTGGGACCGGGGTGCTTTGGCTTGTGGAGCCCCACCTGGCAACAGGAGGGTGTGGGGCGGTGTCGGAGGCCGGGAGAGCGGCAGCTCAAAGTGTCTGGGGCAGACAATGCACACTGTGTACGGGGGAGCAGGGTGGGGCTGAGTGGGTGGCACGGAGGCACCCCAGCAGGAATGTGCTGGCCTGTCTAGGAATGTGAGCACATCACTTCCCTCGTGACCTGCTTCCCCACAGTGGCCTCGCACCCACCCTGCCGCTCGTGGTTCGGCGGAGCCCGGAATGGCCGAGGTAGGCACGGGCTGACGGGGAATTCCTGGGTCTCCGCTCCCTGCAAGCCTGAGCAACCTCCTGGGCCTTGGAAGAGTGATGGGGGCGGGCGCACGGAGCTTCCCCGTGCCGTTGGCTCTCTGGGTGGCCTTGGGCAAGTCCCTGCCTCCTTCAAGGCCTCAGTTTCCCCATGTGTATAAATGGTCTCTGATGGCCCTATAGGGACTTCCTTGGGTTAAAACATCTCTCGTGGCCCAATCACCTCCCTCTCTCTGCCTCGCTCTCCCTCCATGGAGTGAGGACTTGGTCTGTCTGGGTCAACCACTCTGTCCCTTGGCCCAGAACAAAGCGTGGCCATGGCTCCTCCGCTCAGTAAACATTTGCTGAATGAAGTCATTTTCATTATCATTCAGATCATTTTCTGCTTGCTGCCCCCTGGTCCTTTCTCTGCTGCTTCTCATTCTGTCTGTCCGTTGCCCTGTTCTGGGGGTTTTCGGGACAGCGGGCTTCCCACCCAGCAGCTTCTAGTGGGCTCAGCCGATGGGAGGGTGTCTCTCCCCTGCTCTCCTCCTCAGTCCAGCCAGGCGCCTCCCCCGGCCAAGCTCCTGTGTGTGTGTGGCCTTCCTCCCGGCCGCCCCTTTCACTGGCTCTCCCCTCAGCCCCTCCTTGCCCCTCAGCTCTGGGGACGCTCCCAGATCCTCCGATACGCCTCTGCATAGCTCATCTGCCCAGCTCAGAGTGGCCCCTTGTCCAAGCTCGCTTCTCCTAAAGCCCCTTCTATGTGCTTCCTGCCAGGACGCTGCCACGTGTGTTCATTGTATCCTCCCAGCCACTGGGCCAGCGGCTTTCATGATCCCCATTTTACAGAGGCGAAAACTGAGGCCCAGAGAGGTGCTGCGAATGGCTCCAAGCCTTGCGGCCGGGGAATGTCAGAATTGGAACCCCGGTCTGTTACTCTGCTGTCTGGGGCCTTGGGTCCCGGAAAACACTTGATTTTCAGCTTTCCTGGCGGTCACAGCGTTAAAAGCTTCAGTCCCGATGTCTAGCTCACCCGGCCAGGCCCCAGGCTTACTGCAGGCGCTTCCACTCGGCTCCTCCCTGTGGCGGGGCTGTGGGCGACGGCGGCGCTGGGTGGGCCAGGGGACCGCTCTGCTGAGGCCTGCAGTCAGGGCAGGTGGAGTCGAGGGCTGGGAGCGTCCGGACTCCCTCTGTCAGCGGCCGTCTCTGTCCTGCAGCCCAGGGAGCAGACGGCCCCTCCCTGGGGAACTCCCCGACCGGCCCGGTGAGCCCCGGGTCCAGACAGGCTCCCAAACTCCCGAGGTGGCCGCTGGATGACTTCATGGGCCTTTCCCTGCTCCTGAGTCACCACGACTCGCTCGCTGACCCCTTGGGCACCTTTGGAGGGAGGAGGGGGGCGGTGGGGCTGGTGGGCAGGGCGGGTCTCTGTTACCTAACGGTGCAGGGGGAGGTGGGGGGAGGCAGGCTGTGGTGTTGCCTCTGCTGTGCTGTATGAGGGGTCATCTTGGCCCCTCTCTGGGCCTCGGGGATATCACCCCCTCTGGGGTGCATCTAATCCCCCCCATTCCAGCCTGGGCCTGGGAGAGCTGGCCAGCTTGGGACTGTCTGGATGCGGCAGCAGCAGAGTGAAGGAAGGAAAGTGCCTCTGTTTCTTCCCTGCTCTGCCCCCAACACAGGTGTGAGTCAGCCCAGGTGAGGAAGCTGACTCACCTTCCCACCTGGCCCTGGAGAAAAGGCCGCTTTCCCTTCCCCCGAGGGGTGGAATCAAACTTGAACTTGACTTTTACTTGCAGAAGAGAGTGACTCTGACACTGGGGGGGGGGGGGGTGTGTGCAGACACAATGCAAGGAATTAGGGTGTCAGGTCCCTGGAGGAAGACGCCAAACACCTACTAAGCGCCAGGCTCATGGCATCCACTTGGCAGACATTATCTTAGAGAATCCTCAAGCCAACCTGTCAGTAAATACCGAGGGTTTGCAGATCAGGAGACTGGGGCTCAGTGCGGGGAGTCACTCACTTTAGGTCACACTGCCCGGGTAAGTGCCTGTGGACGGAGATCTGACCCAAGCCTGGGAGTTTTGTTTTTGGAGGAACTTTCTTGCCCCATCTCACACCCCCAGCCCCCCACTGTGAGTTCAGCCCCAACTTCCTTAGAGACCAGGGGAGGCTGGGAGGTGCAGAGGCAGGGAGGAGCGGGGGGCCTGCACACCCCCGCACCTTCACACCCCCCCCAACCTATGTCACAGGGTCCAGGGGTTGCCAGGGAAGGGGTGAGATCCTCCCCTGTGCCCCCATCATGGGTTAAGTCTTCTCCCCAACATTCTGCTCTTGTTAATCTTTAAACAGCCTGATGATTAATTAATTACCAAAACCCATGGGGGCCCGGTTGAGTGCACCTGCCGCTTGTGACCAGGGCGCCCTCTCCCCAGCCCCCTGTCCCCCAGCCACAGTGTGGTCAGAGGGACGCACAGGTGAGGCCCGCCGGACTCCCAGATGCAGACAGAGCAGCTCTGTCACTGCTTGGGGCAAACCCTGCTCTGTCCCAGGCCCCGGCCGCAGCACGGCCTGCAGATGGCAGGGACAGGGCAGGGGACAGGGCAAGGGCCGCCAGAGGAAGGAAGACAGAGCCCGAGAGGCCAGGCAGGGGGAGGAGGGCGGCTGGGACCTCCTCCTGGCCTCGCTTACACGGGCTCTGTTGGAACCCCGCAGGGCACACTGGAAGCTTCCCGAATCTTTGTGCCCTTGGTTTCCAGCACGGTGCTGGCTCCAAGGACCCTCTGAGCCTGGCAAGTGTCTGCTGACTGGACAAGACAGGCCCAATGTGGGTTCTGACCCCTCTACCCCTTCACCAGCCTGAGCCTCAGTTTCCCTCATTTGCCTGACTGTCCTGCTTGTCTCCTGGGATGAACTGAGCAGAATGACTCTCTAGTAGAAATGCTGGGGGCTGCAGCTGGTGGGTGTGAAGGAGATTTGGGGGCAGGGCTCTTGCTGAGAAGCAGTAGGACAGGACACAGGACTCCTAATTCAGAAAGTGACCTTGGCCAAATCCTTTCTTCTCTTTGAGCCTCCGTTTCCTCATCTGGGGGACCAGGGGCTGAGATCAATGAATGCCCAGGACCTTAGGGGGACCTCTAATGGGTGAGTGGGTCCTTGGTGCCATGAAAGCCCCCTGCCCACCACTCCCCTTTCCCTCCCTTTTCCCTCCCTGTCCCCACCATGCCCCGGGGTGCTTAGCTCACCCCCCTGCCAGGAGGTGCTGGGCTGTGAATGTCAGCAGGTCATCTCTCCACGGACACGAGGATGGCCCATTATCTAGAGGTCTAAGGACCCCAGGTGACTTCCAGCCAGGTCTGCCAAGGTGCTTGGGAGAAATGTCAGTCTTGCCCATGGTGACCATTTTTACCTCATTTCTGAGGGGCCTGGCCTCCCTGAGAGCCTGAAACACTGACCCTGGGAGGCAAGGGGCCTTTGAAGACACATGGTCTTCGGGGGTTTTAGAGTTTTTGAAAATTAAAAGGAAATAACACAAGTAATCCATAAATCCATAAGCCCACTCTCATCGTAGGAAGGCATATTGGCCTTCCCACCCTGTCGGGGTTCAATCGAGTCCCCCCAAAATTCATGTCCACCCAGAACCTCCGAATGTGACCTTATTTGGAATAAAGTTTTTTTTGCAGATGTACTTAGAATAAGGATTTCAAAATAAGATCATAATGGGATTGGGTGGATCCTAAACCCACCAAGAGTGTCTTTACAGGAGAAAGGAGAGGAATATTTGAAGATGAAGACATGGGAGTGAAGGAGCCATTTGAGACAGAGGCAGAGATCGGGGGACCAAGTAACAGGCCACACGGGCTGGGGCCACCAGAAGCCGGAAAAGGCGGAAAGGATCCTCCCCTGGAGCCTTTGGAGGGAGCGCGGCCCTGATGACGCCCCGTTTCAGACTTCCGGCCTCTGGGACCGAGAGAATCAGTCTTTATGTGTTGTCTTAGGCCACCCAGTTTGTGGTGATTTGTTACGGCAGCCACAGGGTACACACCCGGGTCCCTGGGTCTCTCACAGTCTGCGGTCTGTCCCTTCGGGGCTTCTCTCTGCTCTCCACACATGACTATGTCGTGTAGACAGACATTGTGCCCTTAAAACTCAAATAGGCACACGCCCCACGGGATGTTCCATAAATGGCTCTCGCCCACCCGCCCACGTGCATCTGGGAGAGGGTCCAGGTTCTTCCTCTCCAGCTGACTCCATCCTTTCTACTAGTCCACGTGTGACTCTGTGGTCCCTCCTTCAACAAGCCTGGCTGATGGACACGTGGGTCCTTTCCAGCTCTTTTCCATCAGACACAATGCCACGACGAATGTCTTTGCTCTGTCCCTTTGGCAGCTGCTTGGTGGTTCCTGGAGCATAGAAGTTTCCTTAGAAGGGGAGTTACTAGGTCAAAGGGGTAAGCTCATTTACAATTTGATTGGTTTCGTCAGATGGAGACAACATGTATTAGAAACGTAGACTCTTGAGAAGGAGAGAAGCATGGAAGTAGACTTTTGGATTTTATAGTGTTGGATACTCCCAACCCCGGAATCAGGATACTCGAAGGCATTGGGAGAGGGGCCCTGGAAAGGACATCTGTGCTGGGGTCTCACTCAGGGGGAGCCTTGAGTAACCTCTCCCCAACCCTCTGTGGGTCTCTGTCCCTCTGGGGTGGGCAGGGGAAAGCAGAGGGGATAGGACTGGGGCCCTGGGACCCTGGCAGGGGAGCTGGGGGAGCTTGGCATGGAGTAAAGTACCTCCCCAGCCTGAGCACCCAGCTTCTCTGAGGTATCAGGCCTAGTTGGGCCCCTGGAGTCACACACAATGGCCCCTCTGTGCGTGGCTCAAAAGATGTGCATGGAAAGGGCAGGATGGGGGTAGAGGAGGTGGGGGCCACCTGTTTCTAAGGCTGATCTGCTAGCCCAATATGGTGGGAGTGATGCTGTGTCAGAGCTTCGACCCAGCCCGTGAGAAATGGCAGCTTCCACGGCGCATCTCTTGGGACGCTTGCTCTTGGAACTCAGCCACCATGCTGTAAGGAAGCCCAACCGCCCCACGGAAAGGCCATGTGGAGAGGAGAAGAGCCCGGCGGAGCTAACAGGTCACCCAGGTCCCAGCTGAGCTACTCCAGCCAATGCCACGGAGAGCAGGGGGTGTGCTTTCCCTGCCGAGCTCTGCTTATTTGCAGCTACGTGAGAGAAACAAATGCTTTTTGCTCTGGTTTAAGCCACTGAATTTTGGAGTCATTTGTTACCTAGTGAGAGAGAACTGGAACACCCCCAGGGCCAAGAGAGTCACCACCAGTGCCTAGGAATAGGCTCTGGGCTCAGACCCACCAGCCATGTGCTAAGACCTCTCTCTGAAGATAGTGATTGTACTGGTACTTGCCCCACAGGGCCCTGAGAGGGTGAAATGGGATGATGCAGGGAGGGGCCCGGCATGACGTGAGCCCAAGGTGAGCGGTAGCCGTTAGGACTGTTGGCTGTTATTTTCGTAGGCACTAGAAAATTACTCCAGGTTTTATTAAAACAGGTAGATCCTTCACTGCTTCTTCCTTCAGGGGCCTCCCCCTCCAGGAAGCCTTCCCTGATCACCCCAGGCTGAGCCGCCACCTCCTCTGTGCGGCTACAGCCCCCGTTCCACCCCTGCCACGGTGTGGGTCCCCCCACCCCGTGTGGCCATGGCCCGTTTATAGCTACCAGGCTGGGAGCTCCTCAAGGGCATCATTAGAAGGGCCAGCAAGTGGTTGAAGGGTCCAAAGTAAGGGCAAGGTCTGTATGCACCCGGGTGGGGGGCTCTGGGGTGCTTCTGTAGTTGAATGCAGCCAGGGTGCGCACCTGGGTGGGTCTGGGGCGCAGGCCGCTGTGTATTTCGGCAGGCTGTGTGCGTGTCTGTGTGCACACGAGTACCTGCGTGCGTGTCTGGAGGTGGACGTGGGTCCGCCTCTGTGCGCGGTGCGCCCCTGCGTTCCTGCCTCCGTGGGGGAACGTGTTTGTTCGCATGCATTCATGGATTTGCAGGAGGGCCGTGTGCATGGGTGTGTGTGTGTGTGTGTGTGTGTGTGTGTGCATGCACGCGCGCCTGAGAGCACGCGTCCAGGGCCAGGCTGCTACCGTGAAAAGCCTCTGTAGCAGCTGCTACATCCAGGTCCCACCATTCCTCACTTGAGAACTAAAAATAGCCCATGTCCGGCTCTGCCCCAGGGGGCAGGGGGCCGATGGGCAGTCCCACCGGGCACCCTAGCCAGGTGGTTGCTCTCCTCCCTTCTTGGGCCACCGTCCTCCTTGCCTGGCCCGCCTCGGGCTCCCATGAGCTCATGGAGGCCCTGCTCAGCTGGGGCAGGGAGGGAGTGGGGAGGTGCCGAGGCCCTGCCCCTGGCCAGGCGGCTGGACTCAAGCAAGGCCCAATAAGGTCAAGCATGGCTTGGGGTCCGCCCCCTCGCTCCAGCCAGGGCCAGCCGGACGGACATGAGTCAGCACAGGGGGCATCGGGCAGCCCAGACCTGACCACGGGCTGGTGGCAGGGGAGGCCCGGGGGTGGGCTCTCCTCTCTGGGCAGGGCAGGAACTGGCCAGGAGGAATCACCTGCTGGTGTCGGCCAAGCCCTGACCTCATTCTCCATCTTGAGGAACACGGCTTCCACCTGCACCCAGAAAGCCCCTCTTGGAGGCCCCCCGTGGGCTTCCTGCCCTGGTCTGGTCATACCCCTTAGCATTCACAGGCCGGACACCCACCCTGCACAAGGATGCTTCCTGGCTTAGCTGCAGTGCCCCAGGGGGCTCCCATACACCCCCCCCCCCTTCGCCAGGAAGTCCTCGCTGACCCCCAGGCTGCCCTGGGGCATCTTCTGAGCTTTGAGCTCCCTCCCTTGCAGCCCCTCACTCTCAGCAGGGAAGCATGTCTTTTTCATTTCCGTGTTCCCATTGGGGTCCCTCAATCCTTCTCCATCACAGCCTGGGAGGAGGTGTCATTCTGTCCTCCTCTACAGGGGACCAAGCCGAGCGATGTGACTGGCCCAAAGTCCTCATTTACTGTGTGACTTTAGGCTAATAGCTTAACCTCTTTGGTTTCCTTATCAGAGGGCTCAACCTCCTCTTGGTGATGCTGTGTGTTGTGTAAGGGGACACCATGAATTCTTGAGGTATCCTGCAAATCCCACCTTGGGCAGGATGTACTGGGGGGATCCCCAGACACAGGCTCTATTGGGGGCTGTGCAGCCCCCAGCTGGACCGGAGGTTCAGGGATGGAAATGCTTCTGGCTGGAACCCAGATGGTCTCTGGACCTGGGGTTGAGCCATTCCCAGAAGGAATCCAGCTACTCTGAGCCCAGCTGGGGTAGCTGGGGGACCCGGAACTGCCCCACTAGTTCAGGAAGGAACCTGGAGAAGGAGCCTCTGGCCTGGGGCATGGGAGGGGCCATGGCACACCCCAGACCGTGGAGCCTCAGCTGAGAAAGGGGAGGACTTAGAGGAGGACCAAGGACTCCTTGGCCTGGCCCCTGAGCTCTGAGCCAGCCTCCCCAACTTCTTGTCGCGTGACTCGGTTTCCTCATCTGAAAAATGCAATTATAACTGCCTCACCTCAGAGAGTTGTTGTGGGGCCTGAGTGGATCAGGCGCGTGTGCACAGGGGCCTGGCGCACAGTGGGCCTCGTCTGGGGCACCTCCCCTCCCCCATCCTCTCTGCCTCCCAGACCCCAGGACACCTGCAAATGCCTCCTCGGTCCCAGGCTCAGAGAATGACACAAAGGGGGGAAAACGGGACAATTAAAACAAACAAACACCCTATATACTTGCTAAGAGGCTCACGCATGTCCAACAATCCAACTACATCAAAGGGTGTGGAATGAAACGTCCCCCTCCCGCCCCTTCAGTTGGCTTCTAGAGGCTTCTCCCAGGGAGGACCTATGCAGATACACTTGGATATATATTATCTTTTTGTTCCCCACCTTAAGCCCATATCCCTAAATGGCAGATTCTTCCTTGCACCTTGGAGAGTGGCCCACACCAATACACACAGGGCTTCCTCATCCTTCTCCATGGCTGAGATGTAAAGTGGCCCATCGTTTCTTTCACGAGACTCTGGACGCAAGTATTATTTATTTATTTAATTAGGAAAGCAAGGGAAGGGCTTAAGGAAAGCGTCCTTCCTCGCATCTGCAATGGAGGCCCTGGGTTTGAGTGTGGACTCCGCCACATACCACGTGGTCGGCGGGGGGCTCAGGGGGGCTGGCAACTTGCTTCTCCTCTCTTGGCCTCAGTTTTCTCGCCTGTGAAATGGGGGTTGTATCTGGCACTGAGATAATTTGCTAACAGGTGGCCCACCGGCTGTACCCTGTTCGTGGAGGTGTTTTGCTCCCCCCAAGTTTTCCAAAATCTGGAGATTTCACATTAAAGTCCTGGCTTTTGAAAATTCAAGCTTAGCAATAGGTGGCTGGAGCGCTTTGGATGGGGCAGGGGCCTCTGCTTGGCCACAGGCCCCACCATGCCTCATTGGCCACTTCCATTCCCTCTTGCCTGATCTTGTCAGCCTCCTCCATGAGGCGGGGGGGGAGGGTGTGTGTGTGTGTGTCTTTGGCAGCTGGGATTAGGGTTGTGCAAGCATAATGGGGGTTTTGTGAACTCCCCAAGGTCAGGGTCGCCTGCACCCCGCACAGGCCCAGCTTCATCCTCCAAAGTGTCTGGGATTTGGTAGCTGGAGCCAGGGCTCGTGTAGGCCGGGGGACCCAGGCCCTGAGCAGGAGGCTCCAGAGTGTCTCCCCTGCCAGAAGGAAAGAGGAAATGGCTGGCACCATGTCTGGGAAGGGCTCCGGGCTCCCAGCCAAGCAGCTGTGTCCCAAGAGGCAGCCCCTAAGTCTTCTTCCCTAGGCTGGAGCCGGAAGCTAGGCTACAGGCACCTGGCGTTCCCATCTCCTGGTCCCCAGGATGCGGATTCCTGTACGCCAACCCCCACGCCTTCCTCTTCCTCACCTCCATTTGGTAGCCACATCCTGTAGGTTGGGCCGGGCCTAAAGGGGAGGCAGGACGTGGGTGGGCTCCCGGGGGGACCTCAGTGGCATCCTTTCTCCAGGGCGGTTGAAGTCTCTTCTTGGCCCCAGCGTGCCTTGAAACACAGTTGGAAAACCACTGATGGAGCCCTTTTGAGAAATAGAGAACAGCGGCCTGGGGTGGGGAAGGGTAGGAGGGTCAGACCCCGGAGGACCCTTGCAGTCCCTCCTAACCCCCAGTCCACACTGCAGCCTGGCACGTGAAAATGCAGCGTGCACTGCCCCCGCCCTCCTCCCCTGGAAAGCCTGCCCTGATAGCCCCCCCCACCTTGCTCTCGTTTGTCCAGAAGGCCAGGGACATGTTGGGACTCCACCGCTTCCTATGTCCGACACCCCCTTTCTCCAAGCCTCACTGGGCGCCATCTGCCAAATGCCCACCTCCCAGGGTTGTTGTGAGCAGCGAAAGGGATGCTAATGCAAATAACAGGAATACTAAGCCCAGCATTACTACCTCCCTGAGCTCCAACCAGATGCTGCAGCTCATTTGTTAAAATAGCTTTATTAAGACCTAACTTGCATCCCATAAAACTCACTCATTTAAAGTGTGTGGTTCCATGGTTTTTAGGGTGTTTACAGAGTCATACAACCATCACCATAATCTAATTTTAGATTGTCCCTGAAAGAAACCCAATCCCCATCAGCAGCCATGCCCTGTTTCCCTTCCCCCAGCCCTGGGAGCCACCCGCATACTCTCTATGGATGGGGCTCTTCTGGACTTTTCACATCAATGAAACCACACAGTATACGGTCTTTCGGTCTTTTGCGACTGGCTTCTTTCACTGAGCGTCCTGTTGTGGCACAGATCAACATTTCATCCTTTTTTTTTTATGGCTAAATAATATTTCATCGCATGGATTTACCATATCTGACTTATCCATTCATCCGTGGTGGACACTTGGGCTGTTCCCTCTTTTTGGCTATTATGGCGAATGCGTCTATGAACATTCCCGCACGAGTCTTTGTGTGGACATATGTTTTCATTTCTCTTGGGTGTATGCCTAGGCAGAGAGCTGCTGGCTCAGATGGTAACTGTGTTTAACATTTTGAGGAACTGTCAAATCATGTTCCAAAGCCGCTGAATCATTTTACATTTCCACCAGCCATGCACGAGGACTCCCATTTCTCTGCATCCTCACCAACCCTTTTTTCTAGTCTGTCCTCCTGATTATAGTCATCCTAGTAGGTGTGAAGTGGTACCTCGTTGTGGTTTTGATTTTTTTTTTTTTTTAATAAGCTCCATGCCCAGCGCAGAGCCCAACACGGGGCCCGAACCCACAACGCTGAGACCAAGACTTGAGCCAAGATCAAGAGTCGGATGCTCAACGGACTGAGGCACCCAGGCGCCCCCTGGTTTTGATTTTGATTTCCCTAACCATGAATCATGGTGATCATCTTTCATACATATTTTTTGGAGAAATGTCTATCCAAATGGCAGGATCTCATTTAACCCTCACAATGACATCATGAGATTTGTGGTTCAGAGGACCTCATGAGAGATGGTGGGGACAGGGCTGGCAAGCTCTGGGCCACCATGCTGGGCACCAAATCTGGGGAAGAGGGGCCTCATGCATTACAAAATCATTGGAGTGGAGGCCATAGCTGATGGTGGGGATAAGGCAGTATTTGGACTTCCCTCCACCCCAGGGCTACAGCAACAAAGAACTGAGCCCTGAGTTCTATTTCTGTCTGCTTCTGTTTCATTCTGTGACTTTGGACAAGACACCTCCTGCTCTGGGCCTAACATTTCCCTATCTAACATTTATTCTGCTGTGAGAACCAGGTTCAGTGCTACCGGTGAATTCACTGAAAGCAAGATGAGGGGCTTGGTGGTTCCAACCCCCAGGTGGCTCACCTCCAGTCCCTGGCCTGCCGGGGCCGGCTGTGCGCAGGGGCCTCTGTTCTGGGTCTCGGGCCAGCCTGCGCTCTTGGGCATCAAATGCTGGGAGGTCTGGGTCTGCAGGGAAGACCTTACTCAGGCTGGTCGTGAGCGGAGAGCAGTTGGTCAGTGCCTGGGCTGCTAGTCTGTGGGAAGCAGCACATTTGTCCCTTGGCTGAATGCTCCTCCCCACTGACCCCTGCAGCTTCCACCTGGGGGCGGGGGTGAGGCCCTAAGCTGGAAGGGGAGAAGAGGTGGGTCAGGCTGGGGAGGAAGAAACTGAGCAGACTGACTCACTCACTCGCTCACTCGCTCACTCACCAGTTGTTTGTCCAGCCCTGGGTGCCGGCCTTCCACGGCGCCTTCTGGATGGAAGTGCTGAGCACAGTATAGTCATCATCTCAGGAGACTTGCTGAGGGGATGGGCCCCGCAAACCTGGGACCCGTGCCGCACGCAGCACACCCCCAGCCCTGCCCCACGGAGCTCTGGTTGAGCAGGACAGACAGGAAGAGAAGCGGATGCAGAATCATAGCTATTCCTTAGGGTGTTTGCCGGGGGCCAGGCGCTGCCCTAAGGCGCTTGAACAAGTAGTCATTGAATTCACCATGCGGCGCTCTTATGGCAAAACCATTATCATCTGTCTATAGATGGGGAAACTGAGGCTAGGAGAGGAGGGGGGACTGGGTCAAGGGGTCCCAGTGAGTTAGTTGCAGAGCTGGGGGCAGAAACCTGGTGTCCTGCCCCCAGCTCTGGGTCCCCTCCCCACCCTGCAGCCCCTTCGTCTTTTCCCCACCCCAGCCTCTAGAACTCAGACCTGGTGCTTTGCTCCCCCTGCCCCGTACCTCACAGTATCTGAGCAGTGTTTTAGATGGCTGGCCGGTGTGCTGCGGAGAAACTTGCAGCAGCCAGGGTATTGGGTTCAAGCCCTCACTGTGACTTGGGCAAGGCCCCTGACTTCTCTGGTTCCAGGTTCTTCCTTGGTCAGCAAGAGGGCTGGGCTGGGTGCTCTTGAAGAGCACTGTCTTAAGGCAGCTCTGGAGAGCATGGGCTGGGTCAGGGTGGGCTCCCTGGCGAGGTATGGGTAGAACTGGGCTTGGGGTAGGGTGGCTGCAGCCGTTGGGTCACTTTTCAGGGGACACTGGAGACTTGGCCCCCCCCATCCGCAGCTCTGGCTCACTTATCATCTGCCTGTCTCAGGCGGCTCTTCCGAGTGGCTCCTCAGATTTCAGCCTGGAGTTTGTGATAGTGAGATCGTGGGAGCCCCGGGGGGCAGGTGGGTGGCCCCGCTGCTAGCAGGGTTCCGGCACCCCATCTCCCCTGGGTTATCTCTGGTCTGGGACAGGCTGAGAAAGTGAGAAGCTGTGTTATCTCCTCCTAGCTTCCCTCCGGAGATAAGGCTGCCTCAAAGCCCTCTTGTTCTGCCCCCCTCACACCCACTGGCCCCCCGGGAAAGTGGAGAGGCACCAATGCAGCCCTGAGGCCATGGGCAGGGAGGGGGAAAGAAGTGAGGCTGAGTGGACCGAGCACTGGGCAGGGAGCAAGGGGGGCCTGGAGGGTTTTCAAACCTCCCTCTTCACTCATTCACTGCATACTCACTGAGCACCTGCCATGTGCTGGAGGGTGGGGAGAGTTAAAGTAGTTCACACCCAGTGCGGCCCAGGCCCTGGTCAATCAGGTGACGGGGGGGGGCAGGACCAGGGATCCCCTTCTGGAACATGGGGTGCACACTAGTTACTAGTCATGAGGAGGTCTGGGGGTCCTCAGGGAGGGCTTGGGCAGGTGGGGGGCGTTTGGAGGCCCGGAGCAGAGGCTAAAACCAAATGGAGAGACATTCTACAGACCACCCAGTACTCCTCAAGTGTCAACGTCATGAAGACTGAAGACCATCACATGTGGGAGATACTAAGGTGACGTGAAGGCCAAATGCCCTGTGGGATCCTAGAAGGGTTCTGGAACAGGGAAAGGACATCGGTAATAAAGCTGGGGACATCTGACTAACGTCTGTGGTGTGCAGAGTTGTAACCCTGCTAACGTCTTCCTTCTGATCAATGCAGCTCAGTTATGTTGGATGTTAACATTGGGGGAACCTGGGTGGAGAGTGCGTGGGAGCTCTCAGAATTATCTTTATAACTTCTAGAAGCCTAAAATGAGTTCTGAATAAAGAGGTAAAAAAAATGGAGGGGGGGAAGAGGGTCAAAGTCAGAGAGATGTGACGACAGAAATGGAGATCCGAACTAGGTCGGAAGACGCTACGTTGCTGGCTCTGAAGATGGAGGAAGGGGCTGCAAGCCAAGGAATGCAGAGGCTTCTAGAATCTGCAATAGGCAAGGAGACGGACTCTCCAGAAAGGAGAGCCTCCAGAAAGGACACAGCCCTGCCGCCATCCGGATCTCCAAAACTGGAAGGTAAAAAAATTGTGCTGTGTTAAGTGCCCACGCTTGTAGTCATTCGTTACAGCGGCCGCGGGAGACTCATGCAGACCGTAAGGAGGTCACAGTGATGGTTGCCACCACTGATGAGCTCTCAGAAAGGGCATGGCAGCGTCCTTTAAGTGTTTACATACGTTAGCTCAGTGAATCTTCAGACATCCCTCTGCAGAGGGACTATTATCGCTCCCATTTTAGAGGAAGAAACTAAGGCACAGAGAGGTTAAATAACTTGCCCAAGGCCACACAGCTGGATCGGCCGGACGGGGGCGACTGCACGCGTGGGTAGCCGCTGTCCCCACTGCCCAGCTTCATCTTGTGTGTAAATGCTGACCCCACACCGCCAGTGTTAGGCCCTTTACATGGACGATTAGGTTACCTTCGTAACTACCCTACAGGCTAGATGTTCTTGTCATTCTCCATCTTACAGGCAGGGAAACTGAGGCCCAGTGAGGTGGAGGCCCTTGCCCGAGGTCAGAAGGACAAGGCTGGAGAGTGCTCCCCCATGAGCCTGCTGCCTCCTGCTGGGGAGCTGCTTCCAGCCCCCTCTCCTGCCCTCTTGTCCACATTCTCTGGGCTCCCAGAATGGGAATGGCATCCTGGTCAGATGTCCCGGCACCCCTGCATGCCAGAGGCCGAGGGACATCCCAGCCCCATTGTTCAGGCCAGGAAGCCACCCCCTCCCTTAATGGCCAGGGGAGGCGGTCTTTGGGGGGAAAGTTCCTTCCCAGAGAGGTGAATGCCCAGGGAGCAGGCCCTGGCTGGGCCCAGGCCAGAAGGCACAAGCTGGTCCTTTAAGGGAGGGGCAGGGGTGGGGGCTGCGCACCAGGGGTTTCCTTATCAGAAACCCTTTCTGGGGGATGGGGGTGGACCCAGGACTAAGGGCGGCTGGTGTCAGCAGCTGCGGTGGGGGTAAGGGGCTCTTGTTTAAGGTCTGGCCTCCTCCCTCTTTGGGCTCCGTTTTCTCTGCTGTAAAGTGAGAGTGGGGCAGGGGCTCTCTAAGTCCCCGGGGTTCTGTGAGCCTCTGACCCCGTGGGTGCGCGCTCCCCTGTTCATCCACAATGATGCCGTGCACGCTCACGGGGGCATCCACGCCAGGTCTGCTCCTGACGGGGAGCGAGGCACTCTCCCTTACAGCGTGTTTTGGAGGTGAGGAAGCTGAGGGACAGAGAGGTTAAGGAACGCCCAAGGTCACCCAGCCAGTGAGCGTGAAGCTGGGAGGTATGCCTGGGAATCAGACTGCGGGGGCGCCCAAGACCACCAGCCAGAGCCACTGTCCTGTATCAGGGCTCACTCTCCCTTTCTCTCCTCCCTGCCCCCTCCCTGCCCCCACCAGCAGAGGGGTGGAAGCTGGATCAGGGACTGAGGAGTGAGGGCCTTCTTGCGGGAACTGAGACCATGGATGTTGCCGGAGCTCTAGTCTCTCCCCGCCTCGCCGTCTGGACAAGGGCTCCAGAGCCAGCTGCAAACCCTCCCCTGGGTTAGGGAAGGCTTCTTGGAAAGAGGTGGCATCTCAGCGGAGCAGGAGTAAGTGATGAGCAGGTAAAGGGAGAGGGGGAGAGGGCATTCTGGGCAGGAGGAACCCCAGGTCCAAAGAAATGGAGGGGCGCCTGGGTGGCTCAGTCGGTTAAGCGTCCAACTCTTGATCTCAGCTCAGGTCTTGATCTCAAGGTCGTGACTTCAAGCCCGTCATTGGGCTCCACGCTGGGCATGGAGCCTACTTAAAACAAAACAAAACAAAACAAAACAAAACAAAACAAAACAAAACAAAAACCCACAAAGAACTGGAAAATCCCTAGTGCCTGACTTTTCACTTCCAGCTCCCAGGTGCATTTTCTCAGGGCTGCTTTGGGCCTGTGCTGTCCTGGGGCCCCCTCCGAACTTCCTCTGGCGGGGCTGTCTGTTCACCTGCGGGGGCCTTCTGGTTGCTGTCTTCCCCACTGGACTGTCAGCCACATGCGGCTAAGGACCTGGACTCAGGAGCTTGACTGCCCCGCTCAGATCCTCCTTCTGTCCCTTGCGGCTCTGTCACCTGGCCCGAGTGTCTCAGCATTACTACCGTCATTGGTCTTATTGCTGAATGTTTCCAGCCAGGCTCACATCCCACAAGGCTCATAGACTGAATGTGTGCGGGAAGCGCAACGAAGGGGCTGAGCATGGTGTTGGGGCGGGGTGGCAGGTGGGGTCTGGGTAATGGGAGAGGGGGGCTAGGCTGAGTAGTGGCCCCCAGGGACCATCTGGGAATTGGCCAGGTCTGCAGAGCGTTCAGGAGATGCCAGAAATCCAAACTTTTGTGAAATCTCCCAGATTTGAAAGGAAGGACAAATTCTAGAAAAAGATCGGGGGTCCAGGAAAACGGGGCTGGAGGGGCTGCCATATTCACCCCTCTCTGACTTCTCACCTGCCCAAGATTCGGATATGCAAATGAGCACCTTGATATGCATATAGCCCAGTGCAGAGGCAGGGGAGTGTAGGCCTGTCCTTCCTCCTACTTGCCCCTTCCCTCCATGCCTTTGGGATGGAGTCTTCTCGAGGGAGGGGGTTTTATCCGTTTTGTTCATCAAAGGATCTCCAGGGCCTAGGCCTGCACCTAGGTGCACCTTATCTGTTGAATGAAGGAGGGAATGACTAGAGGCGCCCGTGATGACGGAGGTCGATGAGGTACAGAGGAAGGATTGCGGGTCTCGCTGGCTGGCTCAGTTGACCGTGCACAGTTCAACGGCACCTCTTGGGGCCTCTCTTTGTTCATCTGGAGAGTGGGCGCAGCTCAGGTCCTTTGGAAAGCAATTCGACCGACTGTGCCAGAAACGTGTATGACTCACTGACCTAGTAATTCCACTCCAACCAAGGAGATATCCCTAAATACGGAAAAAAGAAAAGCTTCCTGTGCAAAGATCTACCAAAATATATGATGGATGGTGTTGAAAAACTGGAAATCACAGAGATGTCCGACAAAAAGGGAATGCTAAATAAACTATGGAACTTCCACTGGACAAAATATTAGGCGGCCAATAAAACTGAGGTTCGGACAAGAGGGAACAGAAAGGAGGTGAGAGAGAAACTAGCCAGGGGAGTGCCCACGCTATAATGGCAGGTCCAAAAGGCAGGATACTACCGTTTTGTTTTTTTTCTTTTAATATACAGTATGATCTCAGCCATGTTTAAAAAAAGTCCCCAAACAAAAAACTATGGAAGGAAATACATCAAACCTTAACAATGATTGTCTCTGGGTGGTGGGGCCGTGGGTGGTGATTTTTCTTCCTTATTTTGACTTTTCTGCATTTTTCAGATTTTCGTAAGTGAACATGTATTGTTGCTCTTATAGTCAGGGCATTAAAAACGAGAAAGAATTAGAGTTCGGGGGTGGGAGCCGATACTAAGATCCGCCCAGGTCTCTGACAGGGAAGGTCAAACTCTGCCTCCTGGGCATCAGGGAAGTTTCTGGGCTTGGAGTTAGCACCCCGAGCGTCAGAACCAGGGCCGCCCATGTGACCCTGGACAAATGTCTCTGCCTTTTGGCACCTCAGTGGTGTCTCCTGTCAAATGGATCAAGAACAGGATAAGAACGAGGCCCTGTAAGGCCTTCAGGAATTCTCACCGAATGAACAGAAATGGTACCGTTCTTATCAGTTCCTGGGAAGGCCGGTTCTGGTTTAAGACACCTCCAGAAGATGTGAGCATTCTTGCCAGGGGGCCCCTGGGAATATTTTCAGCCCCCAGAGGTACAGATGTTCCTGACTCACTTTTGAAAGTAGAACTGGGGTGATTTCCAGAAATGTATCACCAAGCAGAGGAGAAGCACAGCTGGGGGTTAGAGGCCTAAGATCTGGTCCCAGCTCTTCCCCCACAGCTGTGTGACCTTGGGCGAGTCACTCAGCCTTACTGGCCTCAGCTTCCCCTATGCCATGGGCTCTGGATGCAGAGAGCACTACAATTCCTAACCTCTCTCTGTTGAACCCAGGCTTTGAAGCAGGGACCCTGGAGTCTGAGAGGCAGCCCCTTACAGCCCGGGGTCCCCAGAAGCTCCCATAGGTGACCTGTGACCTCATTTCTTGTTGTCATTTCCCAGGAGAGTGGGGGGGGGGGTTGGAAGGACATTTCCCAGCTGGTCTCTGGAAGCTCAGTCTGCTATGATGGGATTGTCCTCAGTTTCCCTCAACATCCTCTGCTGTATTTGATTCCTTAGAGGGTCCAGCAGTGCGGGGCAGGGCGGGGCTGCTTCCGGGCAGACAGTGTAACCAGGCAGAGCACCCGGGCACATGCAGCCCACACCACACTCCCAGCCCGGGAGTGACAGTCACCCTGCCCTGCTGCACAAGGACCCTCAGAACCTCAGTCCTGGACATCCCCGGCCTTCTGCTCTGACACATAGCGGCTGTGTTCACACGAACCGGTCGTGTCCCTGTAAGACGCAGACTGAGGACCGCAGACCTCATTATGATCTAATTAGCCATACGGTTCCTGCGTGTCTGGTGCTCCCCGCCAGGCCTGGCTTTCCACGGAGTCAGCATTTGCAACCATTCTGTGAGATGGGCCCCAACGTTCTCCGGCACTTACAGATGGGGGATCGGAGGCTCAGAGAGGTAAAAATCTCGCCCAAGGTCACACAGTCGGCCAGCGGGCAGGGCCAGGATTGAGCCCAGGCAGTCTGGCCCGAGGCCACAGTTGTGACCGTGATGCTTTGAGATCATGTAGCCTCTTGCAGCTGCTGCTTTACCAAATGAGAAGCTCAGCACGGGTCAGTGGCTTCCCAAGGTCACACAGCAAATTAGTGCAGAGCCCAGACCTGCTTCAGACCCCTGGACTTGGGGTAAGAGCTCTTTGCGCAGGAATGCGGGTGGGTCTGTCATCCCCGGCTTCTGGGCCGAACACGGTGTTTGCCACACAGGCCAATGGATAGTGGGCTGATTGGACCCAAATAACTCTTCATTCATTCATCCTTCTACTGAGATCCTTCCTGGTGCCAAGCCCTATGCCTGGCCCTGGGGGATAGCGATGAGCAAGACCCATCTGCGTGCTCATAACCGAGGGACTTCCGGGAGGAGGTAACAGCTGAGATTTGGTTAGAGGGAGGAGGGAAGAAAGGGTGTTCTGGGCCTAGGGAACGGCTGATGCATTCGGGGAAACCCCATGGCTTCTGGGAGGTTGGCGAAGGGGAAGGAGAGGAGGCCGCTAGGGTCTGATACTGCTGGGCCAGTGGGTGGGTGAGGGGGGGAAGGCAGATGGGGATTCCAAAGGGGGTCAGCCACTGACTGAGAGTCCATGCTAGGAGTCTGAGGCCCACCCGCTGAGAGGGAGGGCAGGGAGGGGAGATCCAGTTTAGGAAAGGATGTGTCTCCTGACTTCCTGGGTCACAATTGGAAGGGGAAGTGGGGGTTGGGGCTGGGCTGGGTGGGGCTGAGGTCATGAGGCAGGGGGGCGGGCGGCGGAGCAGCACCCCAGCCGTGGCCTGGGGGGCAACTCTGCAAAGTGCTAGTCCCTCAGAGGCAGGAAGGGGGAGAGGAAAGCGGATCTAGGCTCTGGGGTTCTCTGACCAACATCTCCCTCCTCACTCACTTTCTCACTGGCCTCGTCGTTTCTCCAATGTATCCAGTTCATTCCTGCCACAGGGCCTTTGCACCCGCTGTTCCCTCTGCCTGCTATGGCTCTTTTCTTTTAATCATTTACCTCTTCAAATGGCAGCTCCTCAGAGAAGTCTCCCGAGGCTTCCAAGCTACACTGCCCCTTCCCCATTCATCTTCCCTCCCCCAACACCACTCGATTGTTCATTATTTCCCATCACCATGTGCCATTTCATGCCCACTTGCTCACTTGTTCACTGTCTGTTCCCCATCTCAGGACATAAGCTCAAGAGGACAGGGGCTTGGTCGATCTGGTTCCTCACTGAATCCCCAGCTCCTGGGGACAGTGCCTGGCACCCAGTGGACCCCCAACAACATGGCACTGAGCACTATGTACTAGGCACCACCCTATGGGCAGTAACTTATTTAATTCTGAAAACCCTGTAGGCAGGGGTCAATCCTGGGTTGGTGAGGCCTGAAGCCGAATTAATCTTGGGACCTTTAAGGAAAACATACATGATTAAGAATATAAAATAGGGATTTTATATGTGCCTTGGAATGGCTATGCACATGAAGGGTGCTGGGGCTTCAAGTTAAAAGACTCTGCAAGGTTTGGATGCTGTAAAGCTTTTACATCTGTGGAATACGTGGATGAATGATTAGCTTTCAACAAATGATTTACCTTCTCTGGGCCTCAGTTTCCCCCATTTGGAGCATAAGGATGTACCCTGAACGGGCAGGAGGGCAGCCCATTTTGAGAGGCCCCTTGTCTCACCCATCAGGGGTTTTATTTGAGTGGAGGGATTCTGGAATTGTTCATTCATTCATTCACTCATTCAAGAGACACCTGAAGCTCTACTACGTGCCAGGCCCTGCGCCAGGCCCTGAGGACAGAGCAGTCAAAATAGAGCCGCTGTTCCCTCTGTTCCTGTTGGCAGGAAGCCCGCCTGACAATGGAAGAAGGCAGCCCCAACAGAACATTGAGATACAATGGGTCATCATCATCAGGAGGTGGGAGAACCAGTGGAGAAGAATAAATCAGGGAGAGAATGGGGAGTCTGGGGACCATGGAGTCGGCGGGGAGGCCTCACTGAATCGGTGACATTTGAGCTGAAAGCCGAGGGGTGCGAGCGTGAGCTAGGCAGATGTGCAGGGAAAAGAAACCTGAGGCAGAAGGAACAGCATCAGCAATGGTAAGTGCCGGAAGTAAGTGCCAGCTGAATTTGGGGACCAGCTAGAGGCAGTGGGTGAGGGGAGAGTGGGGGGAGCTGAGCTCAGAGAGGTCTGGGGCAGATCTGGTAGGGCCTGTGGGTCACTGTCAGGACTTGGGGGAGGCAGGAGCCACTGGAGGTGGGAGCCAGCTGCTGTGCAGAGAAGAACCACAGGCTTGAGGGCAGAAGGGGGGAAACGGGTCAGGAGACCACCGCAGGCGTCCAGGCAAGAGATCATGGCCACCCGGATTAGAGTGGCACGTGGAGGTGTGAGAAGCAATGGGATCCTGGATTATTCCGAACATGGACCCGATAGGATTTGCCACGGGTTATGTTCCAGTGAGCTACTGCTCTCTAACAAACAGACCCAAAACTTAGCACCTTAAAACAATCAGAATCATTTCATTATTTCTCGTGGTTTCTGCAGCTCAGGGATTTGGCATGGGCCCAGCTTGGTGGTCTGGCTTGGGGTCTCGCGTGCAGCTGTAGTCCGTGGCTGGAGCTGGAACGGCAGGGAGGAGGCAGTGTTCGCTGGCTGGGTGTCTTTCCCCTCTTCCCGTCCAGCCACGGCCTCTCCGTTTGGTCTGTGTGGGCTCATCGGGCTTCCTCACAGCATGGCGGCCCAGAGCCCGAGGGGAGAGTCCCGAGAGAACCAAGTGGAAGCTACACTGCATTTCCTGACCTAGCTCGGAAGCCACAGAGCATCACTTTTGCAAACTCAAGTCTATCTGGATTTAAGAAGAGGAACACGGGAGGAGCATCGGCAGCACGCCGCGAAGAGCGTGTGGGATGGGAGATACTGCTGTGGTTCTCTCTGGAAAATGCCACCTGTCACAGACTGAAAAAGTAGAATCTGGGTGCTGTCACTGGGTGACGTGACCAAACTGCTCAGCCTCTTCACGCCTCCGCTTCCTTGTTTGTAAGGGGGAGCAGGTACCAGCAACGTCCCAAGGTTGGGATTCCACGCGAGCCATGCCTCTCCCACGGGTGGGCTCCGTGGACGTGAGCTTCCCCGGCCCACGTCTCGCCAGCCATGTTCGCTCCACTGGGCAGTCCCGGGAGGCTCTCGTCCACAGAGAAGACAGAAGCAAGACAGTGAGCGGCTGGGCCTTGTGGCGGCTGTCGACCCTGCGCCATCTGTCCCGGCCCAGGCTGTCCTCCTCGTGTGTGTGCCTGGGCACGCGTGTGTGTGTACGTGTGTGCACACCCATGGGCCCCGTGCCCGCGAGCACGTCCCTCCCCCTGCCATGCTGTGGGGGCATCTCAGCCTCTAGCTAGTGGCTCCAGCAGGAAACCTTGCCTTGTCCGCCTTAGCCAGACGCTCATCTGGTCCTGCCAATTCCCCTCAAAGCCAGTTATCAGGGTGGCCCCCCCTTGACCTTTCTTGGGCCAGACCTGTCATGGTCGCCTCCGCCCTGCTGGGTCCCTCGATCGTCCTCAGGCCTTCTTTCCAGGCCCATGTGGCAACAGAGCTGTTCCCGATACAGGCGTGGAATTCTAGAAAGGGCGACATTGTAGAGCTAGAAGTCAGGTCAGTGTTTGCCAGGGCCAGGGCCAGGGGCACGAAGGAAATTTTAGGGTGAAGAACGTGTCCTGTGTCCTGATTGAGGTGGGGGTTACACAACTATATGTTCGAGGTTTGACACCTGCTGACTTTTACACCTTGCTAAGCTGACAACAACAGACTTTCCCAGGTTCCTCATCTATTCGAGTGCTTGTCGACCACCTGCGGTGTGTCTCACACTGTCCTAGGTACTGGGGCCCAAAGCGGTGGGCAAAGCAGGCGCGATCCCCGTCTTCATTGGGGGGCGGTCGGGGGCAGAAGAATTATAGCTACAGGATATATAACAAGCAGTGATGCTAGGGGAGAATCAAAGCAGCCGAGGAGCTGGGGGGGCCAAGTTCATTTCGAGGCCTTCAGCGACCTGTCCCCTCTCCACGGCCCCCTCCCAGAAGTCTCCCTTTGAGACTGTTCCCCAGCAGCCCAGGTGGGGCCAGGCTCTGGGAGAGGGGGCCTGATGGCCGGTGCTTTCTGTCTCACCAGGAAAGGACAGTGGGACGGGACACGTGCCCCTGTGCTCCCACCTCAGTGGCAGGACGAGGGGACATAGGCCATTTCAAGTGCTCGCGAGCACGCCCTCAGCACACACATGCCCCAGGCTCGGGCACACACATTCTCCTCGGACATCGGTGTGCACACTCCAACACGGGGCTCCGGCCTGCGTGTAAATCCACACCCCGACTTTGGCGCCTGTTCTCTCTCAATCACATTCGATGGCTTTCACGTTCTTTGGGAGCACACTCTGGGTGCAAACACAGGTGGGTGTGCACTTGCGCACGCACGGACATCCTGGCTCTGCTGCACACGTGGTGAGGGCTGGTGCTTACTCTTCACGTGTTCTGTCTCTGTCTTCCCAACGGCGCGAGCATGGCCACATCTTACAGATGGGGAAACAGAGGTGCTAAGCGGGTAGTTATCTTGCCCTGAATCTGCATGACAGTGGAGAGCCGGGATCTGAAGCCAGGCCGTCTGGCTCTGGGGTCTGGTGGTGGTGGCTCTCCATGGAGATCACCAGGTGTTGGGGGCACCTGTTTTCAGTGTCTCCTGCTCACCGGGAGGCCCCGTGCCCCATGTGTGCACTGCACCTCAGAGTTGACCAAGCCCTCTCCCATCCTGAGATGCGACAGTGATGGGTCTTGCTCAAGGTCACACAGGAGTTGATGGCAAAACCAGGACTAGACCCCGTATCCCTGACTCCTGGCCTCTCGATCTTGCCCTGCCCTCCAGGGGTGTTGAGCTGCTGGTCACTGCCCTCTTGCTGCATAGACTCAGGAATTTTCTGGAGAGCCGTGAGCAAGGGGAGGTGTGAGGAGGCAATAGTGTATCACTGGGCAGGATGAGGAGGCTTCCCGAGGAGGCAGAATATCCAGCCTAGTTCTGGGGGGGCTAAGGGGACAGAGGGGGAGACTGAGGGGCCAGATATCCTGGGTTCTGGGACTGGCTCCTGCAGGGGGCGGAGCCCAGCAGGTGCGCCTCATTCCTGCCTGTTTGATGGGGGCGGCTTGTCCCAGCCAGACGATAGGGACCCTAGAATCCGGACCTTCCCCCCACGACCCCAGGGAGAGCAGGGTCAAAGCCAGGGATGAGGGAAACCTAAGCAGGGTACCTGTCTGGAGATGAGGAATGTCGGCCCAGGAATGTGGCTCTCAGCCCATCCTTGCTCTCTCCGTCCTCTGTAGCAGGCTGTGCCCGGCCAGGCATTGTTCGCAGGTTTAAAAATAAAGGCATCTTGGCCTGGGCCCGGCTGGCAGAGGGGCGGAGGGGGTGGCCCTGCCCCAGGCCTGAAGGGCATCTGGCTGGAAAAGGAGGCCTCACCCAGCTCCACCACCAGCAGAGTTGGAAGTGGGGGGGGCGGTCCCCAGAGACTTGCCAGCACCTCAGCTTCTGCGACGAGATGCAGGCAGAGGGTACCTGGATACCGGCTGTCCTGTCCTCACTCCGGCCACTCAGGGCTGCCCATCACCCTCACCAGAAGCTTCCAACAACCTGGGGCCACTGGGGAGACCCAAGTCTCCCCCCAGCACCCTCTCTCCCCCACCAGCTGGTAATACCGACAATCATAGCTGTGTCCCAACAGCCCCGGTGGGGAAGGCACTGTTATTACCATTAAGCAAATGAAAAAATCAAGGCTCGGAGAGGTTTAGTAACTTGCCCAAGGCCACACAGCTGGCCAGTGGAGGAGCCAGGGCTCAAACCCAGGTCTGTCTGACTCCTGAGTCAGGGTCTTAACCAGGTGCCCCACTGTCCCTCGACACTCCAGTGCTCCACCTCCTCCCAGGCTCCTGTTCCAAGCCCTCTTCCTGGCCAGCAGAGGCAAGAAAGAAGCAGTCTACTTCTCCCAGGGGGTCAGGGAGGGAGGCAACCAACAGATGAGGAGCGCTGGTGTGTGCCAGGGCCCGGGCAGGGGCGGGCTTGGTGTGACCTTATTCAATTCTGACACCAAGCCCTTGCATATGGGGATCATCTCCATTTTGCAGATTAGGAAACTGAGGCCCAGAGAGGCAGTCACTGTCGAGATAGGATTTGAACCCAGATCAGCCTCAGCCCAAAGCACTTTTCCCCACACTCGGTGACTGAAGGGTTAATAGGAATCTCCAACACGGAGCACTACCTCCCCCCACCCCAACAGGGTTCAAGTAGAAACCAAGAGGCACTGAGGGTGTGGGTACCTGGAGGGAAGAGTGTGATGGGGGACGGGGGGGGGGGGGGGGGTCAGTTGCCAGGGAACGAGCTCCCCCACTCCTGGAGAGACGGTAAGTAGCTACCACAGGCCAGCAGTTCAGGGAGCCCCAGTGGGCCCCAGGGCAGGATGCCCCCACCTGAGATGGGACCGGCAGGGCCCTGCCCTTCCTTGGTGGCTCATGGCTGCCAGCCTCCCTGTTCCAGACGAGATCCGGTGATCCCCCGTCCGCCCCCGAGGCCTCTGCCGAGGTTGGCACACTGGTGCTGGCTCCGGAAAGCGACATTCCAGAGGCCCCCCGCAACTCGCTGCCAACCTCGGATTCTTGGCAGAGCCGGGGGGCGGGCGGGTGGCAGTTGGGGAGGATTGTGGGAGGGGCCGGAGTCAGAACACCTGTCCACAGGATGTGAGAGGAACCAGGCTAGAGACAGAGCAGGAACCACCCCCCCCCTTCCAGGGACTGCATCTCTGGCCTGCTCACCCACACCCCAGCAGGAGCCTGGGCGGAGGGCAGCGTCTCACACACGGCGGTCTTGAAAAGACACATCCTTTTCAGGTGGCCAAGTTCCTCTTCCATAAAAGGTTTTCCAGGCAGAGTTCCCACTTGCTGTGCGACCTTGGGCAGACACACACTCTCTCTGGGCCTCAGAGACTCACGAGAGGGCCGAAGCAGGAAAATCGTGAAGGTGCCCTCCAGCCAACAGTGTTTATTATCCCAAGCTGCTGTGACTTTAGTCTCCTCCCCGGGCTCCCTGCTGATCCCTCTCCACACAGCAAGCAGCCAACAGGTCCTCCTAAATCTCTGGGAGGCTGGGACTCCCCTGCCCCTCACCCCGACGAGGGTGCCTCCCTTCGCTCAGGGGATGCTGCTCTGGCTTCTTCCCCATCTGGCCCCCGCTGCCTCCTGCCCCCTGGGCCTGCCCCTCTCCCTCCTGGGAGTGGACTCTTGGCCTCCAGACTGCCCCAAACCAGACACGTTTCTTCTCTCCTTGGAGTCTGCCCTTGCCCCTCCTCTGGCCTGGAGGGCTCAGCCCCACCCAGCTCTTCGAATAGTTCTTTCTGGCCATCCAAGTCTCAGCTCAAATGTCACCTCTCCGAAAGGCCTCCCCTGACCCTCTCTCTAAATCTGGGCCAGCCACCCCACCCCGGTTTCGCGATCATATCTCTCTGATTTATTTCCTTCATAACGTGTCAAAACGAAAGCGATCTTGGTCATTGGCTGTTCACTTGCTGATTGTCCTTCTTCCTCCGTACTGTCCACGCTCCGGGAGGGCAGGTCCGCTCTTTCCCCAGCGCTGGGCCGGGCATGCAGCCCGCACTCAGCCAGTCTTTTCTCAGCGAAGGGCTGGAGACCTCGTGTGTCTTCCCACACGCCCCAGGCCCCTGGTTCCTCACCATGTGCCTCTTCCCTGGAAGCTCGCCCGCCCCTCTGCCTCTGCAGCTTCTCCCCGCCCAGGCCGGTGCTGAAGTTCTCGGGGACTCAGCTCAGGGCCGGGCAGCCTGAGGGGCAAGGCAGGCAGGGCGGGAAGACCCCTGGCCCCCGAATCCCCTGACCGCCCACTCCCCACGAGCAGGAGAGCGGCCCTGGACCTGGAAACCCCCTGGATCTGGCTGCTGGGGCAGGCAGTTCCGGGGTGACCTCATCGTCTTGAAAGGAGGGCAGCAGGGGCAGGAAGCAGAGGACGCATGAGATGGGCTAAATTTAGAGCGTTTGATTCAGCCCAGGCAGGACAATATTCCTGGAGTCCCCATTGTTCGTGAGGGGCCAGAGGGCAGGCTGTCCATTGAATGGCTGGGTCTGAGCCATGCCAAGCTGTCTGGGCAAGCAGAGTGGGGGGTGGTGGGGGGTGGGCGGGGTGGCCCGCTCCTTGCTGGGGGAGAAGGCACGCCAAGGGTCCTAGGGGCAGAGCCAGCGGGGTGGGTGCAGGCTTAGAGATGAGGAATGGGGCTCTGGGTGATAACTGCTCAGCTGTGTGACCCTCACAAGGGTCAGGACAGCCATTAGTCCCCCTCCCTAGTCTACCATCTTCCAGGCCAGGAGCCTGAGGCTCAGACCCAGCAAACGAGCTGCCCAGGCCGCCCAGATGCCGTGTCCTGATTCCCAGCCTGGGTCGGCAGCACTCAGCTGTGCCCGAGCCCGCTGCCCTCCCAACCAGGACAGGTGCTACGGGCCCTCACCCGGGCAAAGCCCTCTCCCTGCAAGGCCAGGCAGCTGCAGGGGGGACATGAGAGGAGGGTGGCTCCGCCTGCGCAGGCTCCAGAACTCGTTGCCATGGCAACCCAGGGTCCAAGCCTGCCCTGCTCTGGAGGCGATCCTGAAGCCGAGGATTTCCCTGGGTGAGTGGGCAGGGGCTGGAGCTGGCTTCTGACCCTCGCCTGCCAGAGCCCAAGACTGGGCCAGTGGCCCTGCCTAGCTGCCTGGGCTCCTCACACGGCCAGTGCTAGGCCACTGCTCCTTGATGGTGTCCTGTTTCTGCACCCACACCTCATGCCCACACTGCGGCCAGGCAGCCAAAAGAGGGTGGGGATTGTCCTCCATTCGAGGCCTTCTCCCTGGATGGAGAAGGAGCCTTTTCCCCCACCTTGCAGGCTGCGAGTCCTTCCTGCAAGTCCTACTGAGGCCCAGGGAACTCCTTGGGCCACCTGCCCTTGGAAATGGGGGGAGGGGACTAGAAGTTCCAATGGACCCGATCTTCCCACTGACCTGTGACGGGCACAGGGAGAGGACCAAGGATGCTCACTGTGGGCCCTGCCCTCTTTCCTCTTCCCAGCTCAGGGAGGGCCTTGGGAATGAAGCCCAGGCCCCCTCCCCCCGCCCATAGTTGCAGGTGAGTAACCTGAGCGTCTGAGCCCAGATGAGGCTTGTCTCTCACCATACATGGGGCAGCAGCTTCGCCTGTCCTCCTGGGCCCTGCCTACTGCCAGTGCCCGGGCTCCAGACCCCCTCTGCCTGGAGCCCCACCGCCCTGCCCCGGGCGGTGGCCCAAGGCTGTTCGCTGCTCCTCTTGATTTCACATCATGACTCATGTTATCATGTTCTCAGGAGCTGAGTAACCACCTGAGTTATTTATACCCTGGCTTAGCAGGCTTCCTTCCCTCCTCCCAGAACTCAGGCAGGGAGGACTGGGAGGGGGTGGGGAGGAATCTGGGAGGGGGGGATGTGGACTGGGAGAAGGCAGCTGAGCACCCCCCATATCACCTCCCCTGGGGTACCACCCCCGTAAAGCACTCAAAAATAACTGTGACTATCCCAGCACAACAGGATGGGCCTGGATCTATGGCATCGATATATAGGTATTATGATGGTTTGGGGAGGGGGGGAATTCCTTTCCCGAGCGAGTCACCCGTCTGGAAAAATAAAGAAGGAAAAAGCTGAAATTTTTTCCTTCCATCAAAACAGGAAGGAGCTGGGGGAGGTGGGGGGGTGGTGGATGGGGAGATGACGGGTGGAGGCTGAGATGCATCCTCCACCCTATGGTGGTCTTCAGGGAGGGGAGGCCTGGGGCGCCTGCACACAGGGCCCACTGGCCCACGGCTGGCCCTGGGTGTCCCCGCTGTGGGCATCCCTGGCTGCCCAGGAATCCCCTCGCTCCCAGGCCTGTGTACGTTCATGGACACACACAGATGCCCACGTGCACACAGACCCATGTCCCTCCTCCTCCCCACCCCGTCCCTCTTATACACACATCACACAGACATACTCGCTCACCCCCACGTGCCCCTACCAGATCCCACAAGAGAAAAGATCTCACTCTGGGTGGGCAGGACTTGGGAGGTCTGCCTTCCTGACTTATCTGTTTTTCCCTCCCCTTGAGCACTGTTCTGGGAGTCCTAAAACTTAAGTTCATCTCTGACTTTGCTCCAACAGTGACCAGCAGGATGACCTCAGGCAAGTCACGTTTCCTCTCTGGAGCCTCAGTTTCTCATCTGTAATAAGGGTCCGGCCATTCCCATGCTGCTTCCCTTGGGGGCCAACGGTGGGAACAGCCTCGTCCAAGCCAGGGGAATCGGAACCAGAGTTCCCATTTCCTGAGAGTTCTCTATGTGCTAAGCATCTACAATCAGTCGCTAGATTAGTCCCCTCACCCAATGTGCTAGTTCCAGAATTATCCTCATCTACGGCCCAGAGGGCAGGGTCTCACCCAGGGTTACACAGCTGGGGTGTGGTGGAGGTTGGTTTTGAACTCTGGGCTCCTCTGGGGAAGGATGAAGGAGGTGCCGTCAGAGTACCAAGGAGGAGGAGGGGGAGGAGGAGGAGGGGAGGAGCAGGAGGTGGAAGAGGGAGATCTCGCTTCTTTGGCCTCTCGTGCTCTCACCTGGGACCACGGGTGACAACGCTGCATCGTCAGTCAGCAGGGATGTGCCCTGGTGGCCAGGGGGCGCATCTGTGCCCAACGAGCATTATGCCCACTGTGGTGGTGGTTCCCATTAAGACGATTAGTCACTCCCACTGGGCTGCCCTGTTTGCTTATTGACTTATGTAAGCACCGCCTGAAGGTGTTTGTACAATTCTCCGTCTTTCTGTCTGTCTGCCACCTGCCTGCCTCGGCCTGTATGCCCCTCAAGGGTAGGGGGCTCCGGAGAGGTGAGCTGGCAATGTAACACCCAATTCTTTGTGAGGACAAGTCTGGGGTACCGGGCAGGGCATGTCTGCACATACTCCCCACAGTCAGATTGTGTTGGGACCCCATTCTATAGATGAGAACCCTGGGGTCCTGGATTTTGCTCCTCCCAGCTCCACACTGGGCAGGCCCAGGACGGCCACTCCTGGAGTTGCAGCTCTGAAGCCCGTGGCACTGGCTCAAATCTGGCTTGGAGACCTCCTGCTCATGTGAATCAGGGTCGTGTGATCGCCCCAGGACTCAGTTTTCTTGTCTGCAAAATGGGGATAATACACTTTGTTCTCCCTGGATTGTTGGGGGGCTCAAAGGGGCTGATGTATGAGTTCGGTCCGTGTGAAATCACGCTGCTTGACCATTTTTGACCTACCCTTTAGATCAGTGCTTCTCAAACTGCTGTGCCCACGGGCCACTGGGAGTCTTCTTCAAATGCGGATGCTGACCTGGCAGGTCTGGGGCGGGCCTGGCACTGTGCACTCCTGACAAGCCCCCAGGTGCAGGAGCAGCTGGTCGGCGGACCGCACTCTCCGGAGCAATGGTGTGGAGCTCGACAACAGTGAAAAGGTAGCGGCCGAGCTGTGTGCTGAGCAACCGCGCCGCGCCAGGAACCGGTGGGCACCTCGGCAACCACTCTCACGTCTGGTCCTCACAGCAACCACGCAAGGCAAATGTAGTGATCCTGGTTCGCAGCTGAAGAAACTGAGGTTCAGAGAGGTCAATGTCCTGCCCAAGGACACACAGCCAGTAACAGGTTACAGCAGGGTCTCAAAGCCAGGCCTGTGGGGCTTACCCACCAGGGTCCTTGCCCATGGATCCAAACCCCTGCACAGGCTCAGGGTCCCTGCCCTCGAGAAGCTCGCTGGCCTCAGGGGTGAGGGGTTGTGAAACTAAGATACATCCAGGACATGGGAGCATCCTCAAATGCAGTTGCTGAGAAGGGACAACTTGCCACTTCTGGGAAGTCACTCCAGGGAAACCTCCCCAGCGGGTAGGCAGGACGGGTGAGGAAGTGAGCGAGATTTGGTTGGAGAGGAGAGAGAAGGCTGCACTGGGAGAGGGATCTTCGCAAGTAAAAGTGTGGTCTGGGGTAAAAATCAGCCATCCACTCTTCCTTGTGAACTCCAGCTTTTCCCGGAACCTTCTCTCGTACCCACCTGCTTCCCTCCCTCTCCCACTGACCACACTTCTAGAGTCACCGCCCTGGGGTCCTTGTGCCCCCCCCCCGCCCCCACCGAGCAGGAGAGGGCTGGGGGTCCCTGCCATTGGCAGAACTGTTGCTCATTCCTGTCTCTGACATACTGTGTGATCTTGGGCAAGTCACATGATGTCTCTGAACCTCAAGTATCCCATCCGAACAGCCTTGGCTTGTACAGCAGGGACAGAGGCTTGAACATCAATGCTGTGTCAGACTTTCTCCCAAAGGACGGCTTCCTAGTGGCGGTGGGAGGAGATGGGGACTCTGGTGGCAAGCTGCGGAAAGGAAGTGAGGGAGGCAAGGACCATCCATTACCTGCCATCTGTGTCTCCTTTCTAGCAGCCTCCCCTGTCCAGTGCCAGCCCACCATGGTGGGGCATCGCTCATGGCAGAGAGAGGAGGCTCCTTCAGCCGGGGGTCCAGCCTAGTGCCCACCAGAGGGCCCTACCCAGATAGAGGTGGAGTGAAGCCAAAACCAGTGGGTGCGGGAGGGCAGGGCCCAGGTGACTGGGCAGCTGTGTTTCCTCTTTGCCCAGCCTGGCAGGCAGATGCAGACATCCAGAGGGTGAGGCTAGCACCAGGCCGCCCAGGTTCAAGTTCCAGCTCTGCCCTTGCTCATCCTTGACCGTGCCAAAGCTGCTCCCGATCTCGGTTTCCCCGTCTGTAAAATGGGGATGCTATAGCTCCTCTCTCATGGGCAGGTTGTGAGGCTTAACTGGCTGACTATACCGGAAGGCCTGGGCTCATTTGCTCTCAGGAATATTGAGGATGAATCTGTGACTTTATCACTGTGATTAGCTTCTCATCCTTTTGACAGGCCCATCATGTTTCCTGCAGTGACAAATATCTTCCTCCGGAGAGCTGGGGAGGATCTGTGTGCTGCTGTACCCCCACCAAGAGGGGCTGCCTGCTACCTGCCCGCCCCCCTCTCCCTCCTGCCTGATCCCAGTCGAATCTTCAGAGCACAGGGCGGCAAGGACATCCTGATTTGGGAAGGGCCGGCTAACCCAGATCTAGTACACAACCTCCCGTCTGTGGGGCCACAAATGACTCCCCGCCCTGGGGTGGTGGGAGGTCCTGGGGGCCCACGGCCTCCAGCCCTGCCCAGCCTCCTCCACGTAGCTCACTTAATTTGTTTAGTTTTCTGCATGGAAAGTGACATGAAACGCTGGGCGGCTCCGATCCAGGCCACACAGGGGGGCACCATGTAACGGGGAGACGGCAAAAGTGTGGGCTTTGGCATCACGGCTCCGGATTCAAATCTTGGCACTGCCGCTTCCTTGCTGGGTGATGCCGGGCAAGCGAGTATCCGTCTCTGAGCCTCAGTGCCCCCTCCCTCAGGTCTGAACAAGAAAGGGCACCAGCCCTCCAGAAAGTGGCCTCGTTCCTTTGCTGGTAGAATGGTGACAATTGCTATGCTTTCCTCATGCAGAGCGCTTGGCCCAGGGCGCATGCTCTGTAAGGGAGGGGTCACGGGTACCAGAGGCCCAGCCCGTGAGCAGCCAGGGGTGCCGTAAGGATGAACCTTCTCTGGGGAAAGCCGACCAGCACCAGCTTTGGGGTGGGGTCATCTCCCAGCCTGTTTGGGGGGGGGCGGCTCTGCTCCCATTTCCAGCCAGCTTCCAGGACAGGTAGATCTGAGCTGTCCCGTCCAAACATCCTCTTCCTTGTCTGGAGACTAGAGGAGCTAAAAATGCATTGCTCAGCCCCAGGAAAACAAACACTGAGCTTCCCCTGCCTTTGTCTACAGGACACGAGGCCCAAAGCTGCAGAGGCAGCGCGGTGGGCTCCCCCAGGCTGCCCTCAGCCTGGGGGGGTCTGTCTGCCTGTCTGTCTGCCTTCCTGGGGTCTCTCCTGCCTCCCCGGTCCTCACAGCCACAGTGGCCAGAGCCTCACCGCGTGTGGGCGTCTCCAACAGAAGTGGGGGGGGGGGCTCTACGTGAGGACCGCCCCCCTTCCAGGTGATGTGCCCATAGCCTGCCCAGCCTTGGGCTCCTCCCCTAGACCACAGGTGGGGCTGTGCGCATGCGCATATGCCTACGGCTGGAGCGGTAACAACGATCAGCCCAGCAACCAACGCGTGTGGAGCGCTCCGGCCACGCTTTCAACACTGAGGATGTGTTAACCTCGTGAGGTGATCACTATTGTTATCCACATTTTATAGATGAGAAAACTGAGGCTCAGAAAGGTGAAGTTCAGGGTCACGGGCTAGTCAATGGCAGAGCAGGCTTTGAACCCGGGCAGTCTTTGCTGGAAAGCCTCGTCCCCGGTAGCCTGCAAGCCTCCGGTTCCTCACCGACGAAGGGAGCAGCAACGCTGCAATCGCTCCCTTCCTGGGTGAGGGTGAAGCAGGCCCAGGCCTTGCAGCCCGGGAGGCGGGTGCAGGGCAGCGAGGGGCTCTGCACGCGCTGACTGCAGCTACATGGTGAGGGGGTATGTGCGTCCTTTGCCATCATACAGCCTGGGGCTGGGGCCTCAGGCCATTTGTGGCTTGGCCTTGGACTGTCCCCAGTTTGGAGCCGGACATCCCCTGGCCATCAAGCTGGGAAAAGCACACTTGCCTGGCACTGCTAGGGCTCTCAGGAGAGCGGGAATACCCACTCTGGACTTGAGGGTCCAAGTCTGCCCCGGGGATGGAAGCCAGCTCCTTTCTTGGCCCTGAGCCCCCACTCTCAGGGTATGAGATGTTTTTGATGGAGGAGAGCTTAGACTGCTCTAGACACACAGTCTAAAAAGCCCTGGCCTTGGGCGGGCCCCTCAGCAATTAGCTGAGGGCCGTGGCCACTTGGTTTTCTGCTGGGCTCACAGCTATCAAGGGGGTGGGGGTGGGGGGGTAAGAGTTATGGGGTGTGGCCCCCAGCCCACATAACCAGCTCCCAGACCTATTGGAAAGCCTGATTCCTCAGGGCCCCAATGCCAAAGATGGGCCGGGGTCTTTCCAGGTCTGTGAGGTGCCCCTGGGCATTCGGATTTAGAGGCTCACGTTACAAGCCCCCTCCCTGACCCCTTCCACCCCTCAAGCAGGGCATGGCAGCTTTGCCCCAAAAGGGCCAGGACTCAAAGGAAGAAATAGGCCAGATATTTACTCATTTATTAATTCCTTTAGCAGACTTTTATGGAGCAACTGCTGTATCGTGGGAGCTGGAATGAGGCCCTTGCTCACCCGGATCTCATTCTAGAGCTACACTGATAAATGGGCAATGACAATACCATGGGGCACATGCTGTGGGAACCCAGAGCAAGTACCAAGCCCAGGGGGCTTAGCTGGAGGAGGTGCTAAGTCAAGTCACAGGAGGAAGAGGAGGAGGTGTTCTTTAGAGAATTGCTCCTGTGGAAAGACCCCCACATTGGCATGTGTCTGCAAGGAGAGGGTACAGGAAAGGGGTTCTCCTCAGCATGGCATTCAGGCCGGGTGCCCTGTGGTTCCGGCTGCCTCTGCCGTCCCTGTCCTGCCCCTTCGAACCAGTGCACAAAGACATCTGGACTGTATTGATCTGTGTCTATCTCACTCAAGAGCCTGGTAGGTCCCAGAATCCCGGCTCTGGGTCTCCTGTATTACATTTCTTCATAGGGCCTGCAGACAAGTGGGTGCTCAATGATGCTGCTCCCAATAGCCTCCTCTCTTTGTATCCCTCCCCTGAGGCTGAGCCGTGTGCTCCCTCCTTTGTGCTCCTACAGTACTTGGTAAGTCAGAACTCATGTCTGTATAGCACTTTCAGTTGGCAAAGCACTTGTACATATATTCATGTGTTTGATGCTCACAAAAGTGTAAAATGTGTCCTAATTATCATCATCAGTCATCCCCTGCCAAGAGACAGCATAGCATGGTGGTTTAAGCGTGTGGGCTCCACAGCTGGAATGCTTGGGTTGGAGTCTAGTCTCTACCACTTACTGGCTGTGTGACCTTGAACAAGTTGCTTAACCTCTCTGTGCTTCAATGTCCCCATTTGTAAGATAGGAGCAGCATACCTCACAGGAGCATGGAGAGGCTACATGTCGAGTAAGAACATGACCTATTACACGGTCCCCTCGATAATAATGGTAGCTGTTCTCATCTCTTTTATGGATAAGATCCAGAAGGTCAAGGTCAACATCACCTAGCGTCCTGTGGTTTTCTCTCTAAGCCTTTAGACTTCAAATCTTGTGTTTTGGGATTATCTTCCCATCCCCCCACCCCCAATCTCCCTCGTCACCCTGTCTCCTAATTTATCTGTTTATGCATCTGTCTGTCCTTCTGGATAGGGGCTCCTCCAGGGCAGGAGCGTGTACCAGCCTTGTGCTGTCTCCCCAGCACCTGGAATAGTGCCTGGCCACCGGGGAACACTCAAATTCTGTGTTGAAGGGATGATGCACTCCGTGTGCCAGGCATCATGCTCAGCCCTTCCAGATGGACTATCTCATCTGAGCCTCCAGACCACTTTAGGAGGTAGTGAAGAATTCTACAACTGCACTGAGGTACAATAAAATGCATAGATCCGTTTTGATAGCGGTGTATGACCCGTGCATCATTCCCAGCAAGGCTGACAAACGTCCCCATCACCCCTAAAATTTTCTCAGGCCTCCTTGAAATCCTTCTCTTCCTCCAATTCTAGATTTATTTCTAGTTTATAGGGGAGGAAACCGAGGTACGGAGGGGTTAAGCTTCCCAGAGACACCTGACCAGCTCCAGTGGCCACACCAGGATTTGAACCAAGGGGACCTGCCCCCGGCCTGCCTCCCGGCCACGGTGCCATGCTGCCTAGGCGGTCCTGGGTAGAGGGTGGGTACTTGTGGCTGTTTGTAAAGAGGCCCGCCTGGCAAAGTCCTCCCTCCCTCCTCCGCGCCCCCGCAGCCCCCCCAACCACTCCCCCCCCCCGGCCCCGCTCAGGTCCAAGAAGATGGCTCATGAAGAGACAGCGGGTGTGCCTGTCTCTGCGACGGAGGCGTGAGGAGCGGGCTGGCACCCCAAAGGGATGTCTGGGTGCCAAGGGCAGCCGACGGAGACCGTGCAAGGGGACCAGATAAAGGTGTCCTACAGCCAGGAGCCAGGCGATGCAGTGAGCCTGCGGGTCCCGTGGTGGGTGCTGGGCGCGTCGGGGGTGCGTGTGACTCTGTGACTGACCGTGTGGCTGCTGAAGGCAGGGCCACCGCAGCTCTCGGTGCTGGGGGTGGAAGGCGTTAACTGCGTGAATGCTGGCGGGGGTGGGCTCAAAAGCCCGGGGGGCCGAGGGAGGTAGTAAACATCAGGGTGCCTGGGACTGTGATGGCGGCCCGGCAAGGATGCTGCAGGGCTGTGCGGGTTTGTGTGACTTTGCAGTTCAACACATTAGCAGTGCCTGTGCTGCGCCAGGCAACCAGCGACGAGGTGGAGACACAGACCCAGCTTTCTGCCGAATGGTACTGGCTGCGGGCTCTGTGGGATCACCTTGTGGCTGGCGCCGGGCTCCGTGCTGTTTGCCCTTTCTGGCCCTAGGTCCTCCCAAGAACCCCATCCCACTCGGAGGCTAGGTGGAAGAGCACAGAAAGGAAGTGACTTGCCCAAGGTGACCCAGCTACTCAGCGCCAGGGCAGGATGTGACCAAGCTGCGGAGCCTGAGTCCTTCACCGCTATGCCTGGGTCAGAGGGCAAGTGCCGCCCTGGGGCTGCGCGTTTGGACTCCTGGCGGTGGCCCTGGGGACAACTCCCCGGCCACGTGGGCTAGAAATCAGGCCATGGTCACTGTGCTAAGGGGCGGGGCGCTGAGTCGCCCCTAGTTCTCCCTTCCCAAGGGCCAGATCCTGGGCAGAGGGGCTGCCGAGCTCTTAGAGACCCCTGAGCGCCCCCCCCCCCCCCCCGGCCCCCCCGGGGTCCCCCCCCCCCCCCCTTCCCGGTGCTGACTCTCGGCCAGAAGAGGAAAGGCAGTCTCCACCCACCTCTAGCGCTCTCCCTTCTCCTTTATAAAGGCCGGAACAGCTGAAAGGGTGGCAACTTCTCCTCCTGCCGCCGGGAGCAGCCCGCCTGCCTCCCCGCGCGCCCGCAGCCTCCCCCGCTGCTTCCCTGAGGGCTCCCCTCTGGCCGCCAGCGCCCATCTTTCATTCCCGAGACTGAGATATTTTGCGCACACACACATACACACACGCGCAAAAAGGGGGAAAAAAAAAAAGGCCCACCCTCCAGCCTCGTTGCAAAGAGAAGCCGGAGCAGCCGCAGCTCACAGCCCGCAGAGGACGCCCAGAGCGGCGAGCGCGACGACAGACGGACCGACGGACTCGCGCCGCGTCCACCTGTCTGCCGCGCCCGGCACTGCGCGCAGCGGGCACGCCTCGAGCGCGGAGCAGCCGTGCCCGCCGCCTGGGCCCCGCGCCAAGGCGCACACGCTCCGGCCCCCCCCACCCGGCCCGGGCGGGAGTTTGCACCTCTCCCTGCCCGGGTACTCGGGCCGCCGCTGCAAAGCCAACTTTGGAAAAAGTTTTTTGGGGGAGACTTTGGCCTTGAGGTGCCCAGCTCTGCACTTTCCGACTTCAGGGGCCTTTCCAGAAAATGTTGCAAAAAAGCTAAGCCGGCGGGCAGAGGAAAACGCCTATAGTCGGCGAGTGAAGACGAGCCATCGACTGCCGTGTTCTTTTTCCTCTTGGAGGTTGGAGTCCCCTGGGCGCCCCCACACGGCTAGACGCCTCGGCTGGTTCGCGACGCAGACCCCTGGCCGTGGATGCTCACTCGGGCTCGGGATCCGCCCAGGTAGCGGCCTCGGACCCTCGTCCTGCGCCCAGGCCCTCCCCAGCCCCTCAACGACGGAGCCGGGGCCGGGGGCGGCGGCGCCCGGGGGCCATGCGGGTGAGCCGCGGCGGCGGCTGCAGCGGCCTGAGCGCCTGATCGCCGCAGACCCGAGTCGAGCCCACCTCCCTCCCCAGCCCCCGCCCCCCACCCTGGCCGCGGGGGCGGCGCGCTCGGTCCACGCGTCCGGGGCCCCGCGGGGCCGGGCCCGGAGTCGGCATGAATCGCTGCTGGGCGCTCTTCCTGTCTCTCTGCTGCTACCTGCGTCTGGTCAGCGCCGAGGTGAGTTGCGACGGCTGCCAGGGCTGGTTCGCTTCATTCATTACCCCCACCCGCACCCCTTAGTCGCCCCCTCCCCTCCCTGCAGTGAACTTTGGACCCTTGGAGCCCAGGGGCCTAGCGCAGGGCGCTAGGTGACCTCCGAGGGTTGGGACGTGAGGTCCGGAGGTGCCAGGCTCTAAGGGGAGGGGGCAGGGGCAGCTTTCTTTCCCAGGGGGCGATCCCAGATCTCTGGCCCTTTCAGCGTCGGGGGAGGGTGTGTGTGTGGCCCCGGCCCCCACCCCTCAGGAACCCGAAGGGAGAGAGGGGGGTGGTGGTGCCCAGGGTGCAGAAGGCAGCGCGTCCTCCCAAGCCCACTTTGGTTCCAGCTTAGGTTCTGTGCAGGACCCGCGAGCTCGCGCACCGGTGGCAGCCGCGCCAGCCTTCCGCGGGGATCTGCCTCCCCTCCCGGGCTCCCGCTCCCGGTCGGGACGGGCGCCCTCGGGCCAGCGCAGGGCATGCCCGGCCCTAGAGCGCAGTCCAGCCGCAGCTTGTGTCTTGGGCGCGGGGGTTGCCGAGAGAGAGAGAGAGAGAGAGAGAGAGAGAGAGAGAGAGAGAGAGAGGTTTTGGGCATTCGGGAATTGGGGAGGAGGAGAGGCTTTTAAGGAATCCAGCCCTCGGGGCGGTGTGTGCCCCAGGCCCCGCCATACCTGCGCCCGCGCCCTGCGAGAGGAAGCGCCTCTCTCCCCCGCTTGCAGGGTGCGGAGCGCGCCAGTAAAAGCATAGCTGCGAGGCAGGTGGGGTGTAAAAACGTCTGGGGGAGCTATCAGGTCGGATCAGTCCCCCCCCCACACACCCCTCCCAGCCTCACGTAGCAGTGAGTTGGCAAGTCCACCCGGAATCCAGGTGGGAAAGGGGGCGGGGCAGGGAGGAAGCGCGAGGTGGAGGGGAGGAGAGAGCAGCGGGGAGCGCGGCGAGCCTGGGTCCCGTCCCGCCTCCGCTCCGCGGCGGCCGGGAGCCCGCACCTCGCCGGCTCCCGAGGAGGGCCGGCCCCTCCTGGCGTCCAACGAGGCGCAGGAAGGAGGCGGCGGCGGCGGCGAAGGGGTTAAGGTGAAGGGCTCCGAGGCCGCGGCCAGACCTTGGGCCGCCGCCAGCGCAGGTTGTTTTGACCACAGAGGAGCGAGCCGTCGCCGTCTCCTTTTGTTCTCGGGGCTCCTCGAGGGCCGCCGGCCGCCCGCCCTGGGGCCCCGCCCTTCCGCGGCCAACCCCCCGCGGTCCGCACCCGGGAGGGAGGCCGCAGGGCTCGGCCTGGAAGCCTGCAGGCCCCTCCCGACGCCCCCTCCTCTCCTCTCTGCAGCCCCCCGGGCCGCGGCCAGCTGTTGGGGAGGGGGGCGCCGGCCGGCCCCAGCTGCCGCCTCGCCTTGCCGCGGGGCCTGGGGGCTGGGGCCGGTGCCAGGGCGTCCTGGGAACGGCGGCGCCCCCGCCGCTGCTCTCCGCAGCCCACCCCGCCCGGCCCCCGGACTCGCTCACTCACCCCACGCATGCACACTCTTGGCCGGAGGCGATGCTGCGCTCCGGCTGGCGGGCGGGCGCGCAGAGCGACGGGCACGCACTACCGCGGCCGGGTCGCGCGCCCGCCGCCGCCACGCCCGTGCACACGCGGGGCACACGCGCGCGCACCGCACACACACGTACGCCTGGCCCCCGAACACGCGGCCTGAACACACGTGCGCGCACACCCACGCACGCACACAGGCACGCACGGCCCCTATACACCCGGCATCAGGTGCCCACCCCCGCGCAACAGGTGGGCCCACCGTGGGCCCTGGAACCTCGTCGTCTTTCTAGTGACCGCATTTCCTTGCTGGGCCCCTAGGAGGGAGGGGAGACAGGGACCCTCCCATCAGGTCCTGGCTCCACAGCACCCACTGCTCTTTGCCGGCGCAGGTCGGCTTGCCGCCCCTCCAGCTTTACCCCTCCGTGATTGCTTTTTTACAACTACCCCAGGAGGCGGAGAATAGTGTTGATGCGTCTGGGGGGCGCTGTGATGTCCAGAGAATTCTCCCTTCCAATAAGCCCTTCTTTGAGCCTCCAAGACGAAGAGGACCCTCGCTGCTGAGGGGCCTCCCACCTGGCTGTTCTGTCTGCTTTGCTGATCCCAGCGCGCTCTGGAGAGGCTGGGTGACAGCTGGAAGAGGCTTTTTCCCAGGCCTGCCCTCCTCATTCCCAGCTTCCTCCAGCATCTCCTCCTTCCCCACAACTCCATGGATATGTGTGCTTGGAGGGGGGACGCTATGGCACAGAAGCTGTTGCCTCTCTCCCTACTGTAATCACAGCGTCCTGGAACACAAGGCTCTCGGGAAGCCACAATTGTGTGGTGCTTTGCAGTTTCCGAAAGAAGCGCTGTCTCGCTAAGCCCGTGTCAGCCTCAGGCGGCTTTGGAGGAGGAGACATAAAGGGAAACCCATCAACATGGGGGCTAGTGGGGGGAAGGGAGACTCCAGGAGAGCTCGCTGCTGGAGGTGGCCTTGGGGCTGGCCTGGTCCCTGGCCAAAGCCTCAGGTAGAGGCCCCAGCAGCTGGGAAGGCTGGGCCTGCCAGAGGGTCCGCTGAGGCCTAGGAGGTCCTATCTCCATGGCTGAGCTGGCTTCCGGGGAGGGTAACTCCCACTGTCATGTGATGCCTCCCGCCTGAGCACCCTTCTGCTGGGAAGGAGGGAAGGGGCCTGGCAGTCCTTTACCACCCAGCTTCTTTCTGGTTTGCTAATGGTCTTAGGTGGTGGGGGACCGACTTGCTGGGTTCTCTCTCCCAGCCCTAGAAGTGTCTGCAAGTTTAGGACCGAACAGAATTTTGAGGCTCTGGGGCAAGACCTAGAACAATGTGTTTATATATGTGTGTGTGGGGGGGGGGGTTGATTCAGCGAGAGTGGTAAAGAGGGGTTTGCTATCGGCTTCCTGGGTCCCTCTCAGTCTCCCCCTCCCCATATGCCTCTTCTAGGATAGCTATTCCATTTTCTGGTTTATTTATTGTCCGTTTTCCCTCACTAGTCTAAACTCCTCTAGAGAGTTTGTCTTGGTCACCACTGTCTCCCATTCTTGGAACGGTTCCTGGTCCAAGGTGGATAATCTATAAATATTTGGGGAAAGGACAGTGGATGTGGGGGGGGGGGCATGGGGGGCGGCGGTGAGGAAGGACCAGACATCTGTCTAGCACTTGCTAAGTGCTTTATAAACATGACCTCACGTAGTCCTCACCCCCAGGGCAATGCGGGCCGGCTACTCTGCTCTCCAGGCAGACATTCTCATTTGGGCCCTTCCCCCTATCTTGAGAGACAAGCTTGTCTTTCTGTTCTGCGTCTTGGGACTTGGACTGCCAAGATTGGACAGGACAGAGGAGGAAACAGAAGGAAAATCAGACTGCAGCGATTCTGTGTATCTTGAGCTGGGCCTCAGTTTCTCCCACCCCTCCCCAAAATGTGAAGGTTGGATCAGCTCAGAGTTCCCTAAGAGCAGCAGAATTCCCTAGCCTCTCGCAAATGCAGATTCCTGCTCACCCCGCGCCAGTGCCGGGAGTTGGGCCGGCCTGGGGTGGAGGGGAGGACCCCCGGGGCAGCGGGTCCGGAGGGGGGGGCAGTGACCGTGATGGGCCGCGCCGGGTTGTAACTGCAGCACCGGCCCCTCTTCCAGCCCTAACAGATTTTCTGCTCCAGGGAGAGGCAGACAACCCAGTGTGGGGCTGGGCTAACATTCAGGAGGGGCGGGAGGGTCCCAGGAGCAATAGGGAAGGGAAATGCGAGGTGGGAAAGTCTGGTTCTAAATGGCTTCTGTGGTCTGCCCGGAGAAGGCTTCTTCAAAGGGCTTGGCTTTGGCATCGAATCTAAATCAGGCCTGAGACTTGTCAGGCAGGCGGGCGCTTGGAGGCCTCGCCGGCTTCTCTCTCCGCCAGCCCCAGCCAACGCCCCTGGTTGCTCGGGCTGAGCCTGTCATCTCCCTCCGAGGAGCGGAGGGCTGGGGAGTGCGTATCTGTGTGTGCAGCTGGGGCCCTGGGGGAGGGTGGGGTCCAAGCCCCTTTGATCTGCCAGCCGGGTTGGGAGCAGGTAATTCGCCTGGCCTCACGCTAGCTCGTGCCCTTCCTACCTTCTGCAGCTGGTGTTGGGGGTGGGGAGGGAGGGGAGGAGACTGTTTGCCTTGGCTCCCCCGGCTGGCTGTGCCCCAGCTGTCTTCTCACCACGCCCTCGCCCTGTCAGGAACCCCAGGCCTGAGATCTGGGGCAGCTTCATCTGGATGCCATGCCTCTTGTCCCTGCCCACCTAAGGAGGGTTCAAGAACCTGTGCCCAGGAAACCCGGGCTCCAGGCTGCTCACCCTCCCATGCCAAGAGGAGCCTCTGACCCCCAGCAGGTGCCCCTGCGAGTCTCCCCCAGGGCACTGCATCCTGGAGCTGACCACAGGCTGAATTTCCCCATCCCTCACCCCCCCCCCCAGCCCCGGAAGGGACCCGCCAGCCCACGCGGCCCCGGGCAGTGCCAGTGGGGACTAGGGTGCCATTTCCTGGGGCCCAGCACGGGGGATAATGCAAAGCCACACGCTCTCCTCCAGGGGCAGGCTAGGCAGCTCTCCACCCACCAATTGTCTTCCTCAAAAATGCCCTGCCTGGCTGGCCCTGGGCGTGTGTGCTGCTCGCTGCTGCTCTCGAAGGAGCCACCTGAAGGACTGAATGGGCCCCTGACAGCTCATTAAGTACCTGTTATTTGCGGGCGCTCTGCTAGGTGCAGTTACGCCTCCCAATAACACCAGTCAGGTGTTCTTCGCCCCATTTGAAAGATAAAGAAGCTAAGGTTGTTCAAAGGCTTCATCCAAGAGGCCAGGTTTCCTTGGCTGCTGAAGCCCCTGCTTTTCTGTGTACTCAAGTTTCTCAACCTCTGCCCTATTGACATCTTGGGCCAGATAATTCTTTATTGTGGAAGGCTGTCCCGTGCATAGTGGGATGTTTAGCAGGATCACTGGCCACCACCTACTAGATGCCAGGAGCACTGTTCTAGTTGTGACCACCTCAGCCATGGCCAGTGTCCCCTGAGGACCCTCTAGCCCCTGCTCTGGGACACCTGATGCCAGAAAGCTCCATGGTGGGCTGGAAGAGGGAGCGGCGCAGCTCTGCTCTTGTGGTGTAGACTTGTAGCCCTTTACTTACTTCTCTAAGCCTTTAGCTTCCCCATCTGGAAGATGGGGATAAAAATATAGAGCCAGCTGCTTAGGATTGGTAGTTAGTACAGCATTTAGCTCAGTGCCTGGCTTATAGTCAGCACTTAATAAAAGTTAGCTGTGGTATTATTATCAAATCCAGTGAGTTCTGGGCATCCAGTGGCCAAGTTACTAGAAACATGTGCAGGAATGGCCTCTCTGCTTAGAGTGAAGTGGATTCTTTAGGAGGCAGTTTGCTTAGGGGGTGGAGGGGGGGTTTTAACCCAGGGGGTCCTCCTGGTGGAGGAGGTAGGAGGATCACACAGGAGAGAACCCCAGGGAGAAGGGGAGAGTCCTTCATGCATTTTACGAGTACTTCTTGAGCACCTACTGTGTACTTCTCCCACCTCCCCCGTCTGTCCTGGGCTCTTCACTACTCAGCCTGGGAGGGTCTGGGTCCGTTTCCATAAAACATTGTCTCTTGCATCGCAGGCTGGGTCTGGGGCACCCGCTAGTCCTGTTTGGGGTCTGCCTACTCTGCCCCGGCTGGCAACTGCAGCCAGCTCTCCAATGGGCAAGGAGGTCTTGGCATGAGTGCTGTATGCCATTTGGTCCTGGGCCTTGGGGCCCTCTCCTGGGGGGTTAATTGAATCATTACTGCCCAGACAGCCTGGAAGCCCTGGTCGGGCACCTCACCCTCGGCTTTCCTCTGTTACCTCTACCAGCACAGGCAGAATTAGGATGGAATCAAATGTCTTCGACCCCCTGATTCACAGATGGGGGCCAGGACCAGAGAGGGGCAGTGACCTGCCCCAGGTCATGGGGTGGTTAGGGGAATAACAAGGGTAGAATTTAGCTCCCTGGACTACCAGTTCTGGGCTTGGCAAAACCCTCAGGGGAAGTAGGCTGCCTTGGTCTTAACTGGGGACCCGCCGCCTGCCTTCCGGCCTGTGGGTAGTGCCCTGTGTCCACATTTGGAGACACCAAAGGCATGGTCTCTGTCTTGGAGTAGGAAGAGGTGGAGCGTGGCGGAGGTAGGGGAGGAAAGCAAGGCGCAGCTGAGCTGATGCCCCTCCCCCATCTCACTCATCCAGCCCCTGGCTCCCCGGCTTCGTAGCCATGGACCCTGAAGGAAAGACCCCAGCTGCCAGCCAAGCTTACTGCTCGGGCCCCAAGCCTTCCTGTCTTGAACCTCCCGGCAGCCCTAGACACCAGGCAGGATTATAAGCTCTGAGTTCAAATGAAAAAACTGAGCTCAGGGGTTTCAAGGAATTCGTTTTAAAAGTGAACGTAACCCACACTCTACCCTCACTCTAAGGTCGACCTGGGTGGCCAGGGCTGGATGGATGGGGTAGAACCCCTGGAGGAGGTGTTCCCAGACGCCATGATAACCTTTGAGGAAACGGAGCTTTGGGGGAGCCAGAAACTGATCCATCCCCAAGCTCCTAACAGAGCTTTGGGGAGAGCCCCCTGGGGCCGGCCACGGGGCAGAGGACCTCCTCCCCCTGTCAGGCAGGGGCTCAGCCTGTGCAAAGCCAATCAGAACTCGGGTCCTTGGAGGGGTGCCTGGGTGGCTCAGTCGTTAAGCGTCTGCCTTTGGCTCAGGTCATGATCCCAGGGTCCTGGGATCGAGCCCTGCATCGGGCTCCCTGCTCAGAGGGGAGCCTGCTTCTCCCCCTCCCACTCCCCCTGCTTGTGTTCCCTCTCTCGCTGTGTCTCTCTCTGTCAAATAAATAAAATCTTTAAAAAGAAAAAAAAAAGAACTCGGGTCCTTGGAGTGTTCCATGAACTGACTAGAGCAGGAGCTCCTGCTTCCTCATCCAGAGAAACTGAGGCACAGAGTTGTTTAAGTAAGTCAGGTCTGCCGGCGCCCCCTCCAGGGCTTCTTCCGCAGGACCGCGCCATCCTGCATGTGCGTGTGCACGTGTGTGTGTGTTTGTACGGCTGTGAGTTCGGACATGCAGCAGGGTCTCCCGCCTCTTTGCCCCGAGGCATTGGGTGTCCAGATTGGGCCCTCCTCCTCAAGACCTCTGGTATCAGCCCCTCAGGTTTCCCTGGACCACGAGGGATGTGGCTGTGACCTTCCTATCAGGCTGCTGTCATGTCATTGTGAGGCCTGCGGTTTCCCTGGAGGAAGCCCGGCTCCGAGTGGGGCCTGTTAAAGCACTTATTAAGTTTCAAGTGTTTTTGGTAACAGGCCAGAGGGGCTCTAAAAATAGGGTTTGGTTGGGCATGGGGCATGGGTAAGCTTTCAGGTTTCGTGTCTGTATCTGAGGATTCCCTTCTCTCCTCTTTTGAGCAAGAGACTAAATAGATCTGTTAGTACCTGGGGGCCCCGGAGCCTGGCCACCTCCGCAAGCATTTAGGAACCACCTCATGTACCCAGGAGGCTGGGGGCACAGCCTCTGCCACCAGGAAGCCTTGGCTTTGAATGCAGGTTCTGCTGATAATTGGCTGGAAGATTCTGTTTTCTCATCTGTAAAATGGGGACAATTAGATCTCCTGTGACAAATGCTGGCTGTCGTTGGCTGTCAGGTGGGGAGGAAAAGCAGAAAGATGGCTGGAGTCTCCAGGAACCTGTGATGCGATGTGGGCGACAGATGTACACCATCGGATCTAACTCAGAGCAAGCTGGGGCTCCCGTTTGGGGGTGGGGGATGGGCATCTGATCTGGGTCTTAGAGGCTTCAGCAGGTTCTGGCCCCCAGAACTTTGTGCTTCTGGTTGCCAGGCCTGGAACTGCTCCCCTCCCCCCACACACACGCCCCGGCCCGGCTGTCCACTTGCCCATGGCCGAGAGGCCCTGTGGGGCTTTTCCATAGGACGGTGGCATGTGTGTGGCAGGGAAGAGGGCCATGGCTAGAAAGCCCTCGACTCCGGCTCACTTGACCCCACGGTGTCTGCCTGGCAGGGGGACCCCATTCCCGAGGAGCTCTACGAGATGCTGAGTGACCACTCGATCCGCTCCTTTGATGATCTCCAGCGCCTGCTGCACGGAGCCTCCGTAGGTAAATTGAACCCTCATTCAGGGCTCTGGGCCCCCACTGAGTCCTCGGGGGCCGGGAGGGGCAGGGCAAGGGGCAGCCTCCCTTCCTTGACTTCCGGAGAACTAGAGGCCTGTGGCAGCCCCAGGAGGGCTCGGCCACACCTGTCCCGGGGCAGGGCTGAGTAGGTGGACGGGTTGGTACCTGGGACGTGGGGTGTGGCAGACGCACCACCTGTGGCTCTGGCTTGGTGCACGGGGTGGGGTGCCGGCAGGAGGGGTGCAGGGAGAAAGAAGGTGCCCAGGGCATATGCCGAATGCGTATCCAGGTGTGGGCCCAACCAGGGAGGGTGGTGCCAAAGGAGCCATCTCCCTGCCCCTCTGGCTGAGGGCCCGGTCTGTGAGGTCTCCCGGGGACACCTGGCCCAGGCCAGCGGGCAGCCCTGCCCTAGCCCGAGAGTGCACTCAGCGAATGGGCACGTGCTTGGTGGCATACACGTGGCAGGGCTGCTGGGCTGGGTCGGGAATGTATTTATAAATGCTGTCTTCAGAGCAAATTCCATTCTATTCTAACCTCTGGCCTGTTCCCTGGAGCCCTGGTCAGCAGCCCCCCTGCACCCCCAGCTCCCCTTCCCTCTAGGGTTTTGTCTCTTTGTCACTTTGTAATCCTTGCCCAGACTCCTATCTACGGGGGACAGCATTTCCTGTCTTTGTTTCCTCTCCCCGTTGGGCCCCTGGCTCCCTCTCAAAAGCATTCCCGGGCCCTTTCAAACCCGCCTGTGCCGGGGGCTGGCGAGGCAGGCGGGAGGGGGCCCCAGCTGGGCCCACCTATTGTTCACTAGGCCCCCCGCCCGACGTCTCCCACACCCCCCACCCCATGCCCGACTGGCCAGCCCTGGCCAACACAATGGGGCAACTTCCAAATTTAGCCTTTCTGCAATTTCTTTCCAAGGCCCTTGGCCCCCACCCTCGGACAGCCCCTACACACCCCGGCCGGGGGTCGGGATTGGAGACAGAGGTTTTCAATAGCGGGCCTGTTTCGAGGCAACCATGTGGCTATTTTTTCCTAATCAACTTAACCTTTCCACAAAGCACATCTTTTCCCCCATCTCTTCTCCACCAGGGACATTCCAGAGATGGCAGGGAGAAAGGAAGGGGGCGAGAGGGACAGACAGACACGCTGACGTGGGAGCAGTAGGCTGGACGGAAACACAGCCGTTGTAGGACCGGCTCCTCCAAACAGGACCCCTGGGGAGCCCACAGAGAAGAGCAGGAGCTTTGTCGTTGGCAGGGCCAGTGGGAAGGGGAGACAGCAAGAGCAGCGAGGGGGCTCCGTGGGAGGGGACGGGAGCTTGTCCCCGACACCCCGCGGTCTATTTGCTCACTCTTCAGCCATCAGAGAGCTGGAAGGGTCTGCCCGGGATTCAGTGTCAAGCTCAAAGTCCTCCTGTCCGGCCCTCACCTCCCACAGTGCTGTCGGCTGCCTCTAGAGAGAGGGATCGCTCCAAGGAGCACCAAGGATGATATCACGATGAGGGCCTCCCAGGCTGGAGAAGGGAGCTGTGGTTTATGACCTGAGGGAGAAATGGACGGTTTAGTGCAGACACCAGGTCAAAGGTTAGAGGGGAGAGGTAAACACAGTGAGATACTGGGAGCTGGAACAAGACCCAGGCCTGAAAGGGCTCAGGGTATGGCCGCCCCCATCCCAGCAGGCTGGCTCCCCACCTCTCTCTGCCTTCAGCCCCCACCCCCACTCCTGTCCCTCCTCCCTCTCTCTGGCTCAGCTGGGCCATTGTCCGGGGCTCCAGAGGGGCTGTGTCCAGGGCATGCTGGTCCCCCCGGGGATTCTGGGAATTTCTCCATTCAGCGCTTCCTATGGGAACGTTGGGTGGAGGGGCACTGGAAACTGGCCTTCTGAGCTCTGGGTCCTTGCCCTGCCCTGGAGGCTGACGAGGGTTCACTTACAGTAGCAAAAGGGAAGGGTTATTTTTAACTCCTTTGACATGGGTTCTGTCCAAAAATGTGGCTGAAGAGCCCAGAGTGGGGCTGAAGGCCTGCGCCCCCCAGGGATGCTGTCCGGTCCCCACCACCCCAACCCCATGACCACCCTGGGGTTGCCTGGAGGGCTCCTTGTCAGAGCGAGGACCCTCAGGTTTACAGGGACCTGGAAAGGGAGTCTGTTCTTTGGAGTGGGGTGCCAGTGAGGGGTGAGAGGCCACCTTCCTGCCTGCCCCACATCCCCCATTGGCGCCCCCACCCCACGATCGGACCAGCTAGGGGCTATGAGAGTGCATCTGACTGTACCTTCTCTTGCAGATGAAGACGGGGCCGAGTTGGACCTGAATTTGACCCGATCCCATTCTGGAGGCGAGCTGGAGAGCTTATCCCGAGGGAGAAGGAGCCTAGGTGAGGCTGCAGATGAGAATGGTGACCCCTCCATGGTGGGAGCCAGACAAGGAGTACTGGGGCGTGCAGCCAGCCCACGGCTCTGGGCCGCCCCATTCGTCCCACACTGAGGACTGAATTGAACTATAAGAGAGTAAAACTGTCCTTCAATATACTATATTGAGGAGTTGAGTCATCACGCCCCATCCCCCAATACATAGTTTCCTAAATATAGTGCTTTTAAACTCATTTGTTCATACTCCAACCCCAGAGATAGATATTACTGACCCCATTTTATACAGTTGGAAACTGAGGCCCAGAGAGGGTAAAGCCGTGGCCAAAAGTCACACAGCTAGCAAGGGATAGGGCTGGGGTCCCAGCAGCTCTTCTCACTTGAACCCAGTGCCGTCCTGGTGGGCTGTGTGTCTCTTCTGTGGCTTAGGGCTGCGGCTGGGACAGCAGGCAAAGCTTGGCACCTGCCTCGGTCCCATGGAAGCCTTCCCCGGGGGAGGCCCGTGCCTGCTCTAAGCCCCTCCTCATCTCTGCCCACCTGTAGTCCCCAAAACACTGTAGACAGTGGCTAGGGGGCCCTTCAGATAGGAGTTGGTGGCCTGAGTTCCACTCCTCAGTGAACTCGGGCAGCTAGTCGAGCCTCAGTGTCTCTCTATGGGAACAACGGCAGAGCCCCAGCGTGGACCGCAGGCTTGCTGTGGGCCGCTTGCAGGACTCAGATCTGCAAGTGCAGTGTATAGGCGCTGTTATCCCCCTGCCAGAGATGAGGAAGCCGGCTTTGAAAGGAGCAAGGGTGTAAGAATAGATTATAGTGTACAAGGGCAACATAAAAGAGTGGTTACAAAATAAATAAGCGAGTAGGAGCCAGGGGTCAGGCGAGCCCAGAAATGTGTGAAATCACAGAACGAACCTGAGGCCCCGTGGAAGGAAACTGACATCTGACAGGCCAGCACGCTCCATGATCTCACTTGATCCTTACAGCGGTTCGTGGGTGTAGATCTCATGGGGAAACTGAGGCTGCGGGCACATCAGCAACCTGTCCAAGTCCCACAGCTGGTAACAGCCAGGAGGCGCACACGGCCGCCCGGGGTGGAAGCGAGTGGGACTCAGCCGGGGCCGTCTGTGAGGGAGAGCAGGGTCAGAGCCCTCCCGCTGGGCTGGGCCGCTGGGGGGGGGGCGGGAGGGGGTCTCTGGGCAGGCCCACCCTCCTGACGGCGCTCTCCCCTCTGTCCCTTCAGGTTCGACGGTCGCCGAGCCGGCCATGATCGCCGAGTGCAAGACGCGCACTGAGGTGTTCGAGATCTCGCGGCGCCTCATCGACCACACCAACGCCAACTTCCTGGTGTGGCCGCCGTGCGTGGAGGTGCAGCGCTGCTCGGGCTGCTGTAACAACCGCAACGTGCAGTGCCGCCCCACCCAGGTGCAGCTGCGGCCCGTCCAGGTGCGCAGGCGCGCCACCCCGCCCGCCCGGCTGGGGGCGGGGGGGGGGGGGGCGGGGGGCCCGGGCCCCCCCCCCCCCCCCCCGGCGGGGGGGGGGGGGGGGGGTTGCTGAGGGCCCGGGCCCTGGCCCTGGCCGCGGGGCGGGGGGGGGATGGTTGGGGGGCAGACCCACCGGCCCAGCTTCCGTAGAGGTGGAGAGGCATTCCTGGCAGGCTCCTGGGCTCTGTCCAGTTAGGGCTCTCTGCGCAGGTGCACTGAGGCCACCTGTGAGTCGTCAAGGCCACCCAGGCCGCCGTACCCAAAAGCCAAAGGCAGACCCCCAGGCAGGGCTGCGTGTGGGACGTTAAGGGAAGGGTGCTGCCTCCTCTTTTACAGGGATCAAATCCCCAAATGTCCCTTGAAGAGACCTGTCTACAAGCATTTATTGGACACTCAGAATGTTCTGGGCTGCTCAGTTTTCCTCCAAACCTGTTCAGGTTCCTTGTTGTGTCTTTAACAAAGAGGGCACAGAGTCCCTCCAGGCAACAGACACAGCAAATGCTGGGGCAGCCCCTAGCAAAGGGTCAGAGTGCTGAATCCTGCCTCCTTTCAGGAGAGATCGGGTATGCAGTCTGACTCAAGGCAAATTCTAGAATAGAGGCTGCTCTGGGGAGCTCCGGGTCTCATGCTGGGCAGGGCAGGGCCAGAGAAGCCTCAGCTGTCTTCTGATTCATGTGGAAAGGTTTTTGTGCCCCTTGGGTCAGCCTCGCCTACACATCAACTCTGGCGGGGCGGAGCTGCTGGGCAGGGGGCACACCTAGGGCTCAGCACCGGCTGGTGAGCCCCGCTCTTGCCAAATGGTCCACCTGCTTCGCCACACTCCCCTCCGAGGTCAGCTGTGGCCTTTCCCCGTGCCCACCATCGATCCCAGGCCTGGGCCCCGTGCCCGAGATCGCAAGTGTCACTCTCTACCACACCACCCACTGTCATGGTATCTCTTGTCCCCAGTGCTTCCAGCTCTGTGGATGGACACCTGACAGCTGACCTCCCCCTTCCCGCCTCCCTCCTGGATAAAGCCTCCCCCCACTTCCTTCCAGACAACCATCTCCCGCCTCTGCCACAGTCCCTGACCTTGGCTGGCGCTCCGGGAATGAGGACACCACGGGCCCTACACTCAACCCGGAAATGCCTTTCTCCCTTTCTGGGAGCTCCAAGGGGGCTGGGGCCAAGCTGGAGGCCAGGTCGGGAGGGCTTGTTTTGATGGAAAAGCTACGAGAAGGGCAGAGGGCAAGGTCCTGCTATTGTTTGGGCCGGTGCCTCTCCACTCCCGGCTTTCGAGGAAAGATCCCTGCCGGGGACACTGGGGTGGGAAGAGCAGGCAGGCAGGCTCCCTCAGCCCCTGCCTGTGTGGTCTTACAGAGGCACTTGGATGGTTCTGTCCTCCAGGTGAGAAAAATCGAGATTGTACGGAAGAAGCCAACCTTTAAGAAGGCCACGGTGACCCTGGAGGACCACCTGGCGTGCAAGTGTGAGACGGTGGTGGCTACTCGATCCGTGACCCGAAGCCCGGGGAGTAGCCAAGAGCAGCGAGGTAACCGCTGGTCCAGGGTCTGCCTCTGAATTGCTCAGCTGGGCAGCTCCCTTCTCTTGGGGCACCTGTCACTGGGGGGGGGGGGGGGCGGAAACTAGATCAGGCACGCCCCTGGTTAAAATTCATCTGAAGGTTACCATCTCACTGAGAACAATCCAGATTCCTCCCCTGCCTGCGAGGCTTTACATGAGGATGTTAGCCCCTGACTGGCCTTCCAGCCTTGCTGCCCCACCATTCCTCCTCACTTATGCCACCCCAACCAGCCTGACCTCCTCGAGTGGCCGGGTACCTTTCTGCCACAGGGCCTTTGCACATGCCACTTTCCATCTGAAATTCACTTCTCTCAACTCTTCACAAGGCTACTTGTCTTCATTTGGGTCTCAACCCAGGAGTCACCTTCTCCTAGAGGCCTGCCCTGACTACCCTGTCCAGAGCAGCTCCCATCCCCGTCTTGCTACCGCAGCCCCCTCCTTTGTTGAATGAGTACATGAAATAGTGGGACAAGAGAAGACTCCATGGACATCATCTTCAGATATTTGACAACCTGTCCTAGGGATGAGAAATCAAACTCATTCCCTGTGGCCTTCAGGGGGGATTAGGACCAGTGGGGAAAAGCCGCTGGAGAGAGATTTTAACTCCATATACCAAAAGCTGTCAATCAGTCAGGGGGCCAAGATGGAATTGTATGCCTTGTGCGGTAGTGAGTTTCCTGTCATTGAAAATGTGTAGGTAGAGAATGGGCAACCATGTAGCAGTGATGTGACAGAGTTCAAGCATCAGATGGTTAATTGGAACTGGACTTCTGGTCCACTCTTTAGAGTTCATGAATTCACAATTTCAGGGGCATAGTTTGAGTTGAAAGGGACCCCAAAAATGATCTGATCCAATTGCCTGGTCCACATTTTACAGAGGAGGTGCCTGAGGCTCAGAGAGGCTGGGGTCTTGCCCAAGGTCACACAGCCAGTCCCAGGCAGGGGTACGGCTGGAGTCTAGGTATCCTGAAGTTCTATTCTTGGCCCTTCTCTCACCGTGACAGCAGTCACTGGCTCTTACCTGCCTTGTCATTTTCTTTCTTTTTTTTTTTAAGAATTTAACATTGTTAGAGCTAGAACGGTCCAGAGAGATGACCTTATAAGTCAGTTGTTCAGTGTTCTTGATGGGGCTGCTGGAGCACAGCCATTATATATATGTGTATATACACACACACACATATACGTACATATATATAATATGATTATATATAATTATAATTTTTATTATTATTATTATTTTAAGATTTTATTTTTAAGTAATCTCTACACCCAACATGGGGTTTGAACTCACAACTCTGGATCAAGAGTCTCATGTTCTACCAACTGAGCCAGCCAGGCACCCCAAAGATCAAGATTTATTAAGTTAATATGTTTAGATGAGCATAAAAAAAATCACATTGATTTTCAGTAACTTTCTATTGGTAGAGGACAGAACATCTTAGAAGCCTCCCAAAGGCAGGCCTCTTAGCCCCTTTGTCCTGTTCCGAGAGCCGAGCTGAGGCACGGATGCCCTGGAAAGGTTGATAATTTGACAGCTTCAAACTGACCTGTTGTAAATTATTAATACAGTTAACACGGAACAACATGGGATATCGAATAACGTGGGATAATAATAAGAATTAACATAGAAGGATTTCTAGTCAGGAAAAATCATATTCTCCTTTATGTTTAGGATGGGGTTCTTTCATGTGCCTGTGCTTCATGTGGTTTTCCAAGCCAGATCTTGGAAGGCGTGTTCAACTGATTAATATGTAGATTACATAAAGTCTTGCCATGTCAGTTTCAGCAGTTTGGCCCTGGCCTGGCGAAGGCTGCTGTGGCCCGTGTGATACTGGTGTCAGACTTCCTGGGCTCGAGACTCGGCTCTGTCACTCATGAGCTGCATGACGACCTTGAGCCTGCTCAAGCTTTGCCCAGCCCAGGATCCTGCTGATGACCCCATCTCTGGAGCCCAAACTCTGGGCCCTTTAATGGCCCTTCTAGGTGTCCTCCTCCAAGGGGAATCTGAGACCCGCCCGCATCCTTACACTGCCCGATGGCAGAGATGGGCTAACTGCCTCGTGGGAGCTTATGTCTGTGAGGTGGGAAGTCGGCGTTGGCCCTGGAGAGCTGGGGGTGCTGGGGAAGGCTCCCAGGAAGAGATGGGCCTTGAGCTTGGCGGAGAAAGCTTTCACTGCCAGGGTGTTGACCTGGGGGCTCAGGAGGAAGAGACATCAGTGCTAACCTTGCCCGAGGCTCACGAGTGCTGTGATTTACAGGCCAGTGGTTGAAAGTACGGACTCCAGAGGCCGACTCCTAGGTTCAAATCCCAGTGTCTCTGCCTTGGTTTCCCTGTCTGTTAAATGTAGAGACTTGTACCTGCTGTGAGGAGAAATGAGCTTAGAACATTGCCAGGTGCACAGGAAGTGCTAGCCAAGGGTTTCTGGCTATTTCCATGTATTATCACCTAACCCGAGGGCCGAGGCTGCTGCCAGCTCACTTTTAAAGATACAGAAATCGAGGCACAGAGAGTTTATGTGACTTGCCCCAACGTACGCCACTAATACCTGGGAGAGCCCAGATTCGCACCCAGGTGGTCTGGCCCACAGCCCGAGCTCTGGCCTGCCCCACTGAGCCGCTTCTTGGAGTGGCGAGGGCCGGGTGACGACAGGCACGGGGATGGGGAGGCCCAGCTCCACAGTGGGAGTGTGTGGTTCTGGCCCGATGCCCAGCAGCTCCCGCATCCCAGAACTGGAAGGGGCTGAGAGGCTGGTGGGAGGAAACCTCAACAGGAGGTCAAGCGAGGGAATAAGAAAAAAGTGAGTAAGAGCAGCTCCCATTTGCCGATCACTTCTTAGTCTGATCTTAGTGGCTTAAGACAATAGCCATTTTATCATCTCTCCCCGATTGATGGGTTGACTGGGCTCCGCCTGGCGGTTCTACTCATGTCTCCAGTGGTTGTAGTGTGTTGTCTGGAGGCTGCGTGGGGCAGCTGGGCCCATGTCCCTCTCGCTGTAGTCCAGGGCGTCTCCTCCCCAGGTGCCTTCCCCAGCAGAGTAGCCAGACTTCTTACGCAGTGGCACAGGGCTCCCCAAGGCAAAATGGGGGGAGCTGCCAAGCCTTCTTCTTCTTCTTTTTTTAATATTTATTTATTTACTTTAGAGAGAGAGAGGGAGCATGTCAGCAGTGGGGAGGGGCAGAGAGAGAGGGAGAGAGAATCTCCAGCAGACTCCCCGCTGAGCACAGAGCCTGACGCGGGGCTCGGTCCCACGACCCCAAGATCATGACCTGAGCCGAAATCTGAGCCTCAACCGACTGAGCCACCCAGGCGCTCTGGGAGCTGCCAAGCCTTCTTAAGGGTTTTGCCTGGAACCAGCACAGCACCACTCTGCCTCCTTCTACTGGTTAACAGATCTGAGTCCACGCCAGGCTCAAGGGGCATGGAAATTAGGAGGGTCAGTGGGGTAAGGACAAAGAACTTGAAGCCATAGCTAATCTACTCCCCTCTGTGTTTGCCAGTAAACTGCCATTTATTCGTTTTACCAGTCCTGTGAGGGGGGCGGTCTTATTACCCCCATATCACAGGTGGGGAAACTGAGGTACGGAGTGGTTCAATAATTGGTAAGCAGTGGAGTTGGGATTTGAACCCAAGGAGGGCTGGCCTCAGACTCCTACCCCTTCTTTCAGCCCAGGAGATCTGGAGAGGTCTGCGGCAGGTGTTGGTTGAGAGCAATAGACCCTCTCCAGAGGCTGTCCACCTGCTGACAAGACCTTTCTTTTTCTCAAGCAGCCAGGACACCCCAAACTCGGGTGGCCATTCGGACAGTGCGAGTCCGCCGGCCCCCCAAGGGGAAGCACCGGAAGTTCAAGCACACGCATGACAAGAAGGCACTGAAGGAGACCCTCGGAGCCTAGGGGCATCTGCAGGAGAGTGTGGGCAGGTGAGGCCTGGTGGGGAACCTGAGGCCCAGACCCCTGGTCTTTCTTCTCCCTGGCCTGCGGCTTGGGCTGTGGAAGGGGATGAGGAGAGATATTTCCCCAAACAAAATCCCGGCTCTCAGCCTGGATCCCCTCCACCCAGTTTCAACTGAATTTTCCCATAGGGTAGGTGGGTGAGGGGGCTTTGGGGACCCCAGCCCAGCTGTGTCCCAGCATGCCCTAGGAGAATGGGAGGTCTGACCCTCAACTGCCCCAGCCCTGAGCGATGCTGGAAATCAGCTCCCCGTCCCTGGCAAGGGAGGCGTGTGAGCGTGGGCTGGAGCCCCTAGGCTGTCTCTGACCCTTCTGTGTCCCTCTGCTTGGCCCACAGGGTTATTTAATATGGTATTTGCTGTATCGCCCCCATGGGGTCCTTGGAGTGATAATATTGTTCCCCTCGTCCGTCTGTCTCGATGCCTGATTCGGACGGCCAATGGTGCTTACCCCTTCCACGCGTCCGTCCACCCACCAGCGGGTCCCCTCATTGGCCTCCAGCACCTTGCCCGGAAGCTCGAGAAGGAAACGGAGGACCTGAACTCCATTGCTGTCTTCCTCTGCCGACCCCGAGAATCTGGAATAGAAGCGCAAGAGAGACCAGTGGGCCCGCTGTTCCCCGGCTCCCGGCCAGGGTCACACCTCAGCGCTGTGGACCGGCCCAAAGCCCTGCACAAGGCTCTGAGGCCCTCTAGGCATGGGTGGCCTGCCTGGTCCCAGGACCCCTGGCCAGCTCTGAAGGGAACCCCCCAGGCAGGCCAGGGTACCTCGTACTCCTGTGGCTGAGACCACGCAGGGGAGCACAGACTCGAGAAAAGCCCTCCCACGGCGCCCAGGCCCAGTCACTTCTCCCTGGTCACCTCTGCTTACAGCGGCTTCCTTTTGTTTTATACATATGAGATCTCTGACGGTATGGACTCCTCTGGGTGGGCGTGGCCCAAGCACCAGGCAGCCAAGTGCCCCCTCAGATGGGTTAGAGATGAAGTTTGCTCTGGAGCCGACGTGGCTGATGATCTGGGCATTCACTGCCTCCTTCCACTTCCCCCACCTTCATTTCCTCTGTTTTATCTCTCTACCTCCACCCTGTATCTTCCTCTCATCCTGGCCCTCAGTCTGCTCCACCAAGGGACTCTTGGACCCCATACTTCTGCTCCATTAGGCAGAAGACCAGGGGTCAGGGCAGCAGGGGGCCTGCCCGTCATGTCCCAGCCCAGCCAAGACTGCCAAGTAGGTTTGTGCAGGGTGTGCACTGCACAAGGGCACTGCCTGCAGGCATCATTGTTCACACTGTAGAACGTGGCCAATTTGTATATTTATCAGGACAGTTTTCTGGCAGATGGAGATAAAAATGTATGGAGAAAGGGATCCTTTTCCTAACTGACACAAAGGCTCCACGTGGACTGGCTGTGCCCCGACCTGGCCAATGGCTTGGAGGGCTTGGACAGGAGCGAGCCCGTGTTGGGTGGGGAGGCAACACTGTTGTCCATCTGGCCTCCGTTTTCCTGAGTCCTCAGCTCAGGCAGTTCCCCTTTCCAGGCGGGTGTGAAAAACCCAAGAGAAAGTCTCCAAGGGAGGGGGCAGTCCTTGCTCTCCCCCTGCACGCCTCCCCCCCGTATTAGATTCTTTTGAGTTCCACTTCTGGTGGCTCCTCCCAGGAAACCATCTCATGGGCTGGGAGTGGGGGAGAAAAGGGAAAAGATGCCCAGGGCTCCCTGGGGTGGGGTCTGAGCTCCCACCTCCCTCCCCACCTTCGACTGCACTTTCCTCCCTACCCCGCTCCCCCTCCAAAATCTGCTTCCTTCAGTTTGTAAAGTTGGTGATTATATTTTTGGGGGCTTTCCTTTTATTTTTTAAATGTAAATTTATTTATATTCCGTATTTAAAGTTGTAAAAAAAAAATAACCACAAAACAAAACCAAGTGAATCCACTGGAGTTCTGTCTGTTGGCATCGTGCGTGACAATTACCCTTCTCGAATTGGCAGGATTTACTGACAGCTTGTTACGTGTTCCTTTGGCTCTGGAAAGTGCAAGCACACGCTCGTGCACACGCTCACACATGGGTGTGTACACATGTGGGCCTGCTGTTCTGAGGGAGGCCCCTGCCTGGGGGGTGGGTAAGAGCCATACAGCCTGTCCTATAGGTCTTGGTCCTGCAGAAGCTCCTGACCCCCCGACTCAGCCCTGTGCCTGTCACTGGCAGTGACAAGAGATGGTTTTCTCCAGCATGAGGATCTCCATAAGGACACCAGATCCTTGGCATCGTAGGGTGGGGCTGGCCGTGGGGAGGGGTGCCCCATGTGGGGAAGCCTGGAGGGGCTGTGGAATTTAGAAGGAACATAGCTGAAAGGTGGATCTGGGGTCTGATCTTGGCTCAGCCCTTCCCCAGCTGTGTGGCCTTGGGTGAGTCCTAGCCCCTCTCTGGTCAGAGCTTCCTCTGAAACACAAGAAGATGACCAAGAGACTTGTGGCCTCTAAGGTCCAGCTGTGGGATTCTGTGCTTTCCCTTGCCTGCAGAGGCTTGGGTCCCATCCCATAAAAAAGATTCTAAATGTGTTTTGGGTCCCACCTGTAGGCAGACTGGGGCTGATGGGGAAACCTAGGAGGTGGGGAATCTGACTCATCGTAAGGACAGTCTAAAAACTTAAAACCGTTTTGCCTCTGGAAGTAGTGATCTCCCCATCACTGGAAGTATGTAAGTGGAAGCTGGGTGACGGCTGAGCTAAGACTGAATAACACCATGATTGAGTGATTGACTAATTTATTGACTCATTCATTCATTCATTCATTCACTCATTCACTCACCTTCTTGAGCCCCTACCTTGTGTCAGTCTCTAGCAGGGGCTTTTATAGCAATCTGGTTTAAATTCTTCTGGGACTCCAAGTCTTACACTTGAGGAATTGGAATCCATCTGTGGTGGTGGGAGGCCCAGGTCAGAGGGCTTTAGCTGGAAACTTAGACTGCCTGCCCAACTCTGTAGGACCCTCCCTTCCCACCCAAAGTTCTGGGTTCCCAGGGCACCAGAGAAAACTCTGGCTGAGAGGATGGGGGACAACTCCCGTACGAGGTGGAAGTTAGGGGGCGAATGGAGGGCCCAGCGCATGTGGCATCTTGGAAGCAGCCAGCCGCTTCTATACTGTTCCATGGATGGCTGCAGGAACTTCCCGGGGTAGATAGGCAGAGCTGCCTGCATCTCTCACCTCCCCAGATGCCATCTCAGATGCCAAGCCTGTGGGCTTTCCAGGGGCCTGGTGGGCCCTCTCTGGGTCTTAGAACTGCTAACCTAAAATAGCATTCTTCTAGAAACCCCTCTGCTGGGAAGAAGGCATTCCCTTCTTTATCCCTTCCTCTGTCCTGTTGCTGTGATACAGACATGATGTCTGGTATTCAAGCAGCCATCTTGAGCCATGAGGTTAAAGCCAAATACTGAGACTGGTGGAGCAAGACGGAAGGGGCCGGGTCCCTGCCACCTGACTACCTAGCTTAGGAGTTTTTATTCTTTTTTTTTTTTTCCCAAGTAAGCTCTGTGCCTGACATGGGCCTTGAACTCATGACCTTGAAGTCAAGAGTCCCATGCTCTACCAACTGAGCTAGCCAGGCACCCCGGGAGTTTTTACATAAGAAAGGAAGAAATTTCTTTCTGTTTGAGCTACTCATATCTTGGGTTTTCTGTCCTTTGTAATTGAACCTAATCCTGCTAAATAGCCCCCTTCTTTCTAGGAAAGAGAGGATGTGGCCACCAGGCTGGTCTGGGCATTTGGCATCACATTATGAATGCTTCTCCTCTATTTGAGGCCTGCTCAGATCTCCTTTCTCCTGAGGGGCCTTCTGTGTCCCAGCCAGCAGCTGTCCTCCTCAGCTAGAGCAAAACCGGGGCCTTCTTTAGAGGCTTAGCATCTACTGCCTCCAGAAAACAAAAGAGTGAACATTGACTGCGTATAAAGTAAAATATCTGTGAAAATACAGGGTTGTTTTAAGGAGTGGAGGGAAAAATGAACAGTGACATGATGGCAAAGGGGTTTAGGGGATTGAGATCACACAGCTCCTGACTGCCTGGATCCCAGCAGCACCCTACTCTGCTGACACCATATCTGGTGTGTTTCCACCATCCTGTAGCATCAGATCAGGAACCCCAGAACCCCAGAACCCCAACACCTGGCATCACCTGCGTTCTAGTCTGATCCAGCTGCGTAAGTTACTGTGATCCTGGGAAAGTTGCTGCTCCTTCCAGATCTGAGCCTCACTCCCTTCTTTTGGGCCTCCAGAGCCCTCCTTTCTTGCCCTGCTTTGTTTATCTTCATGGTGCTCACTCTCATCTGGCTCATTCTACACGTAGATCATCCTTGTCCGCACCCTCCCCCACCCCATACTGGAATCTCCACGTGGAGGTATTTTGTGCACTACTCTATGCCCGGAGCCTAGGACTCTGCCCAGTACTAGGTGCTAGAACGCCTGTTGAACAAATGAACAAAAAGGTCTGTTATTCAGGCGATCAAGTGTGTCTGCCCCAAGTCACAGCTTGCCTGGCTGATCTTCACACACTATGTTTGTGGCTGGAAAATGGCAGGCTCTGACAGTGTTACTAACTACAGATATTTCAGTTTCCCAGCTAGGTCCATGCTTAGCACTGCATCTTCCTTGATTGGAAGATCCTCCAGGGTTAGAGGTCATGTCAAATCCATCTTCTAAGTCTATCTAGTCATTATCTCTCTCTGTGTCTCTATTTCTCTATCCATCCACTCACCCACCCATCCATTCATCTACTTACCCACCATCCATGCATTCCCCACCCATCCACTCACTCACCCATCCATTCATCTACTTAGCCACCATCCATGCATTCCCCACCCATCCACTCACTCACCCATCCATATATCCGTCCATCCACCCATCCATTCATTCATTCATCTACCCAACCATCCACTCACCCACCTGTCCATCCATCCATGCATCCATCTATCCATCTGTCCATCCATTCCCCCACTCTTTGAGCCATAACCCTCCTTTCTCTATCACTTTCACCATGTCCCAAGCTCTGTATTTGCCGCCTCATTTTATTAACTTCGGAGGAGCTTGGTGCCACAGTGGAGAAAACACAACAATAGAACTCAACTAGGTCCCCGTCCCAGCATTGCTACCTCCCGCCATGTGACCTTGCAGAGCTTTGCCCAGGTTAGAGACATGGAGGCCGAGCACTGCTCCAGGCACGTACTTTACCCTCAGTCACTGGTAGGGGTTGTTAGTTTTGAACCCTCAGTGCCCAGCACAGGGCCGATGATAGTGCAGTGGAGTGAAGATGGGAACAAATGAAAGAATGAACACAAAATCACAGAGGGATTAAAATTCAGCTGCAGGCAATGCGAGTTTATGTTCCAGCCACTGTCCCGTTATTCCAATCAATTAACCCGACAATCCTTTCAGGCAGATGTTATTGTCCTCGTGTTACAGATGAGGAAACAAGGACTCACTGAGGCTCAAACCCCCTCCCCCTGCTCCCCAGAGCCGGATTCTCCTATAAATGGCCATAGTCCCCGTGGGGCAGTGTGAGGGAGATTAGTGGACAGACTCAGTCTGGGGGTGGAGGAGGGCTTGTCTCTGACCACCCGAGGTGGGAGGGGTGTTGGAGGAAAGGGCTCAAGTCAGGCTTCCATTGACCAGATCCAGGTCTGTCTGGTTATAAAAGCCACATGTCCTTGGAGGTCGCTGATCCATTCTTGCCCTGGGGACCTCGTGATCCATTAGCCCCCTGAGTCCCCAGTGGTCAGACCATCGGGATGGCTGCTTGGTCCTGCTACTATTAGAGTGACAAGCCCACCCTGCCCCTGGCAGTCATTGCTGCCACGGAGCCTGTGCCTCCCAGGGTCTTGGTTTCCACCCTAGAAATCAGGAGTCGGGACACTGAGGCCTTCTAAAAGCTGTTGGGCTGCCTCCACAAGGCGGTTCGCGCCGTCTTGGTGAAGGGGCTGTGGCTAGGTGCCTTGGGTCACCCATGGTTAATTCACAACTCTGTCTCTCCATTATACCTGGGCATTTCTGTCCCCTCCATCTCAGCGAGCACGGGCCCCCGCTGAGTCAGGCTTCAGCAGCGTACCTGCCAACCCCAAACCAGCCCTGGAAACAATTAGAGCCACTCCCAGCTGAGACGACACCCTGAATCCAGAATGGCCCGTGGGTATAAATTCAGCTCAGTGGATCCATTCACACACTGTCCCCAGATTTTTAATCCTATGAAACAGCAAAGTTTTGCCCAGATTTTGGTTTGGGGTTGATATTCAGTCCTGCCCAGTCTGGGGACCCGACTGTGGTCTGAAAACATGGGGGGGGGGATGGGGGTCGTGGAGGAGGGTCATTAAAGGGGCCCCGTTAAGGCAGGATCAGCATTATCAGACAGTGAGGACAGGCTGCTTCAGCCTGCAAGGGGGCTCGGCGGGAATCAGGGGTTCCAGGGGTTCATCACTCCAAACCCTCCCACACGGCTCCATGCAAGCACCAAGTTCACGCTTTCCCAGTCAAGGGTCTGACTTCCACGGAGCAGAACTGGTGAGGCTGTGGCCGTAGCCCCTGAGGTAGCTCACCGTTCTGCAGGCTCAAACATTAGGTTTCGTTTTTTGTTATCTCAGCCTGATGGCTGCAAGAATTCAGGGGTACTCTTAGCACGGAAGTCCTCAGTTTATGATCCGGGTCTTGAGCCAAGAGTCTAGGATTTGGGAGCTTGTCTTCCGTTTCTTCAACAGTCCAGCCCCGTGAGAACCAGCAGCCTCTACCCCCAGTCTCACCCTCACCTCTTCCAAGGTGATGGAGCCTCAGTCTGAGTCTTGCTTTTGGCAGGCTCTTCATTCCAGGTGATTCTTGGTGGTGACTCTGAATTCCTGCTTTCCCTATGCATGCCGGAGGATTCTAGAGCTGATCCCTTCTTCTGTGCTGAATTTTTAGTGTCTTCAGTCCCAAGCAGTCCAGATACCCAATGCCAACTTCTCTGAATTTCCTTCAACATCCATCGCCTGCAACCACTCTGGGCACCAATTTCTATATAAGGTACCATTCTTTGTTGTGGGCAACAGAAACCAACTCTGGTTAACTTAAGCAGAAAAGGATGTTCAAAGAACAGATATTCAAAAAGATATTCAAAGCATGTTGGGTGACTCATAAATCATAAGTGAGCTGAAGACCTGGGCTTGTGGTCTGCAAACAGGACCAATCCTCTCAGCCCGTGAGGTCAACACTCTGAACAGCCCCCTTGTGAGCAGCACAGCCCACACCCAACGCCCAGCACTGGGCACCGCTGTCCTAGGTGCTCAGCGGAGAGGTGCTCTGCTTCCTCCCAGCATGAGTTTTGTTTTCAGTTCTTGGGTTGGTGAGCTCTGAAGGCCCCATCTGCAATGGAGTCGGAGAACACGGGTGGCTGATACTTCTAGTTTCTAGACAGGAGGGTGATCCATGGGTCCAAGACTGGGGTTCAGAGAGTGGGCGGGCAAAACGATGAACCAAAACAAAAGCCAAATGCCTGTCTCGTTCTGTAGCACGCTTCTTGCATCTCTTCTAGGCTAGCACGGGGTGTGTCGACCTGCCCAAGTCTCTGCCCCTCTTAAAAAGTCAGCAGCTCCTCAGAAAATTAAGCAGTGTTACCATATGACCCAGCCCTTCCACTTCTGGGCATATACACAAAATAACTGAAATCATCGTCTCCAAGATTTATTGGTACACCCATGTTCGCAGCAGCATTATTCACAGTAGCTGAAAGGTGGAAGCAATCCAAGGGCCCATTGATAGATGAATGAATAAGCGAAATGTAGTATATTCTTACAAGGGACTATTATTCAGCCTTAAAAAGGAAGGCAACTCGACACCGGCTCCAACATGGCTGAACCTTGGGAATACGATGCTCAGTGAAATAAGCCAGACACAAAACGACACATACCGTCTGATGCCATTTACATGAGGTCCCTGGAACAGTCACATTCATAGAGACAGAGAGCAGAATGGGGGTCCCCGGGAGGCGGGGGGGGGGGGAAAATGGGGAGTTTGTGTTTAATGGGCAGAGTTTCAGTTTCGCAAGATTTCCATCTGCGCTTGGAGCTCCCCTGGCCAGAAATGAGCTCTCTCTCCACTGAACCCCTTCAAACATTCCACCCCAGATTTCCCTGAATTAAGAGACACCGGGTGGCAAGATCTGTCTTTGAGGGCAGGATCTGTGCCTGAGCCACCAATCTGTACCCCACATCCCCCCCACTGAGGCCTGACTGGGTGCCTGGCACTGGCAGACATTGGATGGATGAAGGAAAAAGAAGTAGGGGCACAGCCCTCACCTACGGCGGCACTGAGCACCGTGGGAGCACATGCCCGCTCTCCCAGACAGTGACGCAGTCGGCTGTCTGGACGTGCGCACTCAGGCACCCCGACCCTGCACACTCATAGCCAGGGGAGAGCAGGTGCGTGGTGAGGTGGGTGGTGAGCGGGGCCTGACAGGGTCCCTTTGGACAATTTCCTGCTTTCGGGGGTCTGAGTCCTTCATGACCCGGCAGTCTGGTAGAATGGTTAAGAACACAGACCAGCTCTGCACTCACTAGCTTTTTCTCTTCATTTGCAAAATTGGCATAAAGCAGTCCTAGTTTTGTAAGGTTGCATGAGGCCCAAGTGAGATGATGTATATAAACAGCTTAGCATGGTATCAGCAGGAGCACACCTTGCCTATTGCCTCACCTGACCGGTGCCCATCCTCCCTTTTCCTGATAAACAGAACCCTGATCTGCTTATGGGGCCAGCAGAAATGCTGTGATCTCAGCATCAGAGGATGGACTGTGGGTGGCCTAACCCATTCATGAACATCGGAGTCCCTTGGACCCGTGGTTGGGCTAAGTGTGGCCATGTGACCCTACTCTGACTAATGGGGTGCAAGAGGAGATCTGTCAGGTATGGAAGGAGGGTGACAGTGAGGCGCCTCCTCAGTAAAAAGATAGATACTTACGGGGACACAGCCCCTTCCCTATTCTCCCTTCTTCTTGCTTTGAATGCAGACACGATGTTTGGAGGATCAGCTGCCATTTTGCAGTAATGAGGTGATAAGGATGCTAAAGAAACCCCAGCACTGACATTGTCAAGCCCCCCTGACAATGCCAGGGTTACCATCCTAATTTCTTGGGATGGAAGAAAACAAAACCCCTATCTTTCTTCCCTCAACCAACTATCAGTTGGAGTTTTGTTTCTTGTTCTTGCAACTGAATGCATTCCTATAGAATACACTGTCTCATAGCCCAATAAATATTCACTTTTATCTGACCTCATATTCTTTTCCACCCACGGGCAAGACGTGCGACTCTCTGAATGTCCCTTCATGTATAAGATGGAGGGAGAGACAGCTGTCTCCCCAGGCTCTTGGGAGGATTAAATGAGACGCAGCCTGTGAAATTGCTCTGTGGACCATGAGGGCTTTGGCTGGGAAGGAGGGTTGTTGTGGGCCTCTCTCCTGGAGACCAGGGCTCCCCGGGTGAGGAACGAGTTAACTGCGGCCAGGGAGAAGAAAGCAAGAAGACATACCTGGGAGCAGAACCCCAGCCTCAGCCCCTGATTCTGGGGAAGGAGGTGTGGTTACTGAGGAGCAGCACGACGTTCAAGTGCTCAAGCTCTGGAATCCAGCTGCCTCTGCCCCTCCCTCAGGCATGTGGTAGCCTCTCTGTGCCTCAGTTTCCTCTTTTGAAAAAGGGAGGTAATGATAATAGGGTATCAAATAAACAAGTGCACATACAAGCTTAGCAAACGGTAGGGCTGTTCAGTCCGCGATGGCCACCCTAACCCTATGGTGCTAACTCCAAACTCAGCGGCACAGACCAAGGAGCGCGTATTTCTCCCTTGTGGGTCTGAGCGTGGACTGGAGGAGGGCGTGCTCAGGAGCTCGGGGAACAGGAGTTCTGCATGGCTGGAGGAGAAGAGGTGGGATGCGTGGTGGTGCCCACTGACAGGCACGCCAGGGCCTCCGTCCACAGGAAGAGCCAAAGGTAACTGAAGGGAGCTGTCTCTGCTGGGCATCACCTCCTCGGATCCCCCCCAGCCGCCTGCATGCCCCCCATCACGGTACTCATCTGCCCCCTGTGTTGTCATTGCCCATTTACCCTGGGCCCCTGAGACACGGACTGAGGGTGTCCTGTTCCCTGCACAGGTCGGGAGAGACTGGCGTGGCCCAGGATGATTCTGGAGGACACCTTGAAGGGAGGGAGGAGTGAACCTGACCTTGAGGGAGGCTAGCCTGTGGCAGGTGGATCGGCCAGGGGCCAGAGGTGGGGTGGGCAGGATCATGTCCTAGGACAGGGGTCAGGAGCTGGCAGGAGAGATGAGGCTAGAGGGTCATAGGGTCTGAGCCAGGGGAGGAAGTAGGGCCTGGGGTGCCCTGGGTCCCAGGAAGGTAGTGAGGTCACAGCTGTTCTCTTGGGAAGCAGGCAGCTCCTGGGGAGCCTGGCTCTGGGGATGGGGTGGTGACTGCAGGTCAGTGGGTGGCGCTGTGTCCGGGTGGGGCTGCCCAGTCATTCACAAATGTTCACCGAGTACCTACTAAATGCCAAGCCCCGTGCTGGGTACTGGGGTGCATCTGTGAACGGGAGAAAGATCTGTCCATGCAGAGCTCATATCATAGGAGGCAGAGAGGACAATGGAAAAAAATAGGTATGACCCAGGGAGGGTCCAAAGGTGATCAGTACCATGTGCCAGTCACTGCAGACCTACTATGTGCCAGATACGGGAGAGCTGGGATCTCCGCCTTCTAGCCGCTCAGCCCAGGAGGGGCCAAAGCTGTGTGTGCATCTGCCCGCTTCTCTGTGGTTCATGCTCAGTGGTCTGTGTGTGCACAGCTGTCTGTGGGCGTGGCTGAGTGGATCCGTGTTTTGCTGGCAGCTCTGTGTTTTCCTGAGCGTGTGTGTGTGTGTGTGTGTGTGTGTGTGGTGTGTAAGGAGGGAGGCTAGGTAGTGAAGGCTGTGATTCAGACCTTCCTCTGCTGTGGCAGAAGCTGAGGTCTGGTGGGGCGGGAGTTGGCGGCGGGGGGGGAGCTTCTCCCTCACACCTGTCCCCTTGGCTCTGGGGTGGGGGTGGAGAGCCCTGAGGGTGCCCATGACTTTGTGGGAAGAAGGTCAGGGTGCAGCCGGAATGTGTTTGCGTTTCCTGGGTGATTGACGATGGGAGCAGGCTGTCTTCCCGAGACAGATGTAGGAATGTTTCTGCTAATCAAAGCGGAAAGCAGGGGCGTGGGGGCCGCCTGAGGCCTCCCCCAGCCCTGCTCCGCGGCCACCTGTCGGGGGCCTGGGAAGCCGTTGGGCAATGCTAGGGAGAAGCTCCCAGACCCAGGCGACCCCACTGCCCACCTCTGCCTCCCCGGCAGTCTCCGGTCAGGCACGGCTCACCTGCTCCCCAAACATGCCCGGCTAGGTGGGAGAACGGGGTCCAGGGTTCAGCCCAGAGTATGACCCTGGGTGTGGAGGGGGTTTTGAGTGCGGGGAGTGGGACTTCGGGCCTCTCTCCCAGCAGCTGGGGTCAGGAAGAAGAAGTGTCCAGTTTTCCAAGGTTCCTCCTCCTGATCCCTGTTTCCCACCAGCCCTGCCAAGGGCAGTCCCAGGACACCCCCCTTTTTCTTTCCTGGGCCACTAGAAGAGTCAGGGATGGCAGGAAATTACCCAAATAGGAAAACTGAGGTGGGCCCCAGGTCTCAAGGGGGTGGGTGGTGTGGCCGTCCCAACACCAGGGGGTCCCACCCCCAGGCCGCACATTCCCCCAGCCCACCCCTCATCTGCTCTTGTCCCATAGGAAGCCCATGTCCTGGGACGGGTGGGGATGGGAGGAGCGGCAGATAACAGGACACCCAAACCGGTGTGGTCGGGCCCCTGCCAGGCCTAGGCTGCATCTGCTCATCTTAGGAGATCCAGTGACTCCTGGCCCTGTCTACAAACAGCCCCCTGGGTGGATATAGGCCCTTCTGTGAGAATGCTGTCGCTGAGGTCAGGGCTGGGGTGGGGGTGTCCGTGGGTTTATTGGAGGTGGTTGGTTGCCGGTCAGAATGGCTCCCACCCCAAGAACTCCCTGCGAAGCTGGGGCTGGTGCCTGTCCCGATGTCATCCCCCCTCCACCCAACCTCCCCCCACCGCCTTGCACTGTAGTGACTTCCCCAACACTGTCCTGTGGGGCTCGTGAGCCAGGAAGGACTTGCTGACTCGGTGACTTGCTTGTTTCCCAGGCTAGCACAGGCAGGAGGCCCAGACCCCCAACCCTGGTCCGGGGAGTTCCTCAGCCCAGCTGGGTCCAAAGTTGCTTTTCTCAGGTTTAGCTCTGACACACCTCTTTTCCCCTCCCACTTTCCCAGTCTCCCCCTTGAAGAGCGGGGTGGGGGGTGTGTGTGTGCCTGTGAGTCACCCTATGACTCACAGGAGGTTTAACCAGGGCCTGGTGTGTGAGTGTGTGTGTTCCTGTGTTAGGGGGAGGAGGCTGAGCTGAGGTGGGCAGACATGCCTTGGCTTTCTGGCCTTTAGAAGTTTCTGGCCTTTAAAAGAGCTTGGGGCACCCGGGTGGCTTAGTCGGTTAAGTGTCTGCCTTCTGCTCAGGTCGTGATCCCAGGGTCCTGGGATCGAGCCCGGCATCGGGCTCCCTGCTCAGCGGGAAGCCTGCTTCTCCCTCTCCCTCTGCCTCTATGCTCTCGTTCTCTTTCTCTCAAGTAAATAAATAAATCTTAAAAAAATAAAATAAAATGAGGACAATGCTCGGGACACCTGAGTGGCTCAGTCGGTTGAGCATCTGCCTTCTGCTCAGGTCATAATCTCAGGGTCCTGGGATTGAGCCCCTCATCCAACTCCCTGCTCAGCGGGGTGCCTGCTTCTCCCTCTCCCTCTGCCCCTGCTCATGCTCTCTCTCTCAAATAAATAAATAAAATCTTTAAAAATAAAATAAAATAAAAGTTTGAGCTCATTGCAGCAGGACCCCAACTGATGGGACCACCTAGTCGCAGCCGGGTTGGGTCAGTCCCCTGGAGCAGATGGGTAGGGCCTGGGTTCTGGGTCTGTGCTGACCCCTTGGGGGCTGATGCTGCAGAACATGGGAGCCCAGTGGGTCCTTGGATGCTCACCTGGGAAGTACTAGATTCCTCCCCAACAGGAGACCCTCACAGTGAAAGGTGCTGGAATTCACTTAGCAAACATATCACTGATGGATTAAGTGACCAAACAAGCATGTTGGGCTGGGTAGGGGGATTTGGGCTTCTTGGCTAAGAGACGACCCTTCTCGAACCTTGATGTGCAAAAGAATCCCCTAGGGATCTTGTCAGAACACAGATTCTGACTCGGCCAGGGCATCGGAACCACGGCCATCCCCTCCGAGGAAACTGCAGTCAGAGGCTAACGGCAGGCAAATGTTTCACATGTTGACAAGAAGGGAAATGTGGATCCTAGAAAATATAAACTGTGGGGCGCCTGGGTGGCTCAGTTGTTAAGCGTCTGCCTTCGGCTCAGGTCATGGTCCCAGGGTCCTGGGATCGAGCCCCATGTCGGGCTCCCTGCTCGGCGGGAAGCCTGCTTCTCCCTCTTCCACTCCCCCTGCTCGTGTTCCCTCTCTCTGTCAAATAAATAAATAAAATATTAAAAAAAAAAGAAAGAAAATATAAACTGGACAGCTGGACAGAATCCCTGGCAGACCTCCAGGGTGGACAAGGAAGCAGACGGCTTGTGAGGATTGAGGAGGAATACCTAACTTGTAGGAGCCAACACGGGTTCTCGGTGTTCTAACAAGCCCCAGGCGAGGTCAGCTCTGCGGGTCCAGGAGCCACACTTTGAGAGGAAGAGCGTGTGGAAGGGAAAGCTCGGGGTCAGCTCAGTAAAGTTCCTGGCCCTGAGCCGGTTGTGAATCTTCTGAGCAGGCCCTGGACCAGAGCGGTGTGATGGGGTCACCCAGCTCATGCCTGTGGGTCAGGAGTCCTGGCCCAGGAACCATGAAGGTGGCCAGAGGCACCAGGAAACTGCGTCCTGCACCTGTTTCCTGAAGACCTACTGTGTGCACATGAGGACCATGAATTGGGGAGAGACACGGACGTTGGGGAGCTCAAGTACAGTCAGGGAGATCATACAGTTGGTGTTGAAAGGGACCCTGAAGGTCATCACCCTGTTCCCATTTCACAGATGGGGCAACTGAAGCCACAAAGGAAGAGGGAACTGACTCAAAGTCTTACAAGTAACTGGTGGGGTCAGGACTCAAACCGTAGCCCTCTTGCTCTCCTCCGGGCAGGATTCTTTTCTTCCCCATTCCAGAAAGGAGAACACAGGAGGGACAGGGGTCTATGGCAGGGGAAGCTGTGGGACCGATCAGGAGGGGGCTGGTGTCCCTGAACCTCATGCAGGTCCAGAGAGGCCTGGAAACTTTTATTTTGTTGAGGCTTTTGGTTATATTGAAAGCATGAAGAAATATCTAACTGGGGTTAGCAAATTTGTGCTATTTTAAATACCTTACATCGATCAAATTAACATAACACAACATACCATTCAGTGACTGCATGTAGATTTATTTGGAAATAACCTCAAAAGCCAGTGTAGGTGTTACACGAATAGGAGGTCCAAGCCCACAGGCCCACAGGTGACAGTGCCCCCTGTGTGTCTCCAGGAGTCTCAGATGGCCTCGGATGGAGGGTGGAGGATGGGTGGTGGGACCAGAGGCGCAGGTGTGAATGTGAGCCCCAGGGGGCAAGGACGTCCGTGTCTGTTCTGGTCATTGCCGCCTTCTCAGAGTCTGCGGCTGTGTCTGGCAGACCGCGGGCTCTCGCCGTGCACTGCTGGCTGAACGTGACTGAGCCATGGCATGGCTGAGGGGACAGAGAGCGGTGCTGGGGCAGGGGACTCTGGCCATCATTTCTCTAGGTGCAGTGGGGGCTTTCCTTTTTCCCAACCCTGACCAAGTGAAGCCGGGCAGAGAGCTGGATGCCTGAGTTCTGATCCTGGCCTCCTGCGTGATAGGGCGAGCGGGTCCCATCTCTAAGGGACAGCACCCTGGACTGTAGAACAGGGGTATGCCATCTCACTTTCGGGGTCTCAAGGCAGCACCAGACAATCCTTTGAGGTCCTTCCTAGCTCTAGGAAAGGTTTGGGAAAGGAGAATTCTGGAAGTAGTTGGGAGCGGGGGGCAGTGGGCAGGCAGGGGCACAGAGACAGAAGGGACAGAGACAGACTGCTAAAAAAACAAAAACAAAGCATCTTGTAGACCCAGGCATTTTCCAGCGATCATCAATAACAGAAGCATGCGTGTGGTCCCGTGTGGACCGGCACCCGCTGCTCATCGCTACCGTCTACAAACCCGCTCGCTTACTCCACCAGGGGCCACACGCCCAGCCCGGCCCCACTTCTCTGTCTTAGCGCGAGGATGTCTGAGAGGGGCACTCACTGTGTGCTCTTTGCACATGTAGGGTCCCTGGCTTTTCCTCGGAGTCCCCAGCCAGCTGGCCTGTACAAACCCAAACATTTGGCCAGCCACCACGACTCTTCCTCCGAGAACCCGCGCTGGTTCCTGTGATTTAGGTATCCCTCCTTTGTCCTCGCACACCATCTCCGTCCTAGTCCACCCTGGAGGTCTGCCAGGGTTTATGTCTAGCGGAGCAGTTTATATTTTCTGGTATCCACATTTCCCGTTGCCTGCTTGTGAGCATCTGGCTCCGGTTCCCCTCTCTAGGTTCCCTCGGAGGTGACGGCTGTGGTGCTGGGGTCCTGGGCCCCCAGTCACAGCTGCACTTGGATGGCAGCTCGGTCCCCGGAAACTGGGCATCAGCCACAAGCTCTCAGGCAGTGGGGGCTCGGGGAGGGGAAGAGGGAGGTGATGCTGGCTAATAATGTCTTTTTTTTTTTTAAGATTTTATTTATTTATTTGACAGAAAGAGACACAGCGAGAGAGGGAACCCAAGCAGGGGGAGCGGGAGAGGGAGAGGCAGGCTTCCCACTGAGCAGGGAGCCCGATGCGGGGCTCGATCCCAGGACCCGGGGATCATGACCAGAGCCGAAGGCAGACGCTTAACCCACTGAGCCACCGAGGCGCCCCTGAAAATTTAACTTTTTTATTTTGAGATAACTGTAGATTTCACATGCAACTTAAAGAAATAATGCAGAGAGTTCCCTCGTACCCTTTACCTGTTTTCCCCCCATGGGAACATCTTGCAAGACCATATAGTACAATATCACAACCAGGATGTTCACACTGACGCAGCCAAGGTACCAAATGCTTCCACAGCCACAAGGATCCTCCTGTGGCCCTTTTAATGGCCACGCCCACTTCCCTTCAACCCCGCCCCCCAAGCCCTGAGCCAGCACTAATCCGTTTCCCATTTTTGCAATTTTGTCATTTCAAGAATGTTATATAAATGGAATCACACAGTATGTAACCTTTTGGGATTGACTCCGCATAACCTCTGGAGAGCCATCCAGGTTGTTGTGTGGATCACTGGTTCATTCCTTTTTGTTACTGAGTCATTTCTCATGATATGGATATACGAAGTTTGTTTAGCCATTCATTTGTCGAAGGACATCTGGGTTGTTTCCAGATTTTGGCTATTATGAATAAAGTTGCTATAAGCATCCCTGTACGGGTTTTGGTGTGAACATAAGTCCTCATTTCTCTGGGACAAATGCCCAGGAGTGCAATTGCTGGGTTGAATAGCAGTTGCATATTTAATTTTTTTTAAAGATTTTATTTATTTATTTGACAGATAGAGACACAGCGAGAGAGGGAGGGGGAGTGGGAGAGGGAGAAGCAGGCTTCCCGTGGAGCAGGGAGCCCGATGCGGGGCTCGATCCCAGGACCCTGGGATCATGACCCGAGCTGAAGGCAGATGCTTAACGACTGAGCCACCCAGGCACCCCTGCATATTTAATTTTTAAAGAAACTGCCAAACGTTTTCCAGAGTGGCTGTACCTTTTCATGTTCCCACCAGCAGTGTGTGAGTGACCCAGTTTCTCTGCATCCTCACCAACATTTGGTCTTGTTACCATTTTTTAATTTTAGCCATTCTGATCAGTGTACAGTGATAGCTCATTGGGGTTTAATTTGCATTTCACTCCTGGTTAATGATGTTGAACATATTTGCATGCGCTTATCTGCCATCTGCATATCCTCTTTGGTGAAATGTCTCTTCATGTGTTTTGCCCAATTTCCAACTGGATTTTTTCTTTTTTCTTTTTTTTTCCTTTTTGCCGTTGAATTTTGAGCGTTCTTCACAGGTTCTAGACACTGGTCCTTGGTCAGAGAAGTGGTTTGCAAATATTTCCTCCCAGTCTGTAGTTTCTCTTCAGCTTTTTTTTTTTTAATTAATTTATTTATTTGAGAGGGAGATAGTGTGAGCAAGCGCAGGGGGAGGGGCAGAGGAACAGAATCCCAAGCAGACTGCCCTCTGAGTGCGGGCCATCACAGGACTCAATCTCACAACCCCGAGATCACGACCCAACCCAAAATCAAGAGCTTTCTGCTCTTCAGCTTTTTAAGAGACTCTTCCATGGGAGCTCCTGGGTAGCTCAGGGGGTTAAGCATCCCACTCTTGATTTCGACTCCAGATTATGCTCTCAGAGCTGTGAGATTGAACCCAGGATTGGGCTCTGCGCTCGGGGGGGGGGGTCCGCTTGAGATTCTCTCTCCCTCTCCCTCTGCCCCACCCCATTAAATAAATAAATCTTTTTTAAAAAAGAGACTCTTTCACGAAGGAAGGGTTTTACATTTTGATGAAGTCCAATTCATCAATCTTTCCTTTTATAGCTCATGCTTTTGGTGCTCAGTATGAGCCTTGGTTGCTTAGCCCTAGATCCCCAAGTTTGTCTCCTGCGTTTTTTTCTAAAAGTTTTCTAGTCTTACAGTTCACATTTAAGCCTCTGGTCCATTTTGAATTAATTTTTGTGTAAGGTGTGACTTAGGTCGAGGTGTCTTTGTTTCTGTTTTTTTTGTTTTTTTTTTTTAACCTCTGGATGTTTAATTGCTCCCACACGTTTGCTTAAAAGTCTGTTTTGTAATGCAAATATTGGTGTGGTCTGTTTCCGGGTGCTCTAATTCGTTCCATTGATCTCTGTGTCACTTGCTTTGCCAATATTACACAGTCTTGCTTACTGTAGGTATGTAAGAAGTCTTACCTGCTTTATATATCAGGAAATGTGGACTGGTTCCTCTTGTTCTTTTTCAAAACTGTTTCAGTGATTCTGGTTCCTTTGCTTTTCCATATCAGTTTTATTTTATTTTACTTTATTTTATTTTATTTTTTATACCAAACATACTTTATTAGCACAAAAAAGCAGCCATGACAAGACACAGCAAGCAGAAATGTACATTAGCAGTCAAAGGGTTAATGTTGCATACAAATATAGCTTTTCTTTTTTGTAACCTTGGCAGTAGCCATCACGATGTAAAAGAACTTTCTGTAGCAGCAGGTAAGGAAACCAAGGAGTACTCACCAGCGGTCCAGAGCACATTAACAAAAAAGCACAAGAATGGATTCGGCGAGTGCAAAATGTCTGGGACAGAACTGTAAATTCAGTTCAATACTCAGAAGCAAACACTAGAACTTGGCATTACTTCCAAAATAGATCACTCAAGTAGTATTGCATACTATTCTAAGTGACCAAAAGGTGCTAAGTAAAGTTATTTATAAACACAATTGTTGTACAGTATCTTTTAAGTCTGCAATTAGGGTTTCAGATTTTCCATTAGAAATTAACTGCACTGAAATTCTAGAAACTGTACTTAAGCAATTCAGTTATGAGAGTTTACAGCAAAGAGCTAAATACTGCCATCCAAACTGTTCATTGCAGTTTAACAATAATCTCAACATTGGCAACCACTGCTGTTATCATCTGACTTGTTTGGGCATCTTCTAGTCTCACTTTCTTCATGGTTCACAAATGCATCCTGGGCACAGGAAAAGATCCAAATTTAATCAACGAGTAGACTGCACATACTAACTTAAAAAAATCACACACACACACACACACACACACAGACTACATTGCAGCTTTTCCCAATGTGTTTTAAGTTAAAGCACTCATTCAAAAAAAAAAAAAAAAATTAATACCTAAGGCCTTGGAATAAAATTCTGCTACCAACTTTATAAGCCTGAAGTTTTAAGAGCAACTATTCAGAAAACCTGGTTTACTTAACAGTACCTTTTGCAGAAGAGACAGGAGACTGACTCTAAACTCTATCACCACTTCAGTGAACTGCACTATGCCCTTGTGGCCAGGAAATTGCATTTTTCTTTTTTTATCAAAGGAAAGCAGTCTTTATCTTTTGGACTTCCAAAGCTTGATCTATAGTAACTACAAACAACGCACTTTTGGAAGGTTATAAAAAATTCTTTGAAAAAATAACAATTTCAAACATTAAACACGCTGTTAAAATACTCATCCAATATTAATAATTTGTTCTTTAGTAAGAAGTAGAATTCTTTGGGGTCACCTGGGTGGCTCAGTCAGTTAAGCGTCTGCCTTCAGCTCAGGTCATGATCCCAGGGTCCTAGGATCAAGTCCCACATCAGACTCCCTCCTCAGCGGGGAGTCTGCTTCTCCCTTTCCCTCTGCCCCTCCCCCCAGCTTATGCTCTCTCTTAAATAAATAAATAAAATCTTTAAAAAAGAGAAAGAAATAGAATTCTTCATAGCAAATGCCCCAGAGTTGTTTCACTCAATCACAACAGTCATTAAAAACTGAACAGTTCGCTCAATTGACAAATTGTTTTTGTAGCCTTCTTGAACATCTGTAGGTCTGTCTTCTGTTGTCTCAATAGGCACCACATTTATCTGAGTAAGTAACAGCAGATCGCATCTGACAGATACTAACACTAAGCCTATACACTGTGCTGAAAAAAACCTAACACTGATATGTGTGCTTACTATCTGGGTGTACCATCTGATGCACATAAAAGCCTATCTAGTTAAAGCCCTTTGGGGACAGGAGAGTTTCCTTTGCCTTGACTGGTTCTCGTTCTAACCAGCGAACTCTAGCTTTTTGCGTATAATGACACTCTTTCAAAAAATCCTGCAACATTGATGGTAAAGGGAGCCCATCAATTCCATCACAGGTAGTCATCTACAGATGCTGAAAGGGAAAGTCCTGTTGAGTGATCTAGTAAGCAGTGGTTCAAAAAACATGCAAGAACTAGGATCTTTATAATGTTCTAAAAGTCCTGTTACAGTGGAGGAGTGAAATACACACGGGTCATGGGCGTCAAAACTAAACTTGTGATTCCACTGTTCAGTTCGGGCATGCAGGGATCTGTGCTGCCACGGAAGTTCACCGAGAAGAGGTTGTCCTTTTGCGCAGAGTCCCTGAGCAGGAATGAGCCTTTCGGTTTCCCTTCGAGGAGGGCTTCTGCTTTGTAACGGTCCCTCTCTCCCTAGTAGCAGGGATTCCCTGTGATCTGAAGCAAGTCGGCACGCGGCAGTGCATGTAATCAATTTGCATGGGGACTTTCCAAGCTCCCTGTCTGCGAATGTGGACATGGCTGTCTCCAGACACCTGACATCCCTTCTGCCTACGTGACTACAGACACAGGGTGGTTGTCCTCTTCTGAGTCACAATTAGCTTGTGGAATTGCAGGATTGTTCCCACTTACTTCAGTCATTCCAGGAGCTGACTTTGGTCCCAATTTACATAATGGATTAACCTGTGAGGTGGCCTCAAATGTGTATATTCGTGCATCGGGAGGAGGGTCAACCCCCTCTTTTTTTTTTCTTTAATATTTTATTTATTTATTTGACAGAGAGAGACACAGAGAGAGAGGGAACACAAGCAGGGGGAGTGGGAGAGGGAGAAGCAGGCTTCCTGCTGAGCAGGGAGCCCGATGCGGGGCTCGATCCCAGGACCCTAGGACCTTGACCTTCAACCCCCTCTTCAATACTAAGCCACCTTCTCTCTCAAAGCCTATCTTCTTCATCTTCTGTGGAAACCAACAGTGGATCAAATGTATCAAAAAAAGTTTGAGTGTGGGCTCACAAGGGGCTGTATGTTGTTTAATCAAATGCCATTTTGGGGCTAAATCTCAGCCCCAAAGGAAATGGGCATTTCTCAAGCCTTAATTCAGAAAGGTGTATTTTTCTTTTATTAGAAAAGAGGGGTTTTGACTGCTTGCTGTAAGCCCTCATGGGAAAACACAAGCCCACAGTGTCCGGCAACCTCTGTCTCAGAGGGCGGCTTCCTACAGTTCTGCGGACACCAGTCCATATCGAGGACGGAGCTTACGCCACACCCTCTCTCTCCTTTGAAGTTCTACCAAACTTTTTATCAGTATCCAATGCACTCTGTGTCTTTGTAGAACAGGAATGTTTTTTCTTCCCACCCCACGGAGCATGCCCAGAGTAGGACTCTCTTCTTGCAAATCTCACTCCTAAGGTGACACAAGAATCATTATCCTTGTCACTGCTTATTTCAACAACCAGAGGATTTTTAGTGGCACAGTTTTGGTTTCTCCTAGAAGAATTCTTGGAAGGGCTTATTCTCAGTTGCAAGGCAATGTTTTCTCTTAAGGGACTGCTTTGTCGCTGAGGAGCTGAGTCTCCTATACTGATGTTTCTCTCTTTCACAAACATCTGTTGGAGTTCATGTCCACATCTTCACTACGGCTCCCTCCCTCATGAACGAAGAGATTCTGACACCTGTATTTGAAGTGATCCCACATCTTCCCCACTTTATCCATTGATTATAAGGTTGGTTTGGGCGCGTGGAGCGGCCTCATCCGGGGGCACCTGCGGTCAGGCAGATGGTCCCGTCTGTCCCTGCCGACTGCCCTGTTGAGGGCAGTCTCGCTTCCTCTGGACTGAGCTCAGGGCCCGGGGACCCCAACTCTGCCAGATGCCTCCCCACCCCCTTCCCCAGCCACCTTCCCCCCTTCCTCCCTTCCCTCCCCCAACCCCCACTGGAATGGAAAGTACCTCTCTTCCATATCAGTTTTAGAATAATGTTGTCTATCTATATCCACAAAACATTTTGCTGGAGTTTTTCACAGGAATTGTATTAAGTCCATATGCCAATTTGGGGAGAATTGACATCTTCACCATTTTGAGTCATCTTCACGAACATAGTATGTCTTTCCATTTCTTTGTCTTTGTTGATTTCTTTCATCAGTTTTCCGTGAGTTTTCAGCACGCAAGTCCTGTGTACGTGTTTTGTTAGATTTACACCTAAGCATTTTATTTTATTTTTTTTGAGCAATTATAAATGGTATTTTATTTTATTTATTTATTTTTTAAGATTTTATTTATTTGACAGAGAGAGACACAGCGAGAGAGGGAACACAAGCAGGGGGAGTGGGAGAGGGAGAAGCAGGCTTCCCGCCAAGCAAGGAGCCCGATGCGGGGCTCGATCCCAGGATCCTGGGATCATGACCTGAGCTGAAAGCAGACGCTTAACGACTGAGCCACCCAGGCGCCCTATAAATGTTTTTTTTTTTTTTTTAAGATTTTATTTATTTATTTGACAGAGAGATAGACAGAAGAGCACAAGCAGAGGGAGTGGCAGAGGGAGAGGGAGAAGCAGGCTCTGCACTGAGCAGGGAACCCGACGCGGGACTCGATCCCAGGACCCTGAGATCACGACCCGAGCCGAAGGCAGATGCCCAACCATCTGAGCCACCCAGGCGCCCTATAAATGGTATTTTAAATGTTTATATCTTTTGTTTCTTGGCTGAGACTTTTGTTTTCATCTGTTTCAGATGTGTTCGTAACACTTCTCTTATCTTGGTGTGGGCATCTTTGCTCATTGGGCTTGAGATCTTCCTGGCTTTTGGCATGATGAGTGATTTTCTAGTGAGGCCTGGATATTTTGGGCATTATGGGATGAGACTCTGTATCTTATGCAGCCTTCTGCTTTAGCTAGTCGCCTGGGATGCTTCTGAAGTGGGGAAGTGAGTGAAGTGCCTCATTACTGCCAAATCGGGTTAGAAGTCCGAATTCCCACTTGACCTCTGTTGATGCCAGAGTTGGTGAGGCTCCTTATTGCTGCGAAGGTGGAGAGGCAAGTCCCAGCCCCCTATTTGGCCTTCCCTGATAGCACCCTGGCAGGGAGATTGGAGCACCTTATACACTGCCGAAGGGGGAAGTCTAGGTTTCCCACGTGGTCTTGCTGGCACGGATGGGGCCACAGATTTTTCTGAAGGGTTTGGCTGGAGTATACCAATTATTGTCTAAAATTTTTCTGTCTTGCTAGCTGCCTCTTTTCTGGTTCTTTGGCTGATAGAGTAGGCTTTTGTTGTTTTTTTGGGGGGGGGTGATAGCCAAACTCCTTGGCATTTCCAGATTGCTGGCTTCTTCAGCTTCAAGTCTGAGATACACGAGGCAAATAAAAAAAAAAAATTCCAACAACCAAGAAACTCATTGCTGTGTTGTTTCTTGGGTCCTGCGATCCCTAGCTAATCTGCCTTCTCCCCTCCTTTCAGAGCCTCCTCGGGCTTGTTTTATATACTATGATTAAGGTTTTATTTGCGCTTAGTGGGAAGAATAATAAAAAGTACATCTACTACTTCTCAGAAGCAGTCCAATTTAAATTTAAATCTTACTTTTTATTTCAAGTGGAGATTGTTCCGTTAACTAAAATCTTTTGTTCTTCATATGCTTTCACTGTCCATGCAAGGCCCTCTCTTATTTTATATAAAGTCTGTGTGTGCATCTCCCCTCATTCCTGATCCCCTCCCTCCAAAGACTCCTCTTCGAATGTACTCACGATATGCTCTTAAATATATACCCTCAACAAGCATGCAGCTTTTGGGGAGTGTGTGTATCCCTTTTAAGTTTACACAAATGGGATCACGTCTGACATCCCATTTTATTTTCCTTTTTTTACTCAAGACCAGGTCTTTTGGTTTGACCCATGTTGTTTTACAGATGGGCTATGTCTTCTCCCTTCCACATGCATCCCTCACATTCCTTATGCATTTCCCTCGTGAGGGACGCCTGGTTGTCTCCACTTCATAGCTGCTGTTAGCAGTGTTGCCGGAAACTTCTCGGCCATGCTCCCTGGAGACCCGGGTGTAACGTGCTCCAAGGTTTACGCCGAGGCGAGGGGTGGCTGGCTCTCGGGCACCCACTGTCATAATTGCTCCAGGCCTGGCTTATTGCTCCTGCAAGAGCAATACCTGCTCATGCCCCCACCAGCGGTGTCTGGGAAATCCTGCTGGGAAGACGAAAATAGCATTGGGAATTCTCTGATAAAGCAGACAGTATTTTGGCGAAGAGAACAACCGCCCTCTAAATCATGTTCGGGCTTGCAAACAGCCAGACAGTATAACCCAGGTTTCCCTGGGATCTCCCCCGTGATCACGGGAGAGTCCTGCCTGGTCCGGTGGACGGGGACTGGGGGTAGGGGATGGGGAAACATCCAGAAGCAGGGAGAGACTTAAATGCCCAGAGATCCCGGAAGTTGAAATAGTCACTGGGAATTGGAAATGAATGAGGGACGAAGGGAAGGGCCCCTACTATGGACCTGGCACGCAGTTCATACTCAATTAATATTTACCAACTGTGAAAACGAACCAAGGAAGGAATGATTGGCCCGGGTCTCTGCACACTCGCTGCTGGAGGTGATGGGGTCTGTGCTTCCAGGATCCCCAAACCTCATTTCCAGTCAGCTGGAGGTGCACATTTGTGAAGGGGTACCCAGTGTCCTTGACGCCCCTATATCTCTGCCTCTGATCTCCCCACCTGTCTCTTTCGGCCTCTTAACGTTCGGTCAGTCACTCATTCATCCCTAAAATCTCCCACACATCTAATGGGCCCGGCCCTGTGCTTTGCTCCTGGGGATTGAGATGAAAAATCACTGATGTAGATGCGCCCCCGCCACCCCTCCCCCTCCCTGCAGTCTCCTGGCCTGGCTATTTGTTCTCTGGGTCTCTGTGCTCAGCCCCTCGTAAACCAGCCCCCCCCCCCCCCCCTCCCGCTCAGCATTATTCTTCACTGACTTCCTGGACTTCCCTTCGGGGCATTCATTGCAATTTGTCAGTGTCTATTTCTGCAATTATTTAATTTTTTTGAAGTGTAACCTATTACTTATGACTGTTTACCCACAAGTGTATGTGCCTGGCACATAACAAGTGTTCAGTAAATGCTGTGGCCTGACCGTCAGAGGAATAAGGGCTGAAATGAAGGTGCCTATGGCTCTTTGAGGACAGAGAAACTGCCTCTGTCTGGGGCCAGGAGGGAGGGCTTCCTGGTGGTGGTGGTGGTGACCCCAGAACAGAGTGTTTTCCAACTGGACAAGGGAGTTCCAGGCAGAGAGAACTGCATGGCATGTCCAGGAGATGGACAAAAAATTGCTGGGAGCCATGGAGGACTTTGGGCAGTGTAGGTGGAGGATTTTTTTTTTAACTTCTCATTGAGGAGTAAAATATGTAAAGAAAAATGCCTGTATCATTCAGTGTCCAGCTGGATGAATCTTCACAAGCTAAACACACCAGTGTAACCAGGGCTTAGATCAAGAAACAGGTTATTATCAGCATCCAAGAAATCCTCCCTGTGCCCCCCTCCCCAGGCACTCTACCTCCTTTCCCCACGAAGATAACCACCATCCTGACTTGTGCAATTTTGTTTCTGAAATTCACATAAATGGAATCCCACGGTGTGGACTCCTTTGTGTCCAGCTTCTGCCTCTCAACACTGCGTGGGATGTGTCCAGGTGGCTGTGCGCTCATCCTTCATCCATTCCACTGTTGATGGATATCTGGGTTATTTCTGGGCTTTGGCCACTGTGAATAAAGCTGCAACAAATGATCTTGTCCATGTCTTTCAATGGCCGTATGCATGCATTTCTGTTAGACATAAACCCAGGGGTGGGATTGCTGGGTCCAGGGGGGACAATGCCAAACCATTTTCCCAAGTGCTTGTACCAGATACGCTCCCTTTCGCACCAGTGTTCTGGGAGTCCCAGTTGTTTTGCATCCTTGCCAACACTTGATATTTTCATTACCTTTCCTTTTAGCAGTTTTGGTGGGTATGTAGTGATACCTTGCTGTGGTTTTATTTTTGCATTGCCCTGACGACTAATGTTTTCGTGGACTTAGAGGCCACTTGCAGAACCTCTGTCGTGAAGGGCCCACTCAAAGTCTCTTGCTCCTTTTTACTTGCTGCCTCTCTTTTTCTTATTGATTTGTAGGAGTTCTTTACATATTTTGGAAATGAGTTCTTTGTCAGGTGTATGTTTTGCAGATCTTCACTGGACTTGACACCAGGGACTGATGTGGTTGAACTGCATTGCTGAAAGCTCCCCCTGGCTGCGGGGGGCAGGACAGACTGTGAGACCCCAGCAGGGAGGGGGTGCCATGGAGGTGCTGACCAGGACAGCGGCTGTGCGGCTGGACGGCAGGGGCCAGGGTCTAGAGAGACTTCAGCTGCACAATTGACAAGCACCCTCTATCATATCATGTCATGACAAAAACAAGACGTGAGTGGTGATGGAGTGTGGGGGAGGGGGCAACAAGGCGGGCTTCCGGGTCTCGCTGGCTGGCCGATGAGCTGACGCACTCTGCCCACCCAGCTGGCAGCAGCGAAAGGCGGCTTTGTCCTCCCAGGCCCCACCCGAGCCTGCTGGTCGGAGATGCTCTGGGGTCACCGTCGGGACACTGGACAGAGTGTCCAGTGGTAGAATCTGGGTCTCCAGTGGCAACTGTGACAAACACCTCCCCTGTCAATACACACACATGGCTGGGCTGGTCCATGGAGACCCTGTGCCCCAGATGGGTTGGCCGCGGCGGGATCTGGCCCGGCCAGGATGGACAATGCCCCCCTGTCTGCAGCCTCCTCGCTCCTACTGAGTCCAGGCTCAGGGGATGAAAGTCCTGCTCCGGTCCTCAGTCCCCAGGGAAAGGGTGGAAACAGATTCTGCAGTGTCTGGACTTCCGCCCAGCAGCGGGGGACAACGCTGGAATTGGGCCTGACTCCCTCCCAGAAAGCGAGGAACCCCGCGTCTGTACCGCAGGTTAATTTCTCACCAAAGTCCCACCCCCATTCTGTTTCTCGGTGTTTACTTGGAAGAGTCCCGCAGGCTCCATCTTGCAGCACTGGGCTCGGCAGATCACAGCATTTCTGCTATGATATTGGAATTAAACCTTACAAACTCCTTCCATGACGGGAGGAGGAGTGTAACACTGGCCATGGGCTGCACATGCTAGCCGCCATACACACGTGATGTCAATCCTTCCTCCCCACCACCTTCTAAGGGAAGTGTTCATTTCTTCATCTCGTAAATGAGGATACTGACTTGCCCACATTTATACAGACAGCGCGGCAGAGGCTGGATTTGAACTTGGGCCAGCTGGACCCTGCAGCCCCCCTTTCACTATTTTCTGGACAGTAGGGGCCATGGGGGGATTGAATGTCCCCCCAACCAGTGGCCTCACCCTCACATTACTGTGTGTGGGATGGGCCTGACTTTGAGCTGAGCTACCAGAAGGGGTTGGGGAGGGGGGGGGGAGGAGGGAGGAGGCTGGCCTGAGAGAGCTCAGGTTCATATTCTGGCTTTGCCCCACCTCTCTGGGTGACCTTGGGTGAGTTACATTTCTCAGAGCCTCGACTTCCCCATCTGAGCAGTGGGGTAATCCCTCCCCAGCCTTGCTCCCTGGGTTCTTGGCTGAACAAGGTATGGAAAGACCCAGCCGAGCTGAGCCCAGACCGGCCTGTCTGCTTTTGTCACGCTACTTGTTTGGATCCCTCCTGGAGCCTAAGCTGACCTTTCCTGTTCCCTTTTTTGGTGTTCGGGAAGAGTCAGATGGCTCCCCCGCCCCAGCCCTCTCCAGCCTGCACTTTTCCCAGCTTACTCAGTCCCCAGCTGCCCAAGTGTCCCAGGCAGTCCCTGGGTTCTGGCCAACGGTGCTGCCCCCATCCCGGGGCTCCAGACTGGCCAGATGGTACTGGAAATAGCCTTGATGGGAGAGTCCCCCCTTTCCGGCGCTCAACCACTTCCTCTCTGATAGAGCGCGCCCTCTCCAGGAGGTTCTGCTGGGCGGACTGAGGGACATGCCTTGGGTCCTCGTCTGTTGTTCTTGACTGTGTCCTACGATGGCAGACACTGAGTGGTTCCTTCCTTGGCATCCATTCCCTTCCCTCCCTCCTGACAGGACCCCACGTTTCCCAGCCCACCGCCGGGTGGGGTAGACTCGGTGTCTGCTCCAGGTGGGCCCTGATTGGTTTAAACCAATTACTATAGCCCATCGCACGGCTACTGTGATTGGCTCAGGGATGGACACGTGACTCAAGTCGTCCAATCAGAGCAAAGACCTCTACTTGAGCTCTCCGAGAGATAGGCTGGCTCTCTGTCCCCTGGATGTGAAGAGAAGGTTAGACCCAGACCCAACCGGGGGCCTTACTGAGAGCCCCCCAAGGGAGAGCCAGCCCGGGACAGGCGCAAATGCCAGAACACGGAGCCAAGAGATGGAGGCGGAGAAACCAGGTCTTGTCACCCTGTTCGCAGGGCTGGATCCAGCTTTGCTTGAAACCTCAAACACCCGTAGTGCTTTTCACTTACTACACAGCCCACAGATTTCAGGTGTTGTTGTTGTTTTTTTTTTTTTTTAAGATTTTATTTGTTTATTTGACATAGAGACACAGCGAGAGACGGAACAGAAGCACGGGGAGTGGGAGAGGGAGAAGCAGGCTTCCCGCCTGGCAGGGAGCCCGATGTGGGGCTCCATCCCAGGACTCTGGGATCATGACCTGAGCCGAAGGCAGACGCTTAACGACTGAGCCACCCAGGCGCCCCACAGTTTATATTTTCTAGAATCCACATTTGTGGATTTTTCAGATGGGAGCACCGAGGCTCCCCAATCTCCAGCCCTTCCTTACTCCACTGGCCGTGTGCCTAAGGCCTCAGGCAAATGGGAAGGCTTCTGTCTTCCCCCACCCTAGTTCATCTGAGGATGGAGGCTGTGTTCTGTATTGCTAAAACCAGAGAGGGCCCGGCAGGTGCACGGAAGGTAAATAGTTCTCATTGCGGGCACTCTCAGTAGCCTACAGGTCAAGTCCAGACGTCTTAGCCTGACATCCAGGACACAATGCCCTTGACATTTCCTCTTCATCCTCTGCTCCTTCCTGGAGGCAGGGAGGGAAGCTTGGAGCAGCTGTGCCGGCTTCTGTCTCTGCAGAAATGCGTTGTGTGTCATCAGGCCAAGGGGGTGTCACCTGAATTTCACGACCGTAAGTCTCAACTTGGCCCTAGGTGTTTGTTCCGATGAGCTATTTCTGGGCCATAAAGTAAAGGCCTAGACAACTATCATTTTACGATCTCTCATGGATTCTGTGGGTCATGGAGTTAGGAGGGGCTCAGCTGGGTTGTTCAGGGTTTCAGAGAGTGGCAGTCACTTGGTGGCTGGGGCTGAAGCATCTGGGCCCTGGCAGGACATCTCTCCCTCTCCATGACCTCAGAGCTTTTCCGTGTGGTCTCTCTGCATGGGCTAGTTTGGGCTTCTTCACAGCATGGCGGCTCAGGGCTCCAGCGGGAGTGTTCTACAGGATGGAGGTGTTTCCCGTGTCGTTTCAGGAGCGTGGTGGCATCACTTCCACTGCATTCATCGCTGGGAGTGAGTCACCAACCCGCCCAGGTTCAAGGGGAGGGGAATTAGATTCCACTCTTTAGTCGGGGAGTGGAAGGTTCTAGAAGGGCTTGTGGGATGGGAGATGTTGCTGTGGCCATCTTGGGAAAATGCATCTGCCAGCATGCTGTTGGGCAGTCAGCTACATTTCTCAGGTCCCCTTGCTCCCCTTCCATATACGAGGGCTCTTTCGCACCTTCTCCTCCCTCTGCAAACCTTCAGAGCCCTCTGCCCTTATTTGTAGCCTGTGGTGGTGCTCCTTTTGCACTGAAATAACAGAAGGAATCATGGGAGAATATCCACATGCTCCACCCACTCTCCTGCTGGGCCCTGCACCTGCTCATGCTGCCTTCCCTGCTGGTCTTGTGGGTGGAGTACCTGTGAGTCTCCCGTGGGGCGGCCCTTCACACGTGCACGTGCGCTGGACCCCGTCCCTCCTGCAGTCCACACTCAACCTGCTCCACCCATTTTCCCTCCCTGGGTTCACTCTTTGGGAGAGAATGCTAGTTCTCCCATCTTAGAAACCAAACAAAACCTGAACCAAACCAAAAAACAACCCTGTCTTCACCCTATCACTCATGCTGTCCGCTCCCAGGTCAACCCTAACATTGGCAGGGTCTGGGGCAAGCGTCCAGATGGAAGTCTGCCGACTCGAAGTCTAAATATCCAAGCGGCATAGCCACGTGAAACACGTGTGAAGTCAAATATGTGCTCTTTCTACTTGAGAAGTAGATCTTTTTTCTCATTTATACAGTATTTATTTGTCTTCCCTCTGTCAAACCCTGAGCCAACCACTTTCCCCGGGCTGCCTGGAAGCATAGGAAAAAGAACATACAAGGCAGACGAGACCTATGGGAAGTGGACATGGCTCCTTCCCGTGGCAAAGAGGAGGAGAAATTCCACCATCAGGCACGAGGGCGCCATGGCCTCCGGGAGGGCAAAGCCCAGAATGGCGCAGGAGAAGAGCTGTAGCTTCAGAGACGGGTGTCTGGCATCACCAATGATGAACTCCCAAACACAATGGCAGTTCCAGCCCCAGAGCCTGCCGTCCCTACCGTGGCAGCCCCAGCCCCAGTGAACTTGGCTGCTGTGTCCATGTCCCTTGAAATGGCCCTGGTTGGGAAGCTCCGGCTAGGAATATGTGAGGTCAGGGGACGTGGGGCTGCCAAGCTGCTAGGCTCTCATCTGTCGGTGTCTCCGGTGGTTTTAACACCGCTGCAGACAGTGATGGGCTCAACAGCTGAGAGGCCCTCCTGACCAAGAAGGGGGTGGAGACCAGCTTTGCACAGGCGTCCATTCGCAGCGGTTGAGGGACTGTGGCAGGAGAGCTGCTCCCAGTGCAGAGAAGACAGAGAAGGAGGAGTCGATCTTCTTAATGAAGAGTTTGCATTCCGAATTCTCCCATGCCTGGAACACGGCGGCACGCGGGGAGCCAGCCTTGGCTGTGGCCCTGGCACGGGGCCCTGGCTCTGGTCTCTGGCCCAGGCTCCTTTCTTTTCTCACCCTTGGCTCCACCCGCGCTTTGACCGGCCCTGAGCACCTGTGTGTGGACACCCAGCCCAGACTGAGCTCTGTCCACTGTCTCCCACCCTGCAGTAAACAGCTTCCCCTTGGTCACCACTGGGGTGGGTCGTGGGAGGATGACTTGTGGGGACCTCTGAGCCTCTTGTTTGGGTTTCGGGGCACCACTGAGGCTCTCCCGTACAGCCAGGCTCCTGGGAAGAGTTGTTCTGACTTGCCTTTTTGAGTTTCTCTCTCCTGTTGCCAGCGTAAGCCTCTCCCACCGGGCTTGCGCCCACCTCTCTGCAGGAACTGTATTTGTCCCACTCCTCTCTTGCGCACCCCCTCCCTGGCTCTTCTGCTGGTCCCCTCTCATCTCCCCAAATAATAAATGGTTGGGGGAGCCTGGGGCTCAATCCTTGGACCTCCTCTTTGTCTACATCCCTTCCCAGGGTGATCTCCTCCTATCTCATGGGTTAATTGCCCTCCACAAGCCAATGATACCCAAATGTGTGTCCCCAGCTGGGACCTGGACTTCAGACTCCCATGTCTGGCTGCCCACTCCACCGTGCCCTGGGGGTGTCTCAGATTCATCCCTGGACTTTTCAACCTTTGCCGACCAACCTCAGTGCCGGCTGCCCCTGTTCCCACCCAGCCGGAACCTGTCCCTCACTTGTCGAAGCCCCGCCTTCCCAAGTGCTGGGACCGACGTCTTGGAATCTGCAAGCACCGTCCGCTCCCACTTCAGAATACATTTAGATTCCCGCTCCTTCTCCCCACCCCCACACTGCCAGCCCAGCCTGGCGCCCCACCTCTCTCTGCCCCTCACTGCCCCCCACCCCAGGCTGCCACAGGGCAAGCTTACTACAGCCCAAGTCAGCTCATACACTTCTTTGGTCAGCGCCCCACCCCCCCCATGGCTCCTGCTGTCCCTCAGAGGAAAAGCCCAGGTCCCCACCATGGCCCCACAAGGACCTACGGGTCCCCTGCTGACCTCATGTTCCCTGTGTCCCCCTGGGGCGTTGCATGTGCTCTCCCCCTCCCCCACCTGAAGCCCTCTTTCTCTGGACTCCACACCTCACTTCCTTTTGTCTCTGATCAAATGCCACCGTGGGAGAGCCTTCCCAGACCACCTCACATAGAATGAACCCCCACCTGCTCCGGCCTCGTCTTTCCTCATAGCGCCTTTTACCATCTGGCATGTCATACGTTTTACTCCTTAATTGTCCCATTGCCTGTTTCCCTCCATTGGGATGGAAGCTGCACTGCAGGATTCTCCAGACGGTGTGAGGCACATAATAGGTCCTCAAATAGTTCTTGAATGAATGAATGAATGAATGAGTTGCTAATCAATCCTTGCATTCTTTCCCTGTGAGTGCCCACTTAGCTTCAGAATCTCTCTCAACCCAGCACGGCAGACTTGAGGTGAACTGCAGCCTGTAGGTCACTCCTGCTCCAGACAAAGTGTGGTCCCCTGGCCACCCACCGTGCTTCCCTCCATTACTGCTCGCCCTCCCTGAAGCCCTCCTGTGGGGTGCCCCGGGGGGACTCAGTCAGTTAAGTGGCTGACTCTTGATTTCTGCTCAGGTCATGATCTCAGGGTTCTGGGATTGAGCCCCACGTCTGGCTCCATGCTCAGTGGGGAGTCTGCTTGAGGATTCTCTCTCCCTCTACCCCTCCCCCACTGAAATAAATCAATAAATCTTAAAAAAAAAATCCTCCTATGAGGAGTCACCTCCTCCCTGAGGCCCTCCTGATTCACCTGTCACTTTGTCTCTTTCTCTGGTGCCTTCTCGGGGAAACCGCAGTATATCTGTGTCTGTGTTATCAGTGACTGGTGACCGTCCCACCCTCCCGATGGACAGTGCCCTCGCCAGGGAGGGCTACATCTTCAGCATTTCCGTAACTCAACACTCAGCAGAGCCTTAGTACAACACGGTAAGTGCTCACTCAGTGTTCGCTATCTTGAGTTGAACATTTGACTTAGTTTTATGCTTAACATTTTCCGTTAGGCCGTCATTTCTTTTTATCTTAAATCATGTTTGTTTGCTGCTTCGTCTTTAATTTGTTTTTTTTATTACCTCTTTTTCCTTTCTCTGATTATAAAACAAGTGCACATTGCAGAAAATGTTGAAAATAGCCAAGAGTATAAAGGAAAGACAAGATTACTCATAATCTAGCAATCGAGAGATAACGATTATTAGCATTTTGTGTAATTGCTTCGACTTTCTTTTTGGGTGCACATTTTTTTTACTAAATCTTATCTTGTGACAATTTTTTATGTCATCGCGATTCTTCAAAGACATCATATTTAATGGTTGCATAGTACTCCACCCACTCCATTCAGTTTATCGTAATTCATTTCATCGTAGTTCATTTCATCAAGTATTCCAGACACAAAAAATCCTGACACATGCCCTGTGCCACCCTCCACACACACACACACATACACACACACACACACACACACAGACACACAGACAGACAGACAGACAGACAGACACAGACAGACACACACACCACGCCCGCAGACACGCTGGCGCACATCCCCATGGCTCCCAATCTCCACAGTGGAGGTGATTTCCCAGCGGGGGGTGAGGAGGGCGCTGGTCACGCGGACCCAGCAGGGTGTGTTCCAGGCTTTTCCTTTTGTGGGCCCTCAGACAGACAGATGTTAGGACAGACACTCACAGGATAAGCAGGCAGGGCGAGCAGGCAGGAAGCAGACAGGGGCCCAGGCCACGTGGAGGCAATGGCTTTGGGGGTGTCTGGGCTGTCAGGGGGATCGGGTGATGGGGAAGGTGGGGTTGTCGGGAGCAGGACTCTGGCTGCATTGAGGGGCAAGTCCTGGACAAGGGCAGGTGGCAGAACGGGGCTTCCCCTGCTTAAGGCTGTCAAGGGTATGCAGAGGGAGGTGGGTGTTCCCAGAACCAGAAATCTGAACCTCAGAATCCCAGGACCACAGCGGGTCTGAGTGGGGCTGGCCCGGAGGGGCCACCTTGTCCAGCTCTCCAACGGTCATGCAAGGGCTGAGGTCCAAGCTTAGGGACCTCTTGCGACTCCTGACTTGGGCAAAGAGCTTTTTCTGCCTCCCCGTGTGGCCTGGACCAGGTTCCCCCGTCTCAGTCCCCAGAGCCAGAGCGAGCTCTTGAACTCTGCAATGGACATTGAGTACAGTGCAGGGTCTCCAGGACTGGGCTGAGGGGCTTGGGGTGGTCCTTGAGCCGCAGGAGAGGAGAAAGGGAGGGAGACTGGCTCCCAGGCTGGACCCCGAGGTGCCCACCCCTGTGCAGCCACTCTGCTTTCCCTGCTGGGCCCCGTGTGACTCTGCCAAGCTCCCCAACTGCAGAGAGAAGTGCAGGGAGAAGAGGGGATGCCTGAGTCTGGGGCCACCTGCTCACAGGCTTAGTCTCCCGAGGAGAGGAGGTCTCTGACATGGAGCCCTGGGGAGCTGCCCTGTCGGGCTCCTTCCCAGACTGCTCTGGCTCTCACGGTCTGAAACCAGAGGCTGTTTGCAGGGAAACGTGGAAACGAATGAACTCAGCGCTGGGTGGCTTTCAGGAGGGGCAGCAAATGCGGGAAGTCCAGAGTCAGCTCAGCCTGGCTAACTCTGGGATCTTGGGCAAGTTATTTCCCTCCCAGGACCCCCAAGACATACCCAGGGAGGAGGGTCTGGAGCGAGACCTCCATGGGACTGTGTTGTTTCCAGTTCTCTGCGTCTCAGAAGCTCGCAGACCATTGCTGCGGATGGAGGTGCTGGTGGTCCCTGATCAGCAGTGAAAACTACTTAACCTGCGCTAGGCCAGGCTCAGGGCAGGGACGGGCTGGGTTTCTGCCCTTGGTCAGGAGAAGAGGCTCTGCGAAGAAGGGGTTACTAGATCACAATACCACAGTGTCACGGGGCTGAGGTTGCTTAAAGGAGGGAGACAGCCCTCCCCTTTTGCAGATGGAGAAACTGAGTCTCAGAGAAGGAAAACAACTGTTCCAGCCACTAGAGGCTAGAACCCAGGAGCCCTCTGCCTCTCCCCTCTCTACCCACCCACCTCTGCCCTCTGGCCACTCTCCAGAGCTTCCCCGGGGGGGAGGGGAGCAGGCTGGGGAACCCCAGAAGGTAGAACCAAAAGCTGAAAGCCCTCCCCTGTTGACGGACTGTCCCCAGACCTCCCAAACCTCTCCTTTCAGGGTGGGGGGTTTGTCTGCTTCTAGGACAGCATGAGGTGAGTGGGACTGGGACCAGAGGGGTCCCCTAACACCCCAAGTCCAAGGGACACCCCAAGTGGGATGCTGTCCTGCCATGCCCAGACAGCCTGGAACTGGGCCAGCACCCCGCAGCGGCCGCTCAAGGCAGCTGGATGGGGCTGCCGCCAAGAATGGCAGGAATGCGGAGCGGCTGCGTCCTTCCCGCTCCTCCTCCTCCCCCCACTCCTAGCACAGGATATCCCCTGTCCAGGGAAGCCCAAGTCCAGCCCCCTTATGGGAAAACCTCAGGGCATGTGGTGTGCACGGCTCCTGCCCTGGGATGGGCACCCGGTCCGGGGAGACCTAAGGGCCTGGCACTGCAAGGGAGGACACGGTGGGTCTGTGTGGGGTCACCATGGTGCTGAGGCCCTACTATGTGCCAAGTGTTTCATGTGTATTAACTCGCTGAATCTCAGAGAACCCTGGGAGAGGCTGTTTTCCAGATCAGGAAGTTGAGGCTCAGAGGGGCTAAGGAACTTTCCTGAACGCCCCAGCTGGCAAGTGGCAAAGCCAGACTCGACCCAGGCCAGCCTGACGCTGATGTCCTTGCTCTCAGCCATGAGGCTAGGTGGCCTCCATACCCTGTGGCTGCTGGGGGTCGTCTCCTGGTGCCCCCAGCCCACCCAGCACCTGCAGAAAGGTAGCCCCTTCCTCTTGGCAGCTGGTCTGTTTTGCAGTTGGCAGAGGGTCAGTGTGGAGGTTTGTCTCTGAGACACGGTGACTGGAAGGTCCAGCTCTAGGCCTCTCCCTGGCTGTTCTCGCAGGATCCCAGCACTGGTGCATCCCAGAGTCTGACCCGGGGACATCCCATTGGCTCAGGAGGGGGCTCCTCCGGACCCGTTGTGATGGGCAGAGGAGGCTGTCACTCGGGGGGTTCAGGGATAAGAAGTGGAGCTCTGGGAAGACTGGAGGGAGCTGCAGTGGTTGGGGGAGAGCCTGAGCTGCACAGACCCCAGCCCCGTGACTCTACGTGCACCTTCTCCTCCACAGCTGTGCACCCATCGCCTCCTTCCCGAGCCCAGCTTGTCCCTGGCCCTTCAGCTGGGCTGCACGCTGGCCCAAGAGTCTGGAATGCCTAGCCCAGGACGGAGCTCTGTTGGCAGGTGGGGGACAGAGAGGCCTGCAGAACATTAGGCTGTGCCCAGCCCCAGCCCAAACCAGCCCCCTCGGGACTGGAGAACATAGCCATCTACATAGGGGGATTGGCCCATGAGAAAGAGGGGAAACCGGGGCTCAGGGGGGCCAGGTGACCTGCTCAATGTCACAGAGCTGTCACTTAGCAGAGCTGTAATTTGAATCCCAGTCTTGTCTTGGCACCCACCAGCCCTCTCGAAGGGTGTCTGGGCTAGAGCCACTGGCCCTCACCTTCTCCTGGCCTTCCCTCCTGGTCCCTTAGCCCCTGAGGTCTGGCTGGTTCTGTTCCAGTGTGTTGTCCTGCACTGGTTCCTGGTCCCCCGGGGGGCCAGGGTCAGGTAAACAGGATCCCAGCCGCACTCCCTGACCTTGTTTACCTCCCGAAAGAATGTGAGGGCATTCTTCCCCTTCCCAGGCTGTGAGTCACCCCTCAGCAATGCACCAGGCTCCCGCCACTGCCTGCCCGGCCCCCATTCAACCCCCTCCGGACGGGACCCTTGCCTCCTCACCCGGTGATGTCAACCATGTTAGCCCCCCACCTAACCCCCCCAACCCCATGGAGCCCACCGGGCCTTGAGTCGTCATGGCGACAGCTCACAACAGGAAGCAAGGCCCCATGGAGGCCTGTGCTGGGGCAGAAACACAGGAAGCAGCGCTGAGCACTGCGCAGCATTGTCAGCCTCGTAAAAAACAAAACAGGACAAAAAGATTTAATGAGAACAATTAGCCCAAAGAAAAAGGAAAAAAAAAAGGCCCAAAAAACAAACAAAGCCAAACAGCCTGAAGGCAGGAGGCTGGCTGAGTTCCAAGGACCCCGTGTTTCCCCTCCCAACACAATGTCAGTTAAATAATACTTCCTTCTCAGAAGAAGGCTCCTGGGGAAGAAGAGGAATCCTTCCCAATGGCTCCTCTGCTGAGTCCCCCAACTTCTGAGGTCCCCCCAAGGTTATCCTGCGTCCCCTCAATAGCCTTGACAAAGGCCCAGCTCTGTAACCTCCACTGAAGGCTTTGGGGGACCCGATGGGCCAGTGTCATCCCCATGCCTCCCCACGGCATTGTTACTCCCCAGGTCCTGCAAGGGGAGGCGTCCAGCTCAGTGGAAGACAGAGCACAGGCCCTCCAACCCTCAGATGGAAACTCATGCCCGGCCCCACTGCTGTGGGATTCTGTGCAGAGAGATCTCTCTTGCCCTTCGCTAGCTCACCATCATCACCATCATCACCCTACTCGCCGCCTCCCTGAGGTGTTGTGAAGCTTAAGTGAGTTGGTATATCGACTCACACACAGTAGGTGCTCGATACACCTTTCACTTGTTGGATGAACAAGTGAAAGGACCAATGAGCCAGGCAGAAGTTCCATGGAGGCGGTTTTCCGCCCATTATGAACAGTCAGAGATGGACAAGGTGCCCTAAGGGACAGAGCTGCCTGTTGGTAGAGGTGGGCAAATACAGGCTGGGAAGACTTGGGGTCCTGTAGAGGGCCCCCCGCCCTGGGTAGGGGAGGGTCCAGGGGAAGAGCCTCAGAGCTCCCTCCCTCCCACCAGCTCAGGGCCTGGCCCAGGGATTCTGTCTGGATCGTTCGATCTAATCAGGTATCTCTGGCCGGTGCTGTGAGGTGGAGAGCCTGCAGCTCAGGAGGGCAGCTGGGGGTGCTGGGACCCCAGCTCTCTCCCCATGACCTGGAAGGGGACCAGGACCTCGGACCAAGTGCAGCAAGCTCTGGAGCAGAGGCGGCTACCCTCGAGCCCTTGGGAACATGATGGATCTGGATGACACGGGCAGGACAGTGTCATGGCGGAGTGCAGGCCATCCTGCGATGTCGGCCCAGCAGAAGCAGTGCAGGGCCTGAGCTGGGGCGGGAGGGGCTGGACACTTAGCGGAGACCAATGGAGGCTCAGGGCTGGCCCCTGCCATCAGGGAGGCCACAGGGAGGAAGAGGAAAAAGCTGATCGGAGTTTCTCTGGCGGTGATGAAGTGGGTGGCTGCTCTGCTCAGGACACAGCTCACACACAGGTATGCTGATGAGAAAGCCCGACGTGTTCCAGGCAGGGGAACTGGGCCCACGTGACTGCAGTGGAACTCGGTGTCACAAAATAAGAGGAGACCTGGTGGGAAAGAGATGTTGGAGCCAGATCACAGAGGGTCTGGAGTGCCCCCCCCCAGGAGCCAGCACCTGATGCTCCAGGCCCCCGGGCCCGCTGGTTGCGTCTGAGCAGGGCAGTGATGGTGCAACTGGGTAATTTAGGGGGCCGCCTCTGGACAGAGTAGGAATGTGGGGTGGGGACATACCAGGCAAGAGCACAGAATGGGAGATCGGAGGATCTGGGGTCTGCTGACTTGGTTTTTTTCCTTTTGAACTCAATATCAATGACACATCATAAGTGTTCAATCAGTATTTATTGAATAAATGAGTGATAACCACCTTATACTGAGATATTTAGTTTGCATACACTGTCTTACTCATTCTTACTACAACCCTATGAAGTAGGCCTCGTTCTTCCCAGTTTTTACAAATGAGTAACGGGAGGCTAGGAGAGGTTGAGGGACTAGCCCTAGGCTGCACAGCATGTAAAGGTGGAGCTGGATTCCAGCCCAGCTGATCCCACCTGCCACCTCAGGCAGGCCACACCGCAGTTATTTGTCCCGTGCTGGCTCCATGCCAAGCCTTGGGGACACATAGATGGTCAACCTCCAGCCATGCCTCCGAGGAGCCCGTGGATTAGTGGCCTCGGTTTCCCCAGCCATAGACTGAGGGGTGGTGGAGGAGGCCCTAGGTCCCTCTGAGCTCCAGCACAACCAGCCTCAGTGAGGAGCTACGGCGCTGGGGAGCCCGGTAGGCACCGTGGAGAGCAGGGAGGCTGTCCCCGGCCGGCTGGGGGAATGGAAGGCTGAGACGGAGGACGGAAGGAGGGGCACCTGAGAAGAGATCGGATAACCGTGGCGTGTCCCTCAGGAAAAGGAGCAGAGACCTGGGCTTGGCGAGGGGCAAGAGCAGGTGTGGTCAGGGGCCAGGAGGAAATGAATATCGGTCCCAGGCCCTGGCCCTTGCCTGGGCCCTGGACCTTCTCAAGCCAGAAGCTGGGCTCCAAACACTATGGTTGGGGTTCTGGCTACACCTCAGGGCCTCAGGTGCATCCCAGAAAGGCCATGCCTGCCCACACTGTCTTCCTGCTTCCTCATCCGGGGCCCCTCACCCACCTGCCACGGGGGTGGGGCAGGGCCAGGATCTCTTGCAGTCCCTGGTGGAAATCCTCGTGGGGGCTGTTGAAATGGGATGCAGGAAAGGGACAGAGTCCCGTGGGCGGTGTGTCCTGGAGCAGGTGAGGGAGCGGGGGCTGGGCTGTGCTGGGAGGCGCCCCAGGAGGCCAGACGGGAACCGAGCTGGCCTTCTAGGACAGGAAGGGACAAAGGGGCATCACAAGTGGCTGAGGAAGGGGCAGTGGCCTTGGAGCCACCAGGCCAGAGTCCTGTTTTGGTTCTGCTCTACATCGGGGCGGGGGGTTCTGTTGAGTTCTCCCTGCTCTGAGACTCAGTGTCCTCGTCCGCGGAACGAAGGGTTCTGTCAGAAGAGGCAGCAAGCTGGCCTCGTGCTTGAGTCTGGACCGTCAGGGCTCAGGTCCGCCTCTGCAGCCCCTTCAGCCGGCCCGTCGGCGAGGAGCTTTCGTAACCCAGGCCGTAGTATGCTCCGCAGTGGGGATGTGTTCTGGCCACAGCAGTCGCTGGCTCTGTGCCTTGGGCAAGATGCTCGGTCTGCGCGCCTGTTTCCCTGTTTCTACGAAGAGGATTGTAAGAGCACCCACTTTCTGGGGTGCAGGAAGACCCCGAAAGTTCATACACCCACAAGGGCAGAATGGTGCCGGGCAAGGTCGTAAGTGCCCAGAGAGCCATCCTAAGATGCCCTCTAACTGGGGATCCCCGGGACAGCTCCGCTTCTGGCCCCTGGGCCCACCCCAGCCCTCAAGACAGAGGTGGAAATGGGCAGAGGAGGAGGGAGAGAAAGCATGGGACTCACAGCCCCAGAGGTTGGGACCGCCTCCATTGGCCTCTGTCTCCTGGCCGTGATCTTGGTCCTGGGGCTCAGCCATTGGGTCCTGCTTTGTCGTCTCCCTCCCTGGACTGGGCGGGGCTCGGCACACAGCAGGAGCTCCAAGGGAAGCCTAGGTCCTGGGATAGAGAGCATGACCTGGGTTCTTGGTGAGTCGCCTACCCTCTCCAGGCTTCAGTGTGCCCCTCTGTAGAACGAGAGTGGATGCCCGAGGACCCGAGGACATCACATTGTGGGGCTCCTGGTGTTCCTCTCTCTTGCTTTCTCCTTCCAGAATCATCAGCTTCCCTTCCACCAGTTTCCACCTCTCTGTTGGTTCTCCCCCAGCAGTCCATCCTCAGTGTCTGCCCTAAAACAAACCGACAAGCCCCTTGACCCAGCTCCGCCATCCTTCTCCCCACTCCCTCTTGTCCACACTGCCTCTCCACCTGCCCACGCCCCTCCCCATGCTGTGGCCAGCACTCCGGAGACGGCCTCCCTGTCTCCCTCCTGCTTGGCTCCAAAGAGCCCCTCTCTACTGGCTTCTCCTCGGTCTGCTTGGCTTCCCCTGCCAGCCTGGACCCTCTGGGTCCTTCCTGGGGCCTCGGTCCCATCCTCTTCTCCGCTCCCAGCCCAGCCATCCACTTCTAACCCCTCCCCGGCAGGGGCTCGGTGGGCCAGGACCCACAACCTCGCTGTGTAACCTTTAGTTAGCTACTTACCTTCTCTGTGCCTCAGTTCCCTCACCTGTAAAATGGGCCTAATGGTGGTTTCTACATCCTAGGGGGGTGGAGGGATTAACTGAGTAATAGGTGTAAAGCACTCAGAACGTTCCTGCACGTAGCGAGACGGAGCCCCTGAGTACTCAAGTTACACAGCCAGTAAGTGTCAGAGTGGGGACTTGAGCTCGGGTCTCCTGGACCCAAGTCCTGTTCTCTTCCATTTTCCTTGTGACACACTCATCACCCCACCCTCACTGAGGGGTTTTGCAGCCAAGGGCAAGGCATCCTGTCTCCAGAGGTGGAATCTCAGGGGCAGAAAAGCAAATAGGGTAAGACGCCCTGAGGATCTGAAGTGACACCAAGGACCTGCCTAGGGGGACCCTCTTCCATTGCTGCTGTGGGTCCTGCAGGTTCTGGCTCTGCCCTCTTTGGGGTTTCATCCCTTGAGGGAAGTTGGGGAACAAGGGCTGGGCAGCCGGACGCCTGGGAGCCTGTCGCCATCTGGTGGTCACAGTGAGTCCCGCTGCCCTCCTGAGCTCACGATGAGAACTCTGAAGAGGCACCTGACATCCTATAGCCCTCTCTCGGCAACTGGCCCTTTAACAGCCCTCCCACCCCCTCTTGTGTAGCCCCTTGTCTTCTTCCCTCTTCCCTATGCATTGCTTAAGTCAGCTTCTCCCCGAGCATTTATTTGTTCACTCAACAAACACTAACCCCTTATCGTGTGCCTCGCTCTACGCAGAGCCTGGGATGGTGAGACAAATCCGATGTGTTCCCTGTCCTGGAGCAGCTTGACGGGGAGACACGCACAGACAGACAGCAGGATCAGGGCTGTGACTGGGGGAAGCCCGGAGGTTTTGCTGGGGGTCGGGCAGGAGGGTTAGCCTGGGATGCTTCATGGAGGAGGGGATGCTTGAGCTTCATTTTGAAGAATGGACACACAGGGACTGGTAGAGGTCCATGGTGATCACAGGAGGGGTGGGGGGGATGCCAAGGAAGGAAACTGCATAGGGAGGTCCTGAGCTGAGACCCACTGAAGGGTGGTCCAGTGTGTTTTCTAACACTACCAAGCAATTAACTCAATTCTGTTTCTACCTACCTGGAGATAGTGTTGGATCCCGCAGGTTAAGGCTTCTCAGTCCCACAAGTCTCCCCCCACCCCACCATATCCCACTTCAGATGCCAATCACAAGTCCAGGTTTCTCACCTGTGCTTCCGACCAACTGATCTGCCATAAATCAGAGGCTCCATGACATCTTCCTCAGGTTCGATTAATTTGCTAGAGCAGCTCTCAGAACTAAGGAAAACAGTTTGCTTACTAGATTACTGGTTTATTGTAAGAGGATATAGCTCAGCAAAAGCCAGATGGAAGAGATGCACAGAGCAAGGTTTGGGGAAAGGGGTGTGGAGCTCTTATGCTCTCCAGGCACACCACTCTCGGGAGACCTCCAGGTGTAAACCAATCTGGAAGCTCTCTGAACACCATCCTTCTGGGTTGTTATGGAGGCTTTATTACATAGGTACAACTGATTAAGTCACTGGCCTTTGGCTACTGATTCACCCTCCAGCCCCATCCCACCCCCTGGAAGTCATGGGGGTGGGGCTGAAAGCTGGAACCCTGTAATCACCTGGTTAGTTCCCCTGGCAACCAACCCCCATCCTTAGTTGTTTTCCAAAAGTCACTTCATTAACATAAACTCAGATGTGGTTGAAAGGGGCTTGTTATAAATATCGAGACAACTTTATCGCTCTTATCATTTAGGGAATTCCAAGGGTTTTAGAAGTGCTGTGTGCCAGAAATGGGAAGAAGACCAAATACGTATTGCTTATTTGGAATCACAATCTCATAAATGGTTAGTAGGAAGTGACGCAGCCATTCTGGCTGTAAGTGTTGGATGGAAGAGGTGGCAGGGACCAAGGTGAGGGGTGCTGGTGGCTTGATCTGGGAGGGAAGGTGGTGGGAGGGTAGTGACCCTAGTGCTTGGGAGAAGAGGTGGGTGGGAGCCGAGCCAGATGGAGGGTCTGAGACACCCTTCAGGGCCTGAGAATCTGTATTTTTATATTTAAAATGCAAACTGTAGACAATATATTTGACTTCATTATTGATTTTAAAAATCAAATGTTAGGGGCGCCTGGGTGGCTCAGTCGTTAAGTGTCTGCCTTCGGCTCGGGTCATGATCCCAGGGTCCTGGGATCGAGCCCCACATCGGGCTCCCTGCTCAGTGGGAAGCCTGCTTCTCCCTCTCCCATTCCCCCTACTTGTGTTCCCTCTCTCGCTGTGTCTCTCTCTGTCAAATAAATAAATAAAATCTTAAAAAAAAAAACAAATGTTAATTCACCATAGTAGTTAACTTAGATAAGAAAAACCACATGATCATCTCAATAGATGCAGAAAAAGCATCTGATAAAATTCAACACAGTTATAATGAAAACTCTCAGCAAACTAGGAATAGAAGGAAACTCTCTCCATCTAATAAAGCATGCCTACCAAAAAAAAAAAAAAAAAAGAAAAGAAAAACACAAAAAACCCATAGCTGATATCATCAATACTGGTAAAACTCTGAGTGCTTTCTCCCTAAGATCAAATAAAAGGCAAAGATGTCTGCTCTTAATACCTCCAGTCAACATCATACTGAGGTCTTAGCCAGTGCAATCAGGGAAGAAAAACAAAGGCATACACACTGAAAATGAAGGAAAACTGCCTTTCATCTCAGACATGATCATCTATGTAGAAAACTGAGTGAAATTTACAAAAAAGCTAATAGAACTAATGAGTATGGCAATTTTGTAGGATACAAGGTCAAAATAAAAAATCAAATTTTGTTCTGTATACTTGTCATGAACAATTGGAAACTGACATTTAAAAATGCCACGTAACACAGCAACGAAACACTTAGGGATAACTCTGACAAGAACGTGTAGCAACAATACCCCCAAAACTACAGAACATTGCTGAAAATGTCAACATTGTTGAAAGAAATAAAACAAGAGCTAATATTAACTGTTGTTAAATGGAGAGTTATAATATTTTCATGGATTGGAAAATTCAATATTGTTAAGGTGTCAGTCATTTCAAAATTGAGCTATGGATTCAACATAATCTCAATAAAAATTCAATCAGTCTTTTTTTGGGGGAGGAAATTGACAAGATGGATAACCATATGGGGAAAAAAATGAACCTTGATCCTCACCTCACCTCACATCACACACAAAAATTAACTCATAATGGATCATATACCTAAATGTAAGAGCTTTCATTGTTTGAAAGACACCATTAAGAAAATTAAAAGACAAGCCACAGTCTGGGAGAAAATATTTGCAAAACGTTTATCTGATAAAGGACTTGAAATGTATAAATAAATGTATAAATTCTTATAACTCAGAAATAAGACAAACAACCTGGCTTTTTAAATGGGCAAAAGATTTAAAAACACACTTTACCAAAGAGGATATAGAATGACAAATAAACAAGTGAAAAGATGCTCAGTATCATTCATTAGTCATTAGAGAAATGCAAGTTCCCTACACTCTATCAGTACACATACAATAAATAGTTAAAATGGAAAAAACTTACATATCAAGTGTTGGCAAGGGTGTGGAGCAACGGGAACTCTCCAACAGTGTTAATGGAATATAAAATAGTCCATCCCGTGTAGAAGACCGTTTGACAGTCCTGACCACAGGAGCTCATGGACTTTGGTGAGCACCTGTAAGTACAAGAACATGCAGCTGGTGAACAAGGGGAGAGAGAGAGAGCATGTCACTTCCACGGAAATAACACACTTTCCAGGCACATTTCATTAGCAAGAACTAGTCATGGAGCAAAGAATGGATGCAAGGGATTGAGTCATCTGTCATGGCACCAAGGGACCACAGGAGCTCATGGACTTTGGTGAGCACCTGTAAGTACAAGAGGTGGAAACCAACTAAGAGAAAAGTGTAGGAAATAAGAAACAAAAGGATTTATCCAGGAGTCCTCACCCTAGCCCCCACTAACCCACACTGGATTCTAAGGTGGTCAAGAAATGAACTCTTAGTGCATTTAACTACTGAGACTCTGTGTGTGTGTGTGTGTGTGTGTGTGTGTGTGTGTGTGTGTTTGGTCTAATAGCTAGCATTATTTACCCTAATCCATTGCCATTCTTGCTGAAGTAGATTCTGAAATAACTTCCTAATGAAGGGTGTTCAGGAGGTAAGTTTTCAGAGCTCTTGCATGTCTGAAAAATGTCTTTATGAAGCCCTCATAGTTGAGTTTGGCTAATGAGGCTAATCTGCTAGTTGCCTACCTGATATCCATTCCCCGACTTATTTCTTGCTTACAGAACCCCTTTTCCAAGTATGGGGCAGCAATGTAATTTGGCTAACTACTTGCTTTCTCAGGCTCTTTGGCAGCCTGGAGGAGCTATGTGACACATTTCTGGCAACTGAACCATAAGCAGAGGTTTTCTTGGGTTTCCTGGGTAAGCTTTGTTTTCCCGATAAAATCAGGGTAAAGGGGATCATAAACATGTGGCACCAACCTTTCTCCTCCTTCTTTTTTTTTTTTTTTAAGATTTTATTTATTTATTTATTTGAAAGAGAGAGACATAACGAGAGAGGGAACATGAGCAGGGGGAATGGGAGAGGGAGAAGCAGGCTTCCCGCCGAACAGGGAGCCCGATGTGGGGCTCGATCCCAGGACCCTGGGATCATGACCTGAGCTGAAGACAGACGCTTAATGACTGAACCACCCAGGCACACCCTTTCTCCTCCTTCTTGAAAGGAACATGGATGTGATGTCTGGAGCTGTAGCAGTTATCTTGTGACCATGCAGCAATAAATATAAGGTAGAGGCCCATGGAATCACAGAGACGCTTGCCCTAATGTCTCTGATCTATGGAACAAGCAGGTAATACTTCCTACATATGTCTTGTTAGATGAGAAAATGTCCTATTTGTTTGAGGTGCTGTCAGTCTTATTTTCTATTACATAGACCATCTTTAACTGGCCCAGAAGGTGTATCATTTTTGGTTCAAAGTAATTTTCCCTTGGAATTTGAATTTCTTTCTCTGCTGTCTTCTGACCTCTGTTATCGGTGATGTCAGACTGATTCATATTCCCTTCTTTGTGATTTTGTTTTATTTTATTTTTGAAAGAGAGAGAGAGAAAGCGGGGTGGAGGGGGGAGGGACAGAGGGAGAGGAAGAGAGAGAATCCCAAGCAGGCTCCACACTCAGCTCGGAGCCTGACATGGGGCTCCATCTCACAACCCTGAGATCATGACCCGAGCCAAAATCAAGAGTTGGACACTTCTTTCTGCCCGTGGACGCCGCCGAGTAAGCATCGTTAAAGTCTCCCCTCCCACCGCCGTCATGTCTAAGTCAGAGTCTCCCAAAGAGCCTGAACAGCTGCGGAAGCTCTTCATCGGGGGTTTGAGCTTTGAAACAACCGATGAGAGTCTGAGGAGCCATTTTGAGCAATGGGGAACGCTTACGGACTGTGTGGTAATGAGAGATCCAAACACCAAGCGCTCCAGAGGCTTTGGGTTTGTCACGTATGCCACTGTGGAGGAGGTGGATGCAGCCATGAATGCAAGGCCACACAAGGTGGATGGAAGAGTTGTGGAACCAAAGAGGGCTGTCTCAAGAGAAGATTCTCAAAGACCTGGTGCCCACTTAACTGTGAAAAAGATTTTTGTTGGTGGCATTAAAGAAGACACTGAAGAACATCATCTAAGAGATTATTTTGAACAGTATGGGAAAATTGAAGTGATCGAGATCATGACTGACCGGGGCAGTGGCAAAAAGAGAGGTTTTGCTTTTGTAACATTTGATGACCATGACTCTGTAGACAAGATTGTCATTCAAAAATACCATACTGTGAATGGCCATAACTGTGAAGTAAGGAAAGCCCTATCTAAGCAAGAGATGGCTAGTGCTTCATCCAGCCAAAGAGGTCGAAGTGGTTCTGGAAACTTTGGTGGTGGTCGTGGAGGTGGTTTTGGTGGGAATGACAACTTTGGTCGTGGAGGGAACTTCAGTGGTCGAGGTGGCTTTGGTGGCAGTCGAGGTGGTGGTGGATATGGTGGCAGTGGGGATGGCTATAACGGATTTGGTAACGATGGAAGCAACTTTGGAGGTGGCGGAAGCTATAATGATTTTGGCAATTACAACAATCAATCCTCAAATTTTGGACCCATGAAAGGAGGAAATTTTGGAGGCAGAAGCTCTGGCCCCTATGGTGGTGGAGGCCAATACTTTGCCAAACCACGAAACCAAGGTGGCTATGGTGGTTCCAGCAGCAGCAGTAGCTATGGCAGTGGCAGAAGGTTTTAATTACTGCCAGGAAACAAAGCTTAGCAGGAGAGGAGAGCCAGAGAAGTGACAGGGAAGCTACAGGTTACAACAGATTTGTGAACTCAGCCAAGCACAGTGGTGGCAGGGCCTAGCTGCTACAAAGAAGACATGTTTTAGACAATACTCATGTGTATGGGCAAAAAACTCGAGGACTGTATTTGTGACTAATTGTATAACAGGTTATTTTAGTTTCTGTTCTGTGGAAAGTGTAAAGCATTCCAACAAAGGGTTTTAATGTAGATTTTTTTTTTTTTTTTTTTTTGCACCCATGCTGTTGATTGCTAAATGTAATAGTCTGATCATGACGCTGAATAAATGTGTCTTTTTTTAAAAAAAAAAAAGAGTTGGACACTTAACTGACTGAGCCACCCAGGCGCCCCCCTTATTTTGTTTCAAACGGAAGGTTTTTAATTTTTTAAATCCTTGATGTTCAGACATTTCTTAGTGTGTATAAGTGTTAGGCTTTTAAAAATCATGGGGCGCCTGGATGGCTCAGTCAGTTAAGCGTCTGACACTTGATCTCAGCTCAAGTCTTGATCTCAGGGTCGTGAGTTCAAGCCCCGCCTTGGCTCCATGCTGGTCATGGAACCTACTTTAAAAAAAAAATCCATCCTGCTCATCAGTTGACAAGCTTTTCAATTTGGTGGTGCTATCTCTGGCGCTGGAAGATTCTTTTCTATTTGGCCATTTCCTCCCCGTTAGCCTCCTACTTTCTCTTTCTGAAACTCCTGATAGCAGATGTTAGAGCTGGACAGATCCTTTATAGCTCTTGTTTTATTCTTTCATATTTTACATCTTTATGCTATGTTCTAGGATCCACTAACTCTTTGTTAATTTTGAAATTTTCAGCAATATTTTTAAATGTCCAAGAATTTGTTCTTATATTCTGATCGCTCCTTTCTCAAAGCATTTTGTTCTCGTTTTGCTCATGGGGTGTCTCTTAAAATCTCTGAGGAGTTTTCATCCCAAATATCCTGAGTTATTCTTATTTTCTTTTGAGTGAGTATTTTATTTTATTTTATTTTGAGAGAGAGAGCACAAGCAGGGGAGAGGGGCAGAGGGAGAGGGAGACGCAGACTCCCTGCTGAGCAGGGAGCCTGATGCGGAGCTCAATCCCAGGACCCCAAGATCATGACCTGAGCCAAAGGCAGATGCTTAACCGACTGAGCCACCCAGGGGCCCCTCTATTACTCTTAGTATTTCTCTTTCAGCTATAATTTTCCCTTGAACTATCTGATACTTTTAAGATGAAGACAAAAATCCTCAACATAGCCTACAATGCCCTGTAGAGTATGGCCCCCTAACTACAGTTTCAGAAACATTTCTTTTAAATTTAATTGAATTTTTGGATTGTTACACATAATACATGTAGGAGTCTATAAAACATATGGACATTCGAAGAAGAATAATAAAGCAGACACCCACATAAACAACTTCCAAATCAAGAAAGGGCACATCATCAGGATGACATGTTCCTCTGCATTCATACTGGCCTCGCTCCCCAAGGGGGAATCATTATTTTGATCTCTGAAATAATAATTTCCTTGTTTTTCATTGGTTTTACCAACAACGCATGCATCCCTACACAAAATAATGTTAGCTTTGCCTGGTTTTGGACTGTATATAAGCAGTACCATATGGTTTGTATTCTTATTTCTTTTGCTAAACATTATTTTGAAAGATTCATCCAAGTTGATGTGTCTCGCTGCAGTTCCTTCAGTCCCGATGCTGAATAATAATCTAGCGTGTGAATATTCCAGGGCTCACTTGCTCAGCCTCCTGGATTTGGAGGCGGGTTCCAGTTTCAGGTTTCCACAAACACTGTTGCTATGAACATTTAAAAACAGATTTTGGGGTACATTGTACAAGCATGGCTCTGAGATGTGTCCCTAGGAGACAAACTGCTCGGCTCACAGATTCCATGTGTGTTTAAATGTACCCAGTAGTGCCAACTTGATTTCCAAAATGGGGGGGGGACCCACTGTCGTTCTCTCCAGTGGTGTGTGAAAGTCCATGTTGTTGCACGCTCCCGTCCGGACTGGCCATTATCAGACTTTTCAATTTCTGTTTATCAGGTGGGGGTGAAGTTGTATATCTCATTGGGGGTTTGTGTTTGCACTGCTCATGAGGCTGAGCAACTTGTCATTGTATTGGTCATTCGTGGTTCCTCTTGATGAAGTTAGGGTTCAAGTCTTTTGCCATCCTTCTCCCCTCCTGTATTTCTGTTCCAATTGGTTGTCTATCCTCCTTCTCGATTCATAGGAAGTCCTCACATATTCTCCTTTGTCAATTAATGAGTATTTTAAATACTTTCTTCCTCTTTTAACTGTCTAGAGAATCTTTGGTAGAGTTTATAACGTTAATGTAGTCCAAGTTATCAATTGTTTCCTGTGTGACTTATGTTCTTTGTTTCTCATGTAAGAAATTATTCCCTACCTCACGTGAATAAAGATATTGTAAAATACCATCTTCTGAAAGTTTCAGAGTTTTGCTTTTCTCATTAAGCTTGAGAGTCATATGGGATACATTTTTGTGATATAGGAGACCTAACTACATTTTTTTCTCATATGAATAACTAATAATCTCAGCACCATTAATTGTAAAGTTCATACCCACTGACCAGCGGTCTCAGTCTCTCTCCCTCCCTCCATATATATATGTTTGTTGATTTATGTCTTGCTATCTGCTAGGGACAATTTCTTCTCCCTTCTTCTCTTTCAAGGATGCCCTGGCTAGTCTCAGTGCTCTGCACTTCCATATAAATGTTACTTACAACTTATCCAGTTCCAAAAAATTGGGTAATTTTGATTAGGATTGCCTTGACTCTATAGATCAATTTGGAGAGAATTGACATGGTTCCAGTACAGAGTCTTTCAATCTATGAATATGGCTTAACTCTCCATTTTAAACAAGTTTTAATTCTAGTGTAGTTAACATACAATGTTAGATTAGTGTTGGGTGTACTGTGTAGAGATTCCACAATTCTATACCTTACTCAGTGCTCATCGTGGTAAGTGTACTCTTCATCCCCTTCACCTATTTCCCCCCTCCCCCCCCCCCCAACTCCCCTCTGGTAACCACCTGTTTGTTTATTTATTAAAGATTTTAGTTTTAAGTAATCTCTACACCCAACATGGGGCTTGAACTCACAACCCTGAGTTCAAGAGTCACGTGCTCCACCGACTGAGCCAGCCAGGCGCCCCTACCTGTTTGTTTTCTATGTTAACCCTCCGTTTTTATCTAGTTTTTAATGTCTCTCCGTATTAAAGTTTTATTCCATAAGGACCTTGTGTATTTTCATTTGGTTTATTCCTAGGTACTTTACATATTTTTTTAAAAAGATTTTGTTTATTTATTTGAGAGAGAGACAGTGAGTGGGTGGGAAGAGGAGCAGAGAGAGAATCTTTTTTTTTTAAGATTTTACTTATTTTTTTGGGGCGCCTGGGTGGCTCAGTCGTTAAGCGTCTGCCTTCGGCTCAGGTCATGGTCCCAGGGTCCTGGGATCGAGCCCCGCATCTGGCTCCCTGCTCGGCGGGAAGCCTGCTTCTCCCTCTCCCACTCCCCCTGCTTGTGTTCCCTCTCTCACTGTGTCTCTCTGTCAAATAAATAAATAAAATCTTTTTAAAAAAA